>NC_086171.1:31497624-31829290 GCF_023053635.1 Elgaria multicarinata webbii | reverse complement strand
TAAAAGTGGAGAGGGGACAGGAGTATGCCCACCAACCCCACCCACCCCGTCCTTGACCTTCCAGTCTTGAAGGGGAAGGTACAAAGGGCCATTTCTCCGGGTTCCGGATTGGAGGGGGATTTCTATTCATGTTCAAGCCAATGTGAGTAGAAGCCCCCTTCAACCTCTGTGATTTAAGCAAGAAGGTCAAGGGCTGAGACGCTGGGGGTGGAGCATGGGTGCAGGCCCAGGTCGCCTCCCCACTTTTAGTCCCCATGTGAGATGGCTGAGTGCCTGCATAGGGCTAGAGCAGGGCTGCGGAACCCCAGGCCTGGGCCTGCCGACTATGGTGCGCCCGGAGGCACACGGTGCTGTGACCACTCCGCCTTCGTTTGTGTCATAATCACGTATTGAATTAGTTGCCACAAGTGACTCTGGGTTCCGCAGATGTCCACACACCCAATTCCCCACATCACCCACGTGGTTGACGCTTCCCCACCCGATTGTTCGGTAGTTTCACAGCTTTTGCATGCTTTGCCTCCATTCCCCTAAGGCTTAGTTACTGGCAGCAAGAGGTTTAAGCTAAAATATCCACACACACACACACCTGCACTTTACCTTTGGTCCTGCCCATCACTGGGATGCAACCTTCTAAGAACTACTCAGAAACTGAATTTGGCCCTCAGGCTGAAAGAGGTTCAGCATCCCTGAGCTAGGGTCAGTCAGGACCCTGGACAGAGCACTCTGGAAGGTGCTGGGCGGAGAGTTCTTACCCACACAGGAGCGCTGTTGCCTCAGCAAGATGCAGAGGCCTTCTGAGGCCACGTAACGGCTGCCCGGTCTTATCTTGTTGTTGCCCCTGCCCCTCTGAGGAGCTGTCTGTGCTTTTAAAGGACAGTTCTGATTCTGCAGCCGTAGACAGATATGGTGGGGGCCAGAGCTTGGAGCTTGGCCAGACCCCCTCCACATTTTAGCCTTCACATGAGCAGGCTGAGCACCTGCATAGGGGTGGAGAGCCCAGAACACACTTTTAGTGCATTTTGGCAAAAGTGTTGAGAGTCGAGAAAGCATTCTCCCAATTTGGGATGGGAAGGCCTCTCCTGCCTTCCCATCCCAAATTCCCTATTTATCCCAGTTTCAACAAGCTCGACTGGGGTGGTCCCACCTTAAGAGAAAGGTTTGCTCCTATTTTAAATCCCAGTCTCAGTAATTAAACAACAACAAATTAAAATCAAGCTATAGGATGGGTTTCGATAGCTTGCTAAGGCAACACACTTACCCAACGTCGGGTGAAAAATCTGTCCCCAGACCAGCCTCGATTAAAGATTTATAAAAGGGAGAATTCGGGCCACCGACCAAGAGAGAAGACAGCAGGTTCAGCGTGAAGTTTTCAAAGCTATCTGTAATACTAAAGAAACAGAAAGAAAAGTTCAGAGCACCGGTGAGACCACCACAAATGTATGTTATTTTATTTGGCGACTTGTCTGGCGAGTGTTGTGCCATATCTTCTGGGAATGTGCTGCAATCACAGAAAATATCCTTAGACTGCAGGGATACTAATTGGCAGCCAGGCTAGGGGTGACCACATTACGCCAGTTTTAAAATCTCTTCACTGGCTGCCAATTAGTTTCCAGGCGAAGTATAAAGTGTTGGTTATCACCTTTAAAGTCCTACATGGTTTGGGTCCAGGCTACCTGCAGGATTGCCTTCTCCCGTACAATCCGCCCTGCACACTCAGGTTCTCTGGGTTGAATTAACTCCAGCCAACAAAAACAAGGCTGACAACTATTACCCAGAGGACCTTTTCTTCTGCCGCTCCCAGTTTGTGGAATGGCTTGCCGGGAGAGATTCGTCAACTTAACAGTCTTCCGGATTTTAAGAAAGCCATAAAGACCGATCTCTTTCGGCAGGCCTACCCAGTTGAATTTTAAGATGCCTCTTAATAATGTGCTGCTTTTAATAATGTATTAGATTTAAATGTTTTAATTATATGTTTTTTATGGCATTTGCGGGTCACCTTTCTCAGCTAAGCCTTCCTGAAAGGGAAGAAAAGGAGAAAGGTCAGGGTTCCAGGCAAAGCTAAATATCACCACAACCATCCCAAACTAGCCCGTTTATGCTTTTCGCGGCTAGGGTAACCTTTCAGGAACCTGGGGTTGGGTTGGATGCGTTGCACAGCTGGAGAAAGCAAGGAAAACAGCGACGCAACACATTTCAAGGTTCCTGGTAGCTGAAGATGCTCCCAAGTGGATCCACAGCCGGGAACAGCGAGTACGATTTCCTGTTTTGCTTTTTAAAACCCTCTTCACATTCTGACCCACGTACTCTGACAGGAGGTAGCTGACGCTGACCATCGTCTGCTTCTTGGGGTCCGTAGTGAATGAATCCGTACCGCACGTCACATGGTGTTCCCTCTGTGAAAGAGAAACCAATGAATGACCAGGGCCGGGGAAACGCCCCCAAGCCTGAGTTAGGGGAACTGCCTTCTTCTAAGAAAGTCTGTTCATCCATCTAGCTCAACCTGGTGCCTTCCATATGTGTTGGACTACAAATCCCAGCATCCCCAGCCAGCTGGCTGGGGATGCTGGGATTTGTAGTCCAACACATATGGAGGGCACCAGGTTGCGGAAGGTTGATCCACTCCTGGCAGTCAGCCTACAGGGTTGAAGGCCAGGGATCTTTCTTTCCCATCACTTACAAGACTTTTATTAACTGGAAATGCCAAGGACCTTCTGGTTGCAAATTAGATGCTCCACCTCTAAGCTATGGTTTCCTCCCTCTAAGATAGGGGCGATGAAACTGGGAGCCATGTTCACCTTGCCAAGCCGGCAGAGCCGGCCCAAGATATTTTGTTGCCTGGGGCGGAGTGGAAAATGGTGCCTCTATCTCCATCAAGGTGAGCAGTACCCCAGACCAGTCAAGTGATCTGGGCACACGAGACAGATAATCCTACAAATAGGGATTTCTGTGGCTGCTACAGGGCCATAAAACAATCAACATCACCACCCAAAATGAGCTGCCTTGCTCAGCATGAGAGGGCTGGCCCTGAAAGCCACCTCTGGCTGTTAAACAGCCACCTCTGCCCAAGAGATACACTGGAAAGTGGCGCATGGGCCACCACTGAGAACAAGGAGCTATAGCCTTCATATGAAGGCTAAAAACGTGGAGGGGATGTGGCCATGCATGCAAGCCCAGTCCCTCAACATCCCAGTACCGATGGCTGCGGAGTCAAGCAACCATCCTCCTAAGCCACAGACAGCTCCTCAGAGGGGTAGGGCCAACAGTATGGGCAGACATCAGAAAGCTTTAGAAGGCCTCTGCATCTTGCTGAGGCAACAGCTCTCCTTTGCACGAGTGAGAGCACTTCATAGAAACACAGAGCAGAAATCTTGGTGTACACGAATATCAAGCAAACCAGTACTCACAGGCTTATCCCAGAGTTTTTGTCGTGGGACAGCAGTGTTGGGTTCCAATTTCTGGAACCGACTCAGTGCTTCGTCGTGGATTTGCTTCAAGTGTTGCTCTAGGGGGAAGTTCCCATAAGTAAAGAACCTGTAATTGGATGCATCAGCATCAGCGTCCTCCAAGAAAAAAAACAACTGTACCCACAAGGGCTGGATTCAGAAAGGCGCATTTGCAGGGATGGAGGTCGGGAGCAGGTGCCATAAGATTCTTTGTTCCCTTTGGACTGCAGCCCCTTACAGCAAATGAGATGCTGCTCTAGACAGAGGTAGTTGAGCCTCAGGCCTGCAGCCCAAATCTGGCCTCCCTGAACCCCATTCTGGCCCTCCAGGGTTCTCCAAAGGACCCCCACCCCCTTCCCTTCCCCTTGGGAAGTTTCCTACCTTTAGCCCGGCTTCTCCTCAGTCTTGTTTACTGGCAGTTAAGAGCTATAAGCTAAAATATGCTAGCATTTGGGGGATCGTAAACGAATGTCAAACCATGGTTTAATATACTGACTTGTCCCAAAGCTGGTCATCATTTTTGGATCAGATTAAACGGGGAAACTATGGGTACTCAGACACGTCCTTCTTTAATCGTGGCTCGAGGAAATCAACCAAGTATATGGAGAAAAGATTCCATAGCTTATTAAGCCAATCTGGGATCATCCAAACCAGGCCATTGTTATATTTAAAATGCTGGATTTTATTTGGATAAGAGAATACAAAACGTTTAATGGGTTTTCTCACTTTTTAAAAAAACTGCCTTTAACCGTCCTGCTGTGCTGCGTTTGCACAGGAAATTAAACACTCCCACAACCTGGGAGCCAGTGATTTGCTGGCTCCCGAGACGGAGTTTGGACACTGAAATGGCATTAGCCGTGTTGAAGGCAGACCCGATTGTCATAGCAAGGACTTTGTTTTCTTTCTCTGAGACTTCTGATACCTTGCATTGCTGGGATGGTAATGAGTGGCGTGGAATTGCTTCAGCTGCTCCCAGGAAAGATCAGGGATCTTCAGCGGGTCACCACCGGATACAACGGCATACGTGTGATCAGGGAGAATCTTGTTCTGAAGGTGCTGAGAGAAAAGTCTCTCATTGTCTGTCTTAAAAGAAATATTTTAGTGAGAATAAAAACGCTTCAGCAAAAAAAAAAACACTCAACAAGATGAGAAGCAAGGTGGGAAAAGGTCTCAACCCAGGTGAGTCAGACTGCTCAAAACATCTGGTATAACATTATAGCAATGGGGGGACGACAACATGTGTACCCCCCTAACCTCTGGTATGGCCTCTGCCACCCCTCCTGGGCTAGCAAATAACAACAAAGCCCTACAGAGATTTAGAAGTGGCAAATTAGCTAGCTTGGAAACAAGCTAAGTTTGTCAATTCTAGGCCTCCATAACAGATTTTTTTTTCGGTATTTCCCTTTTCTGTTTTCTTACCGCTGCATCGCCAAATTTAAGCAATGCAGAGGCGTGAGTGGGGTGGGGGGAGGAGAAGGGGAGGCATCCGGGATGGTGGTAGAAGTGGCACCAGGGACCACTGAAATTGCCCACCCCTTGCAGTACAGTTTAAGACTGCATTCGCTTTTTTAGCAGCCTCATCCCATCGATCGCTCATGTTGGGACCTGTCATCAGCTAAGACACCGATATCTTTTCCACACATACTGCAGCCAAGCCAGAGGTTTCCCTCTTCCAATACCTGTGCATTCATTTTTTTTTGTACCTATATGCAGGACTTTACATTTACACCTCTGTTGAATTTCATCTTGCTGGTTCCTTCTGAATCTCCATTCCATCTTCTACGGTGATAGCATTCCCTCCCTGCTTCCTTTCACCTGCAGATTAGGTAAACGCTCCCACTCTACCAGGGTGGGGAAACATGTAGGGCCAAAACATCTGGAAGGCCATGACTTCCACCAGCCCTAGCCAGCATAGGCAACGCTGAGGCATGATAGCTGTAGGCCAGAATGTCTGGAGGGCTACACGTTGCCCAACCAGGCCCTCATCCAAATTATAAACAATGTTGATTAGTGTAGAGCCTAGGACAGAGCCCTGCGGCACCCCACTTGAGACCTCTCTCCAGGTTGGCCTGGCACTGGATCCAGGATCCGCCTTCCACGAGAGGAAGGATTCCACTTGCAGAAGGTCCATCTGCCCCATTTGTAGGAATATCTCCTCCTCCACATACCAAAACTCACTCCATTCAGTGGGGACCTCTAGGAACATAGGAAGCTGCCTTATACTGGTCCCATTCAGAAGACACCTTAAACCATGGCTTTAACCATGGTGGTTAAGCCAGAAAGCTGAGCTGTGTTCAGAAGACACCTTAAACCATGGCTTTAAACACAGTGAATAAGGCCTTTTGCTTTATTCACCATGGTTAAAGCCATGGTTTAAGGTGTCTCTGAACACAGCCTGGCTTTCTGGCTTAACCACCATGGTTAAAGCCATGATTAAGGTGTCTTCTGAACGGGGCCATTGAGTCACATCGTTAGTTCATCTAGCCCAATACTGTTAACACTGACTGGATGTGGCTTTCCAGGGTTTCAGGCAGAATTCTTACCCTGCCTTACCTGGAAAAGCCAGGGATCGAAGCTTTCACACAGAGTTATGGCCCCTTCCACCTCTGGCTCTCTGCAGAGCATTTTCAAGGATCAGGAAGAGCTGTTGTAAGGAGGAAGAGGCAAGGAAGTCCTCTACCACCAGCACAGTTGCTGACCCTTAAATCTGGATCTAACCCACAAAGGGCCTGTTCAGATAACATGCTAAGCCATGGTTAGGCTGCTAACCTTTTTGCAGCAAATGGCTAGTGAGCGTGTTTAAACCGTGGTTATGTAGCCACCATGGAATGGTTCACATGACACACTGAAGCTGGATGAGGAAGAAGAGGCGAGGCTCTGGTGCTAGAGTCAACAATAAAACTGGCTTTAATATATATATATATATATAAAAGCTTTTCTTGACAATGTATCAAAGATGCGCTCAACGTTTTGGATTACTGAGAATCCTTCTTCAGGAGCTAAAATAGATTGAATTAATATACTGTTATCAAAAGTGTACCTTAAATTTTACAATATAGCATATATCAAACAACATGGACAAACCCTAAGCATATAGAACATCTCGATAGCATTTCTATTGTCTCTTACCACGACCATTGGAACGCTAGTTTTTATAACATAGTTTTTACCTGGATTATGCTTACATCAATACCTACATGTCTTCATGCCTCATACATGTTGTAAAATTTAAGGTACACTTTTAGTAGGAAAGGAAAGGAAGAAAGGAACCTCTCATGCAAGCACTGAGTCATTACTGACTCTTGGGAAGAAGAAGAAGAAGAAGAAGAATTTCTTACCCGCCTCTCCCTTTGGATTGAGGCGGGGAACACCTGAAGAAGGATTCTCCATAATACAAAATGTTGACCGCATCTTTGATACATTGTCAAGAAAAACTTTTTTAAAAACTCTATATTAAAGCCAGTTTTACTGTCGACACTAGCATCAGAGCCTCGCCTCTTCTTCCTTGTCCAGCTTCAGTGGTGCTTCTTCCGCCTCTCCTCACATGACACACTGAGCCATAATGTTTAGCTCAAAATGCTTAACCACTGTGGCTTAGCGTGTCATCTGAACAGGGTCAAAGTATACCACTTTGAGAAGTAGGCCTCACGCATTGCTTTTAAGACATGTTTCTTAAATCATTTTTATTCCATCCACCTGCAGCTTGGAAGTTTACATCCGGGAAACCGGCACCGTTCAAAAGTGTCTATTTTAATTTACAGCTTAAATGTTCTCATCTAGCAAAAGTGAACACAACATTTTTTTTTTTTTTTAAAAAAAGCACTTACAAATGCTCCCTTCATTTCGTTAAAAACAATTCCTTTGAAGACCAGCGGTGTCTGAGGGTCTGTCGGATTCTCATGTTCTAACCTCCAACCTTCCTGCCTGGGTGAGATGAGGACACACAAAAATGGGTTAGTATTCCTTTAGGTTGTACTAACGTGTCGGTGCACGTGTGCCAAAAATACGAGCTCTTACCAAAAATCTAGATGTCTCAAACAAGGAAAAAACACAGCATCCAGGTACACAGACAGAAGATTCTGAAAATCCTTGGTATTTTGCGTTGAGAATGGGTAGAGAGTGTAGTCGCTTGCTGGAAAGAAAATAATTATATACATACATCTATTAGTGATTTCTGGAGTGCATTTAGTGTGCTTTACAATCTTCATCTAATTTATTATTATTATTATTATCATTTAACCCTGGATGGCACCATCCCCTCTCTTTCCAATGCGCAGGTGTGCATGCAGAGGGCTATGCGACTAAAAAGGCACTGTCCATGTGCAGAAGGGAGGAACTGGCAGGCATGGGGGAACACCAAGGCTTGCATAAGTTTTCTTTTTTAAAAAAAGAATCTAAAGTGTGTAGGGAGGGGGAACTCAAAACAGCCCATTGGGGACCTGCAATGCTCAGCTGCTACATAAAGATGACTGACTGTTGGGAGGGGGACCTTGAAAACTGGAAGTATCGAGTGAAGTATCGCAGAGGAAGGATTGGAACAGTGAAGAGCAGCACTTCGCACTGTAACGTTTTGTTGCAGTTCCTGTTCGATATTAACAGATGAGCGTACCAGTGTTTGGTTTTACTTGTTCATCAACACCACCTGAATACACTGCTGTTCCCACACTGCTGACCAATCCGGCATGGATGCTGTGTGGAAGTGGCTGAGTTTGCCCAGAGCTCAAGCACTTCAGGGTGCCGGCCCAGAAAGCAGCAACAGCAGCCGGCCATGCAGGCCCTGTTGACAGTGCACATTGAGTCTTTCAACTTTGCCATGGGCGATGCGCTGCTCTAGGCCACACAGGGGAGGCTGGGAGAGGCCGGGGACGGGGGAGAGCTGGGAAGGGAGTGGAAGGCATCCAGCGAAGGGGAGCTGGTGAAGGAGGAAAAGGAACTCAAGGCTGACTAGCGGCTTCTTTTTTCCCCTTTTTAATAAAACTTGGGGGCAGAGATCTTGGGAATTCCTCACTCAACATGATGGGCATTTTGACCAGGTCTAGTATTTTATTGACATGGTTTAAAATGTTCTTAAATTTTGTATATTTCAATTCTTACGCTATATTTTATGTTGTGAATTGTTGTGAGCTGCCCAAAGAGCTTCGGCTTTTGGACGGCACAGAAAGGAAATGAACAACCCCCATCCGCTGCTACCGGCGATTCTTTAACTGTAAACACCAACTGCTAAACCCAGGACCTTCTGCAGGCCACAAACGTGTTCTGCCACATTTGGGCAGAAACTGCCCTTGGCTTCCATACAGAAGCCCAACCAACAAAACGATAACCCAGGTGTTTTGGAAGCCTACGGCACGGTGCTGCCGTCCTCCGCTTCCGAGGAAATCGTCTTTCATCAGTAAAAGGTCAAGAAGTGTGCACTGAAGGCATACTGGGGCAGGGACTTAGATGGCGATCCTTTAACTGTAAACACCAACTGCTAAACCCAGGACCTTCTGCAGGCCACAAACGTGTTCTGCCACATTTGGGCAGAAACTGCCCTTGGCTTCCATACAGAAGCCCAACCAACAAAACGATAACCCAGGTGTTTTGGAAGCCTACAGCACGGTGCTGCCGTCCTCCGCTTCCGAGGAAATCGTCTTTCATCAGTAAAAGGTCAAGAAGTGTGCACTGAAGGCATACTGGGGCAGGGACTTAGATGGGAGTGCCTCCAACTTCCAAAAAGGTCTTGCTGCTGCATGTTGTTTAGGAAAGATGGCCATCTCACCCACCCTCATTCGGTGCCCCTCTGCACTATGCAGGGAACTCCAATCCTTGATAAGGTAAGCATTGGATAGCTTAATAACGCTTCATAAGCTGCCCTGTTCAACAGTAATTAACATACAAGTGGAATCTGCAACAAAATGTTGCAGTTCACCCTTCCTCCTAAAAGGAGCGTTCCCTTTCAAGCCATCCTCTCCAAGCAGAAGATTTCAGTCTTCCCCTCCCTGCAATGTCCCAGGTTTCTTTTCCAACTGCAGCTGTTGAGCATGCTCAGCCTTCACCAGGATATTCTGGGGTCCATCACCCCCTTTTAAGAAAACATTTTTTGTCCTTCTACAAACCCAAGGGATTCCCCCTTCTCATTCCTAAGGAGCTCTGTTTTGGCTACATGCGTGTCGGCACGCACCACCCAAGTTCCCAGTTAGAAGGAGCCACATCCGTGGTAGATTTCATCATACAAATGAAGTTGCCGTTTGCACACAGTGGAAATCCAGGAGTCGGCTTACTCCTCATTTGCTCACCTGTAAATGCATTCATGAACGTGGAGAGTGACCTGTTCAGCATTTTGAAAAAGGGATCTCTGACGGGATACTTTTGCGAACCGCAAAGCACGGTGTGTTCGAGGATGTGGGGGACGCCCGTACTGTCCATGGGGGTGGTACGGAATTGGACGCTGTAAGGCAAGCAGGAAAACCCTTGAGCATTGAACACCCAGAAGTAAGACATCACCCTACACACGAAAATCATTTGCAACAGCACAGGGAGATTTTCAAAGGTGAATGCCTTTCACGTGGTACCAAAGGCTTAGAAATGAGATATTCAAAAGTATCCTATCATTATTAATATCATCACCGCCACCTACCTGAATAGATTATTGGAATCCTCTCGGGCCACGTGCAAATATTTGGCTCCTGTTGTATCATGGCTGAGGTTAACGGCCGTTAGGGAAAACTCGGGTACAGGCGTCACCTGAGTGGGGAAAACACACACACACCTTCCCGTTAACCCTGATTACTGGAGCACAAAGTCAGGTCAACTTTTTTGCTCAAAGCCAAAGGCCACCACAACATACTTAAAAAGAACAACAACAACAACAGCGTAATTATGTATAGGGAGATTCGCATATCCAACTGAAACGTTCCCCCCATATCGTTTGGGATTTGGCATGGATTTTCCTTGGTGCCGAGGCAAACAGCCTAGGCCACAAGCATTTCTATTACATCTATGACTCTGTTCAGATGACACGCTAAGCCATGGTGGTTAAGCATTCTGAGCCAAGCATTATGGCTTAGCCTATTGTGTGAACCATTCCTAACCATGGTGACATGGTTTAAACATGCTGACTAACCATTTGCTGCAAAAGGGTTAGCGGCCTAACCATGTTGTCTGAACAGGCCCTCTGTTAGTTGTTTTGTGTGACGGAGAGCAACTTCCCCAAAGTAATCCAGTGACCTTCCTGGTTGAGCGTGGATCGGAGTTCAGGTCTCTCCACTCATAGTGCAGCAATTTAGGCATTATGCCCGGAGTGCACAACCTTTTAGAGGGGGCGGGGAGGGAGAACCGGCACAGAAACAGGGAAATCGCCAAACAATCACGGAGGGGCCAGGGGAAGGAGGCGTGGTTAATCTGGGGGAACCCTGAACAATCAGGTTTAGCCCTCGAGCCTGAAATCCCCTCCCACTGCTCTACTTGCTCCCCCAAAGAACTTCATACAGAGCGCTTTTCCCTGCCACTGCCAGCAGCAATGAAAGAAAAGCTATGCATCGGGAATGCTGGGATGTGTGTGTGTGTATGCTGGTGTGTGTAAGAACAGAAGAAGAGCCCTGACGGATCAGACCAAGGGTCCATCTAGCCCAGCGCTCCATTCACTCAATGGCCAGCCAGCCAGCTGTTGAGCAGGGGGGATTCACAAGCAGGACGGTGCAACGGCACCCTCCCGGCCATGTTCCCCACCAACTGGTGTACATAGGCTTACTGCCTCGGGTATTGGGTGGGTGTGCATGCACCCACCCTTCCTGACGCTGGTATTATAAGCAGCCCTTGGGGCCAAAATGGTTCTGCACCTCTGCATTACACCATGGGGCAGCCTCTCACTTTACCCTGGACTTTGGAGACGTTTGGAAACTAGGCGGATATCTCTCGGCGCTTCCAACTGAGACACTGACTTGTTCCGACTCTGCATGCGCCAGAGGACTTTTGACACTGGCTGGTTCCACCTGTCTTGCCCAGCAGGAAGCGAGAGGTCGTCTCCTGTCCCAGAACTGGCACCTTTCACTTTGTCCTGGTGACAAGGAGAACCTTCCCAGAGATTGGGGGTCAACCTATTTATAGCAATCGCTGGGGAACAAGGGTGGGAGGGTGCTGTCCTGGAAACATGGCTAGGAGCTGTAGTAACCTTCTGCTGAGCTGTAGAAACCTTCTAACAAGTTGCATTCCATGCAAACTGGCATTGCACACTGGATCTAGGGCAGAGTTCTTCGAACAGTATTCCAGGGAATTAAGTTCCATGGAAGCTTATCAAGCCTCCTTGAAATGAGAAGGTCAGGAACAGCAGACAATGTTCCCGGAAAGAAAGCTTGTCTGCCACTACCCATCTTCCCTGGCATCGTTCAGTCACATGGGAGTGTTGGGGGGCACTTTACCATTCGCCGACAGTTCGTGAGGGTTCTGCAAGGGTCCCTCAGCAGAAAAATTAACGTGGAAAGAACTGCTGGAGCTTTTAACCTTCAGGACTGACTGAATGCCCCCAGCACCCGAAACCTCTGAGGAAATGGGGGAACAAGACAGATGTCAGGGTTGGGGATTGCAGCAAAAAAACCGGTAGTACCTGGTCCACTGTGAAACCATGGATATGATCTCCGGTCTTGTATTGCAAGGCTCTTTCATTAGCGGAACTGCCCTTCCATCTCCATGAACTTGGAATGAACGATCTGGAACTACGTATACTTTAAAAAAAGAGAGGATAAAACCAAAGATGAAACTTCTTTGTTTCCAAAAGAAAGAGCATTAGAAGTCCCTGCCCCACACCGCCTTCAATGTGAAATCTGGCACAGGAGAAACAGAGAAAAGGGAAGCAGAGGTAAACAGGCAGCAATAATGCAGGAGCACAGGCCCAGTGACAAGAGGACAGCCTCCCTTGCAAAGGGGGAAACAACATGATGGACAATGCAATGAATAGGGGGGATGAGTAGGAGAGAATGGGATGAAAGATAAAAGTCTAGGCCAAAGGTTCACCTAGCTCCAATTCCACAAAGTAAAAAAACAAGAAGTTCTACCTTAAAGGCAGCCTAGCAATCATTTTAAATAAATTATCTCTGGACATGTGACCAACTCCACATGGTTGTTGCAAGGATAATATAGGAGTGGGAAGAACCAACCAAGAGTAACCAGTCAGGTGTCTCCAAGAGGCCTACAAAAGCCACCACCCTTGGTCCCCACAGCACCTGGTATTTTGAGATATACTGCGTCTGAACATGGAGGCCCTGTTTAGCAATTCAGCATGACAACCGCAGTCAGACAATGCAGGTGCGCCCCCCCAAAATATGCCTAATGGCAATGATTTAAGCAATCAAGTGCTGTGGCTCAGTGGTAGAGCTCACGCTTTGCATGCAGAAGGTCCCAGGTTCAATCCCAGACAGCTCCATGGGCTAGACAGACCGAGGCAGCTTCCTAAGGCCTAAGGAGAGTGACCTGGATTCAGGGTTTCTACTCAAAAGATAGGGTTCTTCTTATGTTTAAATATGATCACCATTCCAAATCCTTCTCCAATCCCATCTGCCAATAACCCCAGAGAGAAATGGGTGGGGCATTTCCCCAGCCCCGCTCCCCAAATTCTCTTTAGTATGAGATGGGGCATGGGCAAGGGGGAAAAGACACACACACAAACAGTCCTCTGCTCCCCATCTGATACTTGCAAGCAGAGCAAAAAGCCACAAGGCAGCCTCCATAAATCTAATAGTCCAACTCCTGCTCTTTCTTTCAAAGGAGGTTTGGCAGAGGAAGCAGTATGAGGAGGGGCTTGCAGACGGGCAGGCATTGAGCAGAGCTGCTGAAGACGAGAGGTGCCGGGGCTCATGCCTATCTCGAATACGCCCCCCCCCTTTAAAAGCCCCCTGCTCCATATCTTAGCCCAAGTGCAGGCTGCAGCTGACTAGTACCAGGCGGAAGAGATTCTGCATATGCTCAGAGACACCCTTTCCTTCCCATACCCCAACCAGGAAAAGCAGGCTCCAAGGTGTTCTGCATATTCTCAGAGACACCCTTTCCTTTCTGTGCTCCAACCAGGAGGAGATTCCAAGGGATGAATCCCTGCCTGGGACCCACAAAACCAGGGGGCTCAGAATTATGGGAGACGCTAGCAAGGGGGTCGGGGAGAGACTAAGAAGGCTAGGAGGAGGACGGTAAGGGGCTCTCTGAGCATGTGTAGAGTGCCTTGGAAGGCCCGAGCCTTGCCCTCCCCGTCCACCAGCAGCGCCTTCTCTTCCTCACCGGGCGAGGCTCAGCAGCGCCAGCCGCCGCCCCGCAGCGCCGAACCGGCCCCACATGGCTCAGCGCGACCTTCCCGGCGGCCACCGCAGACCCGAATGGAAGGAAGAGGCGGCCGGGCTCGAGCGCGCACGCGCAGGCCGCCTCCGGTCGGGCCCTGGCGCCGCCTCCGCCTGGGTCAGGGGCGCCCTCGGAGCCGGGCCGCCGAGCTCCGCCTCTCCCCGCTGGCTGCACGTGGGCCCCGCTGCCTCTTTACCCGGGAGTAGAGCCCCGCTTGCTCCCAGCCGGGGCGTTGCAGTCGGGTTGCATTGCGCAGCCTTAATGCGGACTAGGGCCCTAGGCTTTAAACTTCAAGGGGGCGGGGGGGGGGGGAGTCCGCCCCTCTGGGTGCAATGGGGCTTACTCCCAGGAACTTATGTACAGAATCGGTATACTCAAGATATGCCGGGGTTCATGCTTTGCAATGCTCTCTTAACCCGCTGACACCCACCGCTGGAATCCAAAGAGCCCCGGAAAAGTTTCATGAGGACCAGTCTCACAATGTCACAGTAGATTGTACGTCAAGTGTTACTCCAAGGCTAGACATAAGAACATAAGAAGAGCCCTGCTGGATCAGACCAAGGGTCCATCTAGTGCAGCACACTGTTCGTACAGTAACCAACTAGCCATTGGCCAGGCATGAACAAGCAGGACATGGTGCAACAGCACCCTCCCACCCATGTTCCCCAGCAACTGGTGCACACAGGCTTACTGCCTCAAATACTGGAGATAGCACACAACCATCAGGGCTAGTAGCCGTTGATAGCTTTCGCCTCCCGGAATTTATCCAGCCCCCTTTTAAAGCCATCCAAATTGGTGGCCATCACTACATCTTGTAGTGAGTTCCATAATTTAACTATGCGCTGTGTGAAGAAGTGCTTCCCTTTATTTGTCCTTGATCTCCCACCAATCAGCTTCATGGGATGACCCCAGGTTCTAGTATTTTGAGAGGGAGAAAAATGTCTCCCTACGCACAGTCTCCATACCATGCATAATTTTGTGCACCTGTAGTCTCCCCTCAACCTCCTCTTCTCCAAGTTGAACAATCCCAGTTGATGTAACCTTCCCTCGCAGGGGAGATGCTCCAGCCCCTTAATCATTTTAGTTGCCCTTTTCTGCACTTTTGCCAGCTCTATAATATCCTGTTTTAGGCATGGTGACCAGAACTGTACACAGTAACTGTAGACCCTTTGAAAATGAATGGGATTTAAGTTACATGGTCGTCCCCAACTTGGTGCCCTCCATATGCGTTAGACTGCAACTCCCACAATCCCCAGCCAGCTAGGAACTGTGGGAGTTGTAGTCTAACGCTTAAGAAAGGCTCCAGGTTGGAGAAGGCAGGGGTAAACTAGGGCTGGATACAACAACCCAAAGTCATGAGCAAATTTTGGCATTATCCAGAATTCTGCTTCAAGCAAGCAAAGCAAGCGTGGAGGAGCATTAGATAAATATTGTTTTAAATATTGCTGTTCCCTCCTATAATCATGTTCTTAGCGTGGCTTACAAGAATAGTAAAATTCAAGCCTGCAAAGTCTGAAAATCCTTTTAAGATGAAGACGTTGAAAGGGTTGTGCTGATTCCGAAGCTTGCTTGAGACTTTGTGTCATTTCAGGCGGGTCCTAAGAAAGACATCAGGCCCCACTAGCTTTGGGATATCTTCCCCTCCCCGTGAGCCAACATGGCTACCTACGATTTGTGTGTGTGTGTGTTAATAGGTCAATCTCAAGGGCTGGTCCAGGAATTTGCTAATTCCCCTCCACTCTTAACAAATAGGTTTTATTAATATACTGATCCATGTTATTAATGCAGCTGATTCATTTATTAAGGTGCAAAACGAAAATGCCTGGGAGAATGAAAAGGTCTTCCCCTGGTGCCCAAGAGAACATAACGTAGAGCCAAGGGAGGCCTTCCTGGGAAGCTCATTCCAAAAACTGGGTGCCACAGCAGAAAAGGCCCTCTTCTTAGTGCCCACCTACTTCACCTTCTTTGGCAGGGGCTCCTGGAGAAGGACTGCTGAAGACGGACTTAGGTTCTGGGAAAATAAATATGGGAGGAGACACTCCTTCAGGTAAACCTGGCCCCCAGCCATTTAGGGTTTTGAATGTTAATATGAGCAGTTTGAATTGGGCCAGGAAATGGATTGGCAGCCAGTGCAGATGGAACACTGCTGGCATAATATGATCATTAACTAGGGTGAACATATGAAAAGTAGGACAGCGCTCCTGTATCTTTGACAGTTGCATTGAAAAGGGATTTTCAGCATGTGTCATTTGTATGCATACAGCACCTGGTGAAATGGAGTCTTCATCACAACAGTTAAAGCTGCAGCTTTAACTGTTGTGATGAAGAGGCAATTTCACCAGGTGCTGCATGCATACAAATGACACATGCTGAAATTCCCTTTTCTATACGACTGTGAAACATACAAGAGCCCTGTCCTCCTTTTCATATGGTCACCCTATATTAACAATCTCATTGCCCTGTTTTGGATAGGTGGATAGCTATTTTATTGTGAACTTTAACCCTTGTTTAAATGTATATTGCCCAGAAAATGTTGGTTGCGGGGCAGCATAGAAATACTTCAAATAGATAAATAAGCATGAAGCACAATAAGCAAGCTAAGCCTTGTGTGTTTAGCCTGATCTTCTGTTCTTCTTTTATCTTTTTCACCAGCTGCACTGTGTAGCTTACTTCTCCTTCACGTCACACTGCCTCTCCCATGGTTAAAAACATTTTTCTAAAAGTAAAGGAAAGCACTCTTTAAAGCATGTGTTTTTCTACCTTAGGTCCTAATATTATGTAAACTGCCCAGAAAGTTTCAGCTATGGGGCGGTATACAAACGCAATAAATAATAATAATAATAATAACAACAACTTATTTTCTTTCTTTTTCTTTTCTTTCTTTAAAACAGTCATTGCCATTAAGACAAAATGCAACTTAAAGCTGTAATCTTATATCTTCTTACATGGGAGTAAACCCCACTGAACTCAGTGGGACTTTCTTGAGAGATGTCTAGGACTGCAACGTAAATCTTTTATGAAAAACGAGGCATTGATCAACTAGCCTTAATTCCTATTACTTGTGATTGCTGCACAGTTTGCTAGGATGGGTGATCATATGGTAAGGATGTGATAAGTAAATAAATGCGTATAGTTTTCTATTACCATATTTTTATTTTATTTATTTGTTACATTTCTATACCAACTGATAGCTGAAGCTCTCTAGCTATTGAACCACAATTAAAACCACAAAATGTACCATAAAATGCAAGAAAGCATGATTTCAAAGCAGGGAAGTGAAGATCTTTCTCATAGAAGGGGTAGGCAGCTGGCAGGTCTGTGAAGGTCATTCATCCTCTAAAACAGAGGAGGTGAAGAACCTCAGGATTTTTTTTTGGGGGGGGGGCAAATTTGACCCTCCAAATATGGCTGTTTGGGGTTCTCCAGATGGCCATGCTCCTTCCTCCAACCTCACTCCCTTTCTCCCAATCATCTCTTCTCGATCCTCCCAGAGTGTAGGACACGGAATAATGGGCTCAAGTTACAGGAAGCCAAATTCCAGCTGGACATCAGGAAAAACTTCCTGACTGTTAGAGCAGTACAACAATGGGAACAATTATTTAGGGAGGTCGTGGGCTCTCCCACACTAGAGGCATTCAAGAGGCAGCTGGATAGCCATCTGTCAGGGTTCCTTTAAGGTAGATTCCTGCATTGAGCAGGGGGTTGGACTTGATGGCCTTATAACCCCCTTCGAACTCTTCTATGATTCTATGTTTTGTTTGGTGGCTTCTTGTCTGTAGGCTAAAATATGCTGGCTTTGGCCCCACCCCTTCTGCTTTTAGTCCTGCCCATCAAGGAATGTGACCCTTGAGAGTTTCAGTGAAATGGAATATGTAGCTCATGCTGAAAGAGGTTCTATACCCCTGCTGTAAATAAATATAATCTTCTAGGTAGAAAATGTTTCCTTTGCAACCTCCAGATTGGTACAGTCTTGCAAGCTGAAACACCCACCCATCCCATATAAAAACACCCCTAACTGCAATGAATGGTTTGAAGCTTTGGATGAACCTATCCGGAATGTATGAACATTCTTGTTTCATCTTGAACATGATACTCAAGTGAAGGGAGGGATATCAAGTCCTCCACACACAGGACACGGTTCATGATGTCTGGCACCCTGTCTTGTCTGTCTTCCATTAAAGCAGAGAATTTCCTTTCATCTCCATCCCTAATGAAGACCTGCTACCTCTCGCTGCTTAATTATTAAAGCCACTGACTATTAAAGAGATGTTCTGTCAGACTGTTGGCTGAATCGGGAGAGGAGATTTAAAACATCTAATTATTTTGGAACTATCTGGAAGGGAAAGTAGAGGAGTGGATGTTAAGAGGGTTGTGGGATCTATTCTTGTCATTTCAAAAACAAATCTAAATTTTGGGGTTGTTTTATTTAGAGAGCAATCTTATGTGCCCTAGACGGAGTCCAAGAGGCTGTAGGATATAGCTGGTCTCCTCTTTTGAGGCCAGAGACAGAGGCCCTAGATCTCCCAGCCACTGCTGAAAGCTCTGTGGTCAACATTTCAACCTTTGGAGGGAAGGAAATGGGTACTTGGTTGTGGGCTAGTAGGCTGAGAAAGTCTGTAGAGGAAGGAAGGAAGGAAGGAAAGAAAGAGGAACCACCAAGGAAGAGAGAGGGAAAACAGTGAACACATTCACACACACACACACACACACACACACAAACACACAGAGAGAGAGAGAGAGAGAGAGAGAGAGAGAGAAGAAGAAGAAGGCAGGGTATTCCCAACATTTTTGTGATTGGACCTCCACCCTCCCAAAACCAGCTAAATTGTGGTGACGCCAAGGGCACTTTTTCAAAATGCCAAATGTGCCCACAGCCCCCAAATTATTGGAAACCTTGGTCTATTCCCAGAGGGTGGCATCTTTATTTCTTCAGTTTTTATCAACTGCCCAATTGACATACGAAGTTAAAAAGGATCATTACCACCATCACCATTATTTATTTATTAATTTATTTATTTATAGGCCAGGATGATTCCTGCTGCCCCACTATGTGAATGTTTCCATACATTGTGCTCAGTGTATTAACAGAGTTGAAAAGTAAAGCTTTTTCTTTTCCAAATCCTTAGCATCATGTACAACCCAAATGGAATCCAGTGTTGCCCTTTTCAACTCATAATTTGAAGAACACACTGAAATAGTCATATTCCGCTAAGAGCTTTGAGTCTTTGCATTTTGAGAAACAAAAGCTTGGAAACTGGGCACAAGGATCTGAAATGGGGGATTCAGATTTGGAGTTCAGACTTAGTTGTGTCCCCATGCTCAGAGGACAGCAGAGTCTGATGAGCGACTTCAGGGAGAATCCTTGGTATACTTTCCAGACCTGAGGATATAGCACTCCCCTCAGCCTCATACTCTGAGGAATGACTGCCTCATAGCTTCTCCTGTCCATTAGCCATGCAGGAACATGAGGATGTAGAAATTACTCTGGGCTCTGTAATTGCTACAGCTACTACCCAACAGGGGCGGAACCTCTGAAAATCCTGTGCCTGCCAGCTTACGTAAGGCCTCAGTTCCCTGCAGTCTTTGCTGGGACAACAGTTTTCCTTCTGAAGAACCATTTAGTCAGTCCAGGGTCCTGACAGTTCCTTACCTTGCTGTAACTAGAGATGAATGGATTTTGTAAAATCTGTTCTGTCTGCATTTCATGGATTGTCAGATTCCCCCTCCCCCAATTTCCTGACTTTGTGCATCTTCACATTTGCACAACTTCCTACTTGCACAAATGTGCAAATCCTCCCTCCGAATATGCATTTTCATGTTGTTATTTTATATATTTTTCTATGACTAAAGTTGAAGATTATTTTTTAACTGTCTTCAAGTCCGTGCAACTCGGGAAAAGCTGGTCCACTGTGGAATCTGTTAGTGAGATTCATAGAAATCCAAAATCATTTGATTCTGTGTGGATTTCTCCAACTTCTCTATCTGTGACCCTGCTCTCCTGAACCTGCCCCTGCTTCCCGAGACACAAAACCCCCTGCACCTCTTCTTTTCATGACATGTGGCAGGCATAATGGGGCAACTTTGCCTGCAAATACCAGACTATTCTGACAAAGAGAAGAATAGGTGTGGCTATTTTTTATTATTATTTCCCATGATAGTCAATGGTAGACGTGTAGCTTCAGATTTCCAAATCTCATCTCTGGTTTGGTACCCTTGCCAAGGCGGGTGACCTCCAAATCAGTCCAAGCCAAATTGGGATGTTTTCTGAAACTGCGAATCAAGGTCTGAGTCAAAATCTTAGAGTCTGTGTATAACTCTCCAAAGTATGTGTGCATATGAAGGAGTAAGCCTATATACATCAATTCCCGGGGAACATGGGTGGGAGGGTGCTGTTGCACCATGCCCTGCTTTGTTGGTTCCTGGCTGACAGCTGGTTGGCCACTGTGTGAACAGAGCGCCGGACTAAATGCACCCTTGGTCTAATCTAGCAGGGCTCTTCTTACATTCTTATGTTGTTGATGATAATGACGATGGTTATTACATTGTACATTCTGCCTTCCCCCCCCCCCCCCTTGCAACGAGCCCAATGTGGTGCACATGCCGCTGTCCTCTCTATTTCATCTTCAAAACAACCCTGTGAAGTAGGTATTGACTGGCCCAAAGTCACCCAGTGGTCTTCACGGCCAAGTGGGGACTAGAACCTGGTTCTCCCAAGTCCCAGTCCAATACACGAACCACTACGCCACCCTGGCTCTGCACACGATTGCAGCCTTTATTAGTTTTTCAAAGGCTAGCAAATATCAATAGGCGAGTATCCTGATTTGCACTAAAGTATGCCTAGGTAGCGAGAACAGTGTGTCCACCTCGCAATACAGCTGGGATCCCAGATAAATTCTTTTCTAAGTCCTGGAAGGCAGAACGCCATGACAGTATAAGCCAAGAAAGAACAACTCCAGGATTCACATTGGTTAGATGGGATTGTCATGGGCTTTGCTCTAGTTACACATGTTTCTGTCAACATCACTTATTGATTCCAAGTGGCACTTGGATTTTCCTCACTGTCTCCGTAAATTAAATTGACCCTGCTTTGTTTAAGACGGGTTGAAATGGAGGGCCATTATTTATGATGTAGCAGTCAGGCATATTTATTTATTTATTTATTTATTTAAGAAGAGTGGAAACCATCGTTCTAGCCATAACTATTCCAAAACTCACCAGCCTGGATATAGTCATCCCCTCAATGGTACCAAAGACCTGTGGCAACTGTTGGCTATATAAAATGGAGTGTTCAATGACTTGCAATAACTGGGTCAGCTGATAGCATCTCCGGATGATGCAAACTGTGAAACTTGCTTTCAGAAACAGACACGATTGCAAGCCATGAATGCTGCAGGGTTTGGCTAGGCACAAATATAACATTTCTGCTCTTCTATGTTCTTAGAGCAAACTCATTCTCTCAGAGCCAAAACAGACATTACTTTGGGACATACTAAACCGAAGGACACCGAATGGCCATTGAAATGCATTGGTTTATTCCGAATGGCCATAGGAAATCATTGGAGGAGTTTAGGGATCATCTACAAGTCAAAATCCCTAAAGGAGTTAAACATTCAGTTTTCATAGAAAACCACACAGAATCAAAATACAAACTAACAGAGCGGTTTTAGGGAACAACTGCTACGACCCCCCAACACTGTGGTTCTAGGGATCATCCCCAACTTCAAGGAGAAATCAGAATGCAATAAAAAGAGGGTAATGACAGTTTTATACACTGCTTTATAAGCACCAGTTCTCAAACACCCAAATATGAGAAAGGAATTTTGTCGCAACATGCCAAACATTATTTAGATGTTTCTATATGAGCCCCCTCCCGACACCCACACCTTGCAACAGGCCGGTTTCAAAATGGCCATAGGAAAACATCGGGCTGTCAGGCAGCCCCACAAAAAAGAGGGGGAGCCCCCAAAAAGTTCAGGGAGGTTGGTAATAAGGCTGTAAGCACCATAAGCGCCCCTGTTGAAGGCATGCTCCATTGGAATGGCCCCCACATTGCACACAGGCACCTTAGGTTCCATCAGAACGGCCATAGGAAAGCACTGGGCTGTCAGGCAGCCCCCCCAAAAGGGGGAGCCCCATAATTGTTGTGGAGGTTTGAACTGAGACCCTAAGCATCCTAAGAGTTTTTGCTGGAGGCGTGCTCCATTGCAATGGTCCCCACATTGTGCATGGTCACGTTAGGTTCCTTCAGAATGGCTATAGGAAAGCATGGACTGCAATATATGTTATTTTATTATGATTAATAAGGACTAAGCTTTATTGTGATTAAGATGTCCACACATTTTTATCTGCTTAAAGTCATTGACTATTCAGTTCTGAAACTGGGTTCTCATTTTAAGGGCTTTTTTTTAAACAAAATATTTTGGTTTAGTTGTACTTTTTTCAAAAGTTGTTGAATTCTGCCATTACTGTTTAAGTAGATAAAAACACCTGAGCTTCCTAATTATTACAGCCTCAGAACTACATGCCCCCCCTTTATGAAATCCTGCACAGTATTTTTTTTATGAGGACAGCCTTTGAACTTACCTAAAGGAATAGAATGGAGTGGAGTCAGTAGTAGGGTGACCATATGAAACGGAGGACAGGGCTCCTGTATCTTTAACAGTTGTATTGAAAAGGAAATTTTAGCAGGTGTCATTTGTATATATGGAGAACGTGGTGAAATTTCTTCTTCATCACAACAGTTAAAGCTGCAGGAGCCCTGCCCTCTTTTAAATCTGGTTACTCTAGTATATCTCCTGCAGCTTTAACTGTTGGGATGAAGAGGGAATTTCAGTAGCAGCTGAGTCTGGGTGTGGCTCAGCAACCTTTATTAGGAAAAGCCCAGCAGTCAGCATTTGGTAGCTGCTGGAAACAGCCTCTCCCCAACTTCTTCTGGTTTCTTCGCCCATCTTGAACCCAACTTGGACTCCTGCTTGACCCTGCTATTGGATTGTGTATGTATTGGGCTGCCTAACTCTGTTGGACTACTTCTGCTTTGGCTGACTCTGTGGCCCTGTTCAGAAGATACCTTAAACCACAGGTTTAAGCACTGTGGTTAAAGCCATGGTTTAACATGTCTTCTGAACAGGGACATTATCTTGGCTTGCTTGCCTGTGTCTTGACCCTGTGCCTGTTATCTAGACCCCTCCTGCATTTGCCAGAGCTTCTGAAACTTGTCTTCTGGAACTTTGGCCTGGGTTATTACTTGTCCCTTCCATCAGCCCTATAATTAAGATTGCTACCAACACAAGACTGCTAAAATCAAATGTTAAAGAGAGAGCTACTGTGTGTCTCTGGCTGCAGCATGGTTTAGCATGTTGTCTGAACCAGGCCTCTGTGTGTTCTCTCCTCACACACACCCACACCCAAAATCTGGGCTCCAGCAGGATCAGGAGAAAATTGCAATGCCCTAGGTCCTTCCTGGCTAAAAAGGATTCATTAGCACCTTTTCCAGAGGGCTTCCTAAAACAATTCCTATCTGCCCCTGCTTATATTAGGGTGTCTAAAAAACCCTTTTTTCATGCAAAAATAATGCAGTAACCAGCAAACTGTTCTTTTGGTAAACATGGGGTGTGTGTGTGTATATCTTGTGTCACCTTAAAAACAGAGCTGCAGCATAATCCTAAATATGTCTACTCAGAAGTAAGCCCCACGAAGATCAGTAGGGTTTACACCTTTCTAGTCTTGAGTCTGTCTACACGGCTTTCTAAACAAAGGAAGGTTATTAAAGCACAAAAATATAACTGTCTCACTGCCTCCTAGGGCGTTGGCATGGGTGAGCATTCTGTCTGCAAACTGATTGGTCTGGATTTGTTTCACCTGTGATGTTGAGAAGCCAAAGGTGCATTTAAAAATAAAAGTACAGTGGTACCAATATTTGGCTTCACACAGGCAGCTTGCGCAGGATTCTGGGCTTCCAATTCTTTGTCTACTCTCTGGTGACTGTAATCCGATATTACTTGCTGGTTTAGAGGCAGAACAGTGTTAATGTTTAAACTTAATTCAGGTCTCAGGTAAACACTTCCTGCAGTTGGAGGCTCTACTTTTGTAGTCCTTTCTCTATCTAAAGGCAGTTGATAAGGAAGCAAGAGCTCGTTAACAAAGGGACGTACTAAAACAAAGGACAGTACTTGCCCATAGGGAAACCATACTTGCCCATAGGGAAGCCATGCTTGCCCATAGGGATCCATTGAAAAGCACTTGCTCATAGGGAAACCTAGGACAGAATTCTGCATAGAGAAGCCATGCTTTCCCATAGGGATCCATTGAAAAGCACTTGCCCATAGGGAAACCTAGGACAGAATTCTGCATAGAGAAGCCATGCTTGCCCATAGGGATCCATTGAAAAGCACTTGCCCATAGGGAAACCTAGGACAGAATTCTGCATAGAGAAGCCATGCTTGCCCATAGGGATCCATTGAAAAGCACTTGCCCATAGGGAAACCTAGGACAGAATTCTGCATAGAGAAGCCATGCTTGCCCATAGGGATCCATTGAAAAGCACTTGCCCATAGGGAAACCTAGGACAGAATTCTCCATAGAGAAGCCATGCTTGCCCATAGGGATCCATTGAAAAGCACTTGCCCATAGGGGAACCTAGGACAGAATTCTCCATAGAGAAGCCATGCTTGCCCATAGGGAAACCTAGGACAGAATTCTGCATAGAGAAGCCATGCTTGCCCATAGGGATCCATTGAAAAGCACTTGCCCATAGGGAAACCTAGGACAGAATTCTGCATAGAGAAGCCATGCTTGCCCATAGGGATCCATTGAAAAGCACTTGCCCATAGGGAAACCTAGGACAGAATTCTCCATAGAGAAGCCATGCTTGCCCATAGGGATCCATTGAAAAGCACTTGCCCATAGGGAAACCTAGGACAGAATTCTGCATAGAGAAGCCATGCTTGCCCATAGGGATCCATTGAAAAGCACTTGCCCATAGGGAAACCTAGGACAGAATTCTGCATAGAGAAGCCATGCTTGCCCATAGGGATCCATTGAAAAGCACTTGCCCATAGGGAAACCTAGGACAGAATTCTGCATAGAGAAGCCATGCTTGCCCATAGGGAAACCGAGGACAGAATTCTCCATAGAGAAGCCATGCTTGCCCATAGGGATCCATTGAAAAGCACTTGCCCATAGGGAAACCTAGGACAGAATTCTGCATAGAGAAGCCATGCTTGCCCATAGGGATCCATTGAAAAGCACTTGCCCATAGGGAAATCTAGGACAGAATTCTGCATAGAGAAGCCATGCTTGCCCATAGGGATCCATTGAAAAGCACTTGCCCATAGGGAAACCTAGGACAGAATTCTCCATAGAGAAGCCATGCTTGCCCATAGGGAAACCTAGGACAGAATTCTGCATAGAGAAGCCATGCTTGCCCATAGGGAAACCTAGGACAGAATTCTCCATGGAGAAGCCATGCTTGCCCATAGGGAAACCTAGGACAGAATTCTGCATAGAGAAGCCATGCTTGCCCACAGGGATCCATTGAAAAGCACTTGCCCATAGGGAAACCTAGGACAGAATTCTGCATAGAGAAGCCATGCTTGCCCATACGGATCCATTGAAAAGCACTTGCATAGGGAAACCTAGGACAGAATTCTGCATAGAGAAGCCATGCTTGCCCATAGGGATCCATTGAAAAGCACTTGCCCATAGGGAAACCTAGGACAGAATTCTGCATAGAGAAGCCATGCTTGCCCATACGGATCCATTGAAAAGCACTTGCCCATAGGGAAACCTAGGGCAGAATTCTGCATAGAGAAGCCATGCTTGCCCATAGGAATCCATTGAAAAGCACTTGCCCATAGGCAAACTAGGACAGAATTCTGCATAGAGAAGCCATGCTTGCCCATAGGGATCCATTGAAAAGCACTTGCCCATAGGGAAACCTAGGACAGAATTCTGCATAGAGAAGCCATGCTTGCCCATAGGGAAACCTAGGACAGAATTCTCCATAGAGAAGCCATGCTTGCCCATAGGGATCCATTGAAAAGCACTTGCCCATAGGGAAACCTAGGACAGAATTCTGCATAGAGAAGCCATGCTTGCCCATAGGGATCCATTGAAAAGCACTTGCCCATAGGGAAACCTAGGACAGAATTCTGCATAGAGAAGCCATGCTTGCCCATAGGGATCCATTGAAAAGCACTTGCCCATAGGAAATCCTAGGACAGAATTCTCCATAGAGATACCATGCTTGCCCATAGGGAAACCTAGGACAGAATTCTCCATGGAGAAGCCATGCTTGCCCATAGGGAAACCTAGGACAGAATTCTCCATGGAGAAGCCATGCTTGCCCATAGGGAAGCCTAGGACAGAATTCTGCATAGAGAAGCCATGCTTGCCCACAGGGATCCATTGAAAAGCACTTGCCCATAGGGAAACCTAGGGCAGAATTCTGCATAGAGAAGCCATGCTTGCCCATAGGGATCCATTGAAAAGCACTTGCCCATAGGGAAACCTAGGACAGAATTCTGCATAGAGAAGCCATGCTTGCCCATAGGGATCCATTGAAAAGCACTTGCCCATAGGCAAACTAGGACAGAATTCTGCATAGAGAAGCCATGCTTGCCCATAGGGATCCATTGAAAAGCACTTGCTCATAGGGAAACCTAGGACAGAATTCTGCATAGAGAAGCCATGCTTGCCCATAGGAATCCATTGAAAAGCACTTGCCCATAGGCAAACCTAGGACAGAATTCTGCATAGAGAAGCCATGCTTGCCCATAGGAATCCATTGAAAAGCACTTGCCCATAGGGAAACCTAGGACAGAATTCTGCATAGAGAAGCCATGCTTGCCCATAGGGAAACCTAGGACAGAATTCTGCATAGAGAAGCCATGCTTGCCCATAGGGATCCATTGAAAAGCACTTGCATAGGGAAACCTAGGACAGAATTTTGCATAGAGAAGCCATGCTTGCCCATAGGGATCCATTGAAAAGCACTTGCCCATAGGGAAACCTAGGACAGAATTCTGCATAGTGAAGCCATGCTTGCCCACAGGGATCCACTGAAAAGCACTTGCCCATAGGGAAACCTAGGACAGAATTATGCATAGAGAAGCCATGCTTGCCCATACGGATCCATTGAAAAGCACTTGCCCATAGGGAAACCTAGGACAGAATTCTGCATAGAGAAGCCATGCTTGCCCATACGGATCCATTGAAAAGCACTTGCCCATAGGCAAACTAGGACAGAATTCTGCATAGAGAAGCCATGCTTGCCCATAGGGATCCATTGAAAAGCACTTGCCCATAGGGAAAACTAGGACAGAATTCTGCATAGAGAAGCCATGCTTGCCCATAGGGAAACCTAGGACAGAATTCTGCATAGAGAAGCCATGCTTGCCCATAGGGATCCATTGAAAAGCACTTGCCCATAGGGAAACCTAGGACAGAATTCTGCATAGAGAAGCCATGCTTGCCCATAGGGATCCATTGAAAAGCACTTGCCCATAGGGAAACCTAGGACAGAATTCTGCATAGAGAAGCCATGCTTGCCCATAGGGATCCATTGAAAAGCACTTGCCCATAGGGAATCCTAGGACAGAATTCTCCATAGAGAAGCCATGCTTGCCCATAGGGAAACCTAGGACAGAATTCTGCATAGAGAAGCCATGCTTGCCCATAGGGAAACCTAGGACAGAATTCTCCATGGAGAAGCCATGCTTGCCCATAGGGAAACCTAGGACAGAATTCTGCATAGAGAAGCCATGCTTGCCCACAGGGATCCATTGAAAAGCACTTGCCCATAGGGAAACCTAGGACAGAATTCTGCATAGAGAAGCCATGCTTGCCCATACGGATCCATTGAAAAGCACTTGCCCATAGGGAAACCTAGGGCAGAATTCTGCATAGAGAAACCATGCTTGCCCATAGGGATCCATTGAAAAGCACTTGCCCATAGGGAAACCTAGGACAGAATTCTGCATAGAGAAGCCATGCTTGCCCATAGGGATCCATTGAAAAGCACTTGCCCATAGGCAAACTAGGACAGAATTCTGCATAGAGAAGCCATGCTTGCCCATACGGATCCATAGAAAAGCACTTGCCCATAGGGAAACCTAGGGCAGAATTCTGCATAGAGAAGCCATGCTTGCCCATACGGATCCATTGAAAAGCACTTGCCCATAGGGAAACCTAGGACAGAATTCTGCATAGAGAAGCCATGCTTGCCCATAGGGATCCATTGAAAAGCACTTGCCCATAGGCAAACTAGGACAGAATTCTGCATAGAGAAGCCATGCTTGCCCATAGGGATCCATTGAAAAGCACTTGCTCATAGGGAAACCTAGGACAGAATTCTGCATAGAGAAGCCATGCTTGCCCATAGGAATCCATTGAAAAGCACTTGCCCATAGGCAAACCTAGGACAGAATTCTGCATAGAGAAGCCATGCTTGCCCATAGGAATCCATTGAAAAGCACTTGCCCATAGGCAAACCTAGGACAGAATTCTGCATAGAGAAGCCATGCTTGCCCATAGGGATCCATTGAAAAGCACTTGCCCATAGGGAAACCTAGGACAGAATTCTCCATAGAGAAGCCATGCTTGCCCAAAAGGAAACCTAGGACAGAATTCTCCATAGAGAAGCCGTGCTTGCCCAAAGGGAAACCTAGGACAGAATTCTGCATAGAGAAGCCATGCTTGCCCATAGGGATCCATTGAAAAGCACTTGCATAGGGAAACCTAGGACAGAATTCTGCATAGAGAAGCCATGCTTGCCCATAGGGATCCATTGAAAAGCACTTGCCCATAGGGAAACCTAGGACAGAATTCTGCATAGAGAAGCCATGCTTGCCCACAGGGATCCATTGAAAAGCACTTGCCCATAGGGAAACCTAGGACAGAATTCTGCATAGAGAAGCCATGCTTGCCCATAGGAATCCATTGAAAAGCACTTGCCCATAGGCAAACTAGGACAGAATTCTGCATAGAGAAGCCATGCTTGCCCATAGGGAAACCTAGGACAGAATTCTCCATGGAGAAGCCATGCTTGCCCATAGGGATCCATTGAAAAGCACTTGCCCATAGGGAAACCTAGGACAGAATTCTGCATAGAGAAGCCATGCTTGCCCATAGGGATCCATTGAAAAGCACTTGCCCATAGGGAAACCTAGGACAGAATTCTGCATAGAGAAGCCATGCTTGCCCATAGGGATCCATTGAAAAGCACTTGCCCATAGGGAATCCTAGGACAGAATTCTAAATAGAGAAGCCATGCTTGCCCATAGGGAAACCTAGGACAGAATTCTGCATAGAGAAGCCATGCTTGCCCATAGGGAAACCTAGGACAGAATTCTCCATGGAGAAGCCATGCTTGCCCATAGGGAAACCTATGACAGAATTCTGCATAGAGAAGCCATGCTTGCCCACAGGGATCCATTGAAAAGCACTTGCCCATAGGGAAACCTAGGACAGAATTCTGCATAGAGAAGCCATGCTTGCCCATACGGATCCATTGAAAAGCACTTGCCCATAGGGAAACCTAGGGCAGAATTCTGCATAGGGAAGCCATGCTTGCCCATAGGGATCCATTGAAAAGCACTTGCCCATAGGGAAACCTAGGACAGAATTCTGCATAGAGAAGCCATGCTTGCCCATAGGGATCCATTGAAAAGCACTTGCCCATAGGGAAACCTAGGACAGAATTCTGCATAGAGAAGCCATGCTTGCCCATAGGGATCCATTGAAAAGCACTTGCTCATAGGGAAACCTAGGACAGAATTCTGCATAGAGAAGCCATGCTTGCCCATAGGAATCCATTGAAAAGCACTTGCCCATAGGCAAAGCTAGGACAGAATTCTGCATAGAGAAGCCATGCTTGCCCATAGGAATCCATTGAAAAGCACTTCCCCATAGGCAAACCTAGGACAGAATTCTGCATAGAGAAGCCATGCTTGCCCATAGGGATCCATTGAAAAGCACTTGCCCATAGGGAAACCTAGGACAGAATTCTGCATAGAGAAGCCATGCTTGCCCATAGGGAAACCTAGGACAGAATTCTGCATAGAGAAGCCATGCTTGCCCATAGGGATCCATTGAAAAGCACTTGCCCATAGGGAAACCTAGGACAGAATTCTGCATAGAGAAGCCATGCTTGCCCATAGGGATCCATTGAAAAGCACTTGCTCATAGGGAAACCTAGGACAGAATTCTGCATAGAGAAGCCATGCTTGCCCATAGGAATCCATTGAAAAGCACTTGCCCATAGGCAAACCTAGGACAGAATTCTGCATAGAGAAGCCATGCTTGCCCATAGGAATCCATTGAAAAGCACTTGCCCATAGGGAAACCTAGGACAGAATTCTGCATAGAGAAGCCATGCTTGCCCATAGGGAAACCTAGGACAGAATTCTGCATAGAGAAGCCATGCTTGCCCATAGGGATCCATTGAAAAGCACTTGCATAGGGAAACCTAGGACAGAATTTTGCATAGAGAAGCCATGCTTGCCCATAGGGATCCATTGAAAAGCACTTGCCCATAGGGAAACCTAGGACAGAATTCTGCATAGTGAAGCCATGCTTGCCCACAGGGATCCACTGAAAAGCACTTGCCCATAGGGAAACCTAGGACAGAATTATGCATAGAGAAGCCATGCTTGCCCATACGGATCCATTGAAAAGCACTTGCCCATAGGGAAACCTAGGACAGAATTCTGCATAGAGAAGCCATGCTTGCCCATACGGATCCATTGAAAAGCACTTGCCCATAGGCAAACTAGGACAGAATTCTGCATAGAGAAGCCATGCTTGCCCATAGGGATCCATTGAAAAGCACTTGCCCATAGGGAAAACTAGGACAGAATTCTGCATAGAGAAGCCATGCTTGCCCATAGGGAAACCTAGGACAGAATTCTGCATAGAGAAGCCATGCTTGCCCATAGGGATCCATTGAAAAGCACTTGCCCATAGGGAAACCTAGGACAGAATTCTGCATAGAGAAGCCATGCTTGCCCATAGGGATCCATTGAAAAGCACTTGCCCATAGGGAAACCTAGGACAGAATTCTGCATAGAGAAGCCATGCTTGCCCATAGGGATCCATTGAAAAGCACTTGCCCATAGGGAATCCTAGGACAGAATTCTCCATAGAGAAGCCATGCTTGCCCATAGGGAAACCTAGGACAGAATTCTGCATAGAGAAGCCATGCTTGCCCATAGGGAAACCTAGGACAGAATTCTCCATGGAGAAGCCATGCTTGCCCATAGGGAAACCTAGGACAGAATTCTGCATAGAGAAGCCATGCTTGCCCACAGGGATCCATTGAAAAGCACTTGCCCATAGGGAAACCTAGGACAGAATTCTGCATAGAGAAGCCATGCTTGCCCATACGGATCCATTGAAAAGCACTTGCCCATAGGGAAACCTAGGGCAGAATTCTGCATAGAGAAACCATGCTTGCCCATAGGGATCCATTGAAAAGCACTTGCCCATAGGGAAACCTAGGACAGAATTCTGCATAGAGAAGCCATGCTTGCCCATAGGGATCCATTGAAAAGCACTTGCCCATAGGCAAACTAGGACAGAATTCTGCATAGAGAAGCCATGCTTGCCCATACGGATCCATAGAAAAGCACTTGCCCATAGGGAAACCTAGGGCAGAATTCTGCATAGAGAAGCCATGCTTGCCCATACGGATCCATTGAAAAGCACTTGCCCATAGGGAAACCTAGGACAGAATTCTGCATAGAGAAGCCATGCTTGCCCATAGGGATCCATTGAAAAGCACTTGCCCATAGGCAAACTAGGACAGAATTCTGCATAGAGAAGCCATGCTTGCCCATAGGGATCCATTGAAAAGCACTTGCTCATAGGGAAACCTAGGACAGAATTCTGCATAGAGAAGCCATGCTTGCCCATAGGAATCCATTGAAAAGCACTTGCCCATAGGCAAACCTAGGACAGAATTCTGCATAGAGAAGCCATGCTTGCCCATAGGAATCCATTGAAAAGCACTTGCCCATAGGCAAACCTAGGACAGAATTCTGCATAGAGAAGCCATGCTTGCCCATAGGGATCCATTGAAAAGCACTTGCCCATAGGGAAACCTAGGACAGAATTCTCCATAGAGAAGCCATGCTTGCCCAAAAGGAAACCTAGGACAGAATTCTCCATAGAGAAGCCGTGCTTGCCCAAAGGGAAACCTAGGACAGAATTCTGCATAGAGAAGCCATGCTTGCCCATAGGGATCCATTGAAAAGCACTTGCATAGGGAAACCTAGGACAGAATTCTGCATAGAGAAGCCATGCTTGCCCATAGGGATCCATTGAAAAGCACTTGCCCATAGGGAAACCTAGGACAGAATTCTGCATAGAGAAGCCATGCTTGCCCACAGGGATCCATTGAAAAGCACTTGCCCATAGGGAAACCTAGGACAGAATTCTGCATAGAGAAGCCATGCTTGCCCATAGGAATCCATTGAAAAGCACTTGCCCATAGGCAAACTAGGACAGAATTCTGCATAGAGAAGCCATGCTTGCCCATAGGGAAACCTAGGACAGAATTCTCCATGGAGAAGCCATGCTTGCCCATAGGGATCCATTGAAAAGCACTTGCCCATAGGGAAACCTAGGACAGAATTCTGCATAGAGAAGCCATGCTTGCCCATAGGGATCCATTGAAAAGCACTTGCCCATAGGGAAACCTAGGACAGAATTCTGCATAGAGAAGCCATGCTTGCCCATAGGGATCCATTGAAAAGCACTTGCCCATAGGGAATCCTAGGACAGAATTCTAAATAGAGAAGCCATGCTTGCCCATAGGGAAACCTAGGACAGAATTCTGCATAGAGAAGCCATGCTTGCCCATAGGGAAACCTAGGACAGAATTCTCCATGGAGAAGCCATGCTTGCCCATAGGGAAACCTATGACAGAATTCTGCATAGAGAAGCCATGCTTGCCCACAGGGATCCATTGAAAAGCACTTGCCCATAGGGAAACCTAGGACAGAATTCTGCATAGAGAAGCCATGCTTGCCCATACGGATCCATTGAAAAGCACTTGCCCATAGGGAAACCTAGGGCAGAATTCTGCATAGGGAAGCCATGCTTGCCCATAGGGATCCATTGAAAAGCACTTGCCCATAGGGAAACCTAGGACAGAATTCTGCATAGAGAAGCCATGCTTGCCCATAGGGATCCATTGAAAAGCACTTGCCCATAGGGAAACCTAGGACAGAATTCTGCATAGAGAAGCCATGCTTGCCCATAGGGATCCATTGAAAAGCACTTGCTCATAGGGAAACCTAGGACAGAATTCTGCATAGAGAAGCCATGCTTGCCCATAGGAATCCATTGAAAAGCACTTGCCCATAGGCAAAGCTAGGACAGAATTCTGCATAGAGAAGCCATGCTTGCCCATAGGAATCCATTGAAAAGCACTTCCCCATAGGCAAACCTAGGACAGAATTCTGCATAGAGAAGCCATGCTTGCCCATAGGGATCCATTGAAAAGCACTTGCCCATAGGGAAACCTAGGACAGAATTCTGCATAGAGAAGCCATGCTTGCCCATAGGGAAACCTAGGACAGAATTCTGCATAGAGAAGCCATGCTTGCCCATAGGGATCCATTGAAAAGCACTTGCCCATAGGGAAACCTAGGACAGAATTCTGCATAGAGAAGCCATGCTTGCCCATAGGGATCCATTGAAAAGCACTTGCCCATAGGCAAACTAGGACAGAATTCTGCATAGAGAAGCCATGCTTGCCCATAGGGATCCATTGAAAAGCACTTGCTCATAGGGAAACCTAGGACAGAATTCTGCATAGAGAAGCCATGCTTGCCCATAGGAATCCATTGAAAAGCACTTGCCCATAGGCAAACCTAGGACAGAATTCTGCATAGAGAAGCCATGCTTGCCCATAGGAATCCATTGAAAAGCACTTCCCCATAGGCAAACCTAGGACAGAATTCTGCATAGAGAAGCCATGCTTGCCCATAGGGATCCATTGAAAAGCACTTGCCCATAGGGAAACCTAGGACAGAATTCTGCATAGAGAAGCCATGCTTGCCCATAGGGAAACCTAGGACAGAATTCTGCATAGAGAAGCCATGCTTGCCCATAGGGATCCATTGAAAAGCACTTGCATAGGGAAACCTAGGACAGAATTCTGCATAGAGAAGCCATGCTTGCCCATAGGGATCCATTGAAAAGCACTTGCCCATAGGGAAACCTAGGACAGAATTCTGCATAGAGAAGCCATGCTTGCCGACAGGGATCCATTGAAAAGCACTTGCCCATAGGGAAACCTAGGACAGAATTCTGCATAGAGAAGCCATGCTTGCCCATAGGGATCCATTGAAAAGCACTTGCCCATAGGGAAACCTAGGACAGAATTCTGCATAGAGAAGCCATGCTTGCCCATAGGAATCCATTGAAAAGCACTTGCCCATAGGGAAACCTAGGACAGAATTCTGCATAGAGAAGCCATGCTTGCCCATAGGGATCCATTGAAAAGCACTTGCCCATAGGGAAACCTAGGACAGAATTCTGCATAGAGAAGCCATGCTTGCCCATAGGGATCCATTGAAAAGCACTTGCCCATAGGGAAACATAGGACAGAATTCTGCATAGAGAAGCCATGCTTGCCCATAGGGATCCATTGAAAAGCACTTGCCCATAGGGAAACCTATGACAGAATTCTCCATAGAGAAGCCATGCTTGCCCATAGGGATCCATTGAAAAGCACTTGCCCATAGGGAAACCTAGGACAGAATTCTCCATAGAGAAGCCATGCTTGCCCATAGGGATCCATTGAAAAGCACTTGCCCATAGGGAAACCTAGGACAGAATTCTGCATAGAGAAGCCATGCTTGCCCATAGGGATCCATTGAAAAGCACTTGCCCATAGGGAAACCTAGGACAGAATTCTGCATAGAGAAGCCATGCTTGCCCATAGGGATCCATTGAAAAGCACTTGCCCATAGGGAAACCTAGGACAGAATTCTGCATAGAGAAGCCATGCTTGCCCATAGGGATCCATTGAAAAGCACTTGCCCATAGGGAAACCTATGACAGAATTCTCCATAGAGAAGCCATGCTTGCCCATAGGGAAACCTAGGACAGAATTCTCCATAGAGAAGCCATGCTTGCCCATAGGGATCCACTGAAAAGCACTTGCCCATAGGGAAACCTAGGACAGAATTCTGCATAGAAGAGCCATGCTTGCCCATAGGGATCCATTGAAAAGCACTTGCCCATAGGGAAACCCAGGACAGAATTGTGCATAGAGAAGCCATGCTTGCCCATAGGGATCCATTGAAAAGCACTTGCCCATAGGGAATCCTAGGACAGAATTCTCCATAGAGAAGCCATGCTTGCCCATAGGGAAACCTAGGACAGAATTCTCCATAGAGAAGCCATGCTTGCCCATAGGGAAACCTAGGACAGAATTCTGCATAGAGAAGCCATGCTTGCCCATAGGGATCCATTGAAAAGTACTTGCCCATAGGGAAACCTAGGACAGAATTCTGCATAGAGAAGCCATGCTTGCCCATAGGGATCCATTGAAAAGTACTTGCCCATAGGGAAACCTAGGACAGAATTCTGCATAGAGGAGCCATGCTTGCCCATAGGGATCCATTGAAAAGCACTTGCCCATAGGGAAACCTAGGACAGAATTCTGTATAGAGAAGCCATGCTTGCCCATAGGGATCCATTGAAAAGCACTTGCCCATAGGGAATCCTAGGACAGAATTCTCCATAGAGAAGCCATGCTTGCCCATAGGGAAACCTAGGTCAGAATTCTCCATAGAGAAGCCATGCTTGCCCATAGGGAAACCTAGGACAGAATTCTGCATAGAGAAGCCATGCTTGCCCATAGGGATCCATTGAAAAGTACTTGCCCATAGGGAAACCTAGGACAAAATTCTCCATAGAGAAGCCATGCTTGCCCATAGGGAAACCTAGGACAGAATTCTGCATAGAGAAGCCATGCTTGCCCTTAGGGATCCATTGAAAAGCACTTGCCCATAGGGAAACCTAGTATAGAATTCTGCATAGAGAAGCCATGCTTGCCCATAGGGATCCATTGAAAAGCACTTTCCCATAGGGAAACATAGGACAGAATTTGCATTGGATCCCTATGGGCAAGTATGGTTTCTCTATGGAGAATTCTGTCCCATTGTTTTCTATGTTCAAGTGGTTTGCATTGGATCCCTATGGGCAAGCATGGTTTGTCTATGGGCAAGTACTGTCCTTTGTTAACAAACACAAACTGGTGTGATGGAGCTTTTAGAGCATACACTCATGCACACACCATGTAGGGGGAAGAGGGGAGGGAACCCCAAAAAGCAAGACACCTTTCCCTTTGCTGAAACCCTTTCTCATAGACTGCAACTAGTGTGTGTTGCAGTGCCTGGTCTCAGTGGCCTGGTTCAGACAAAACGCTAAACCATGCTGCTTAACCACAAAATGGTTAATGGAATGCATTAAGGTCAATGCATTCCATCAACCATTTTGTGATTAAGCAGCATGGTTTAGCATGTTGTCTGAGCCAGCCCAGTGAAGAGGAAGGAAAACGTGTGTCTGTGTGTGTGGCCTGACTAGAAGAGGCGAGACACCCAACAATGGCACTTTGCTCTGGCAAGCAAGAAGCCTAGTGCTTTCAGCAGGAGCCTTTCCTCTGGGAAGAGAGTCTCAGTTGCCCTGGGGAGTGGGGGTGGGTAAGGCACACTGTCTTCTTTTAATTGGATTTTAAAATTTCATATTGGTTTTAACATGTTAATGTTTTAATTTATTTTAGGATTGTATATTTATTCTATTTTATATGTATGGTTTTATCTGTACGCCGCCCTGAGATCCTTGTGATATAGGGTGGGATGTAAATGTTTTAATAAATAAATAAAATGCCTCTGGGAAGAAGGGGAGTCTGGACTCTCCCAGACATGAAGGTACTTACACAGTGCCATGGAGAAATGCAGTGCCATGGGTCCTAAGCCCTGGAAAAGATGCTCCTTGATATGGGAGAAAGACTGGGCCGCCTTTCCATCCCATCTAACCAAAGGGAATAATTGCTGTAGTTGCCAGAAACCTGCTTTTAACAAAAGATGGCCTTACATGCTAATGGCTGCCTTAAAATACAGGTGTGCAGACTGACCAGGTGTGTCACTAACGATCACTCTGGCTATCCAGCATTCATATTCTGCTCAGGTTTAAAATAAAACCACACACTTTTGCCTTTGGAGAATACATTTTTAAGAGGTCTGTTAGGGACTGAATTGCTTGGTCCAGCTTCGCTGATTCTTCTCAGCCCTGTTCCCTGGGCTTTTCTCCCAAGGGGGGATGGAGACGTCTTGGCTTTTGGGCTGCCTCAAAAGGGAGCCGCTACTTCTCACTTGCAAAAGAGCTGCTTTGGAACAAGAGAGTTCCTTAAGCCCTGAAATAAGAGTAGGGTGACCATATGAAAAGGAGGACTGGGCCCCTGTATCTTTAACAGTTGTATTGCAAAGGAAATTTTAGCAGGTGTCATTTGTATATATGGAGAATCTGGTGACATTTCCTCTTCATCACACCAGTGAAAGCTGCAGGAGCCCTGACCACTTTTAAATCTGGTCACTCTAGTATAGCTCCTGCAGCTTTAACTGTGGTGATGAAGAGGGAATTTCACCAGGTTCTCCATATATACAAAGGGCACCTGCTGAAATTCCCTTTTCTATGCAACTGTTAAAGATGCAGGAGCCCTGTCCTCCTTTTCATATGGGCACCCTAAATAAGAGGCATTTGCCATGAATAAGAAACCCCAGTGCTGAGGAGAGAGAGAAAAATCCCCTCAGAAGGAATTTTATTGTTTTACTCTGTACAGCACCATGTACATTGATGGTGCTATATAAATAAATAAATAAATAATAATAATAATAATAATAATAATAATAATAATAGAATGCAATTAATAACAGCTGGCTTCAGTCTCACAATTGCTGGGAGCCAGAGGAAGGCGAGGTGGACCTGAGTGAGGGTTTAGGGAATATGGCCTGAGGTAAAAAAAAAAAAGGGAAAAAAGTATTAAGAGGCTTGTAGGGTGGATTTGATTTAAATCATGATTTAAATCACTACTCAGAAAGACTTTGAGGTGACCCCCCCCCAAAAAAGGTGCACTCTTCCTTGCTAAATTTTACACAACTCAGAGTTACCAAAGACTCATTCTTGCTGGTATAAGCTTAATATTTACAACCAGATGAAGGTTTCAGTTTTAGAATAGCAACTTTTCAGAATAGTTTTACAGTTATATAAAAAAATAGTATCTAATAGTTTCTAATAGTATCATATTTGGTGATACTATTAGAAACACATCATAGATAGATAATTATGAAATTATTGTGAGGTAAACTGTCTCCAGTTTAATAGGTTAATCATTCATATTTGGCCACTTTTCTGCTGTACTTTATTGGAAGGTGAAAAATAATCTTACAGAAACCTCTGGAAGAGCATGACATTGTGAATGGATTCATGGAATTCATTTACCAAAAAATTAAAAATGCCTCATGCTACGTAGTTAAAAACTAATCCTTATTTCATGATGAATAACCTTTGAACTACAATGTATCTTAAATAGAAAACTATCTTTAGATAGATTTTTCCTCAAAAAACATATCAAAAGCATCAAATTTAAATTTAAAAAATCCATATTTTTTTGGATTTTTTAAAAAAATCATGGATTTTTAATCAGTGATTTAATCAGCGATTTTAAAAAATCACTGTTGCTGCTTGTAGTCCTTCAGAGTTGCCACCAAGCAATCTTGAAAATCCTAAAGTAAATATTAGGGTCCCCTCAGGTCTGGAGTTCTTGCTGTCTCCTGCACCCCACACTTTCAGTCCTTAATCTCTCTCAGGGACCCCCCCCACACCACACCCCCAAACTTCCATGTCCCCTTTTAAGACAAATCGCCCAGTCAAAATCACGCACTCAAGAGTAAAGTTTTTTTTTAAAAAAAAAACTTTTGGTGATTTTAAATTTTGTATATTTGTTTTTAATGTTCATTGTTTATAACTTTTGTAAACCGCCCAGAGAGCTTTGGCTATGGGGAAGTATCTAAATGTCATAAAATAATGAAGTTAACGGAAAAGGAGCACAAGTCCTGGTTTTCCTCAATCTAGAGCTTTCAGCTACAGAAGGGGCCCAATCCTCCCCCTTTCCCAAACACAGAGGTAAAGGGGTTTAAGGACTGGGGCATTGCTTCAGTAGGAAAAGCACCTAATTTGTGTGAGAAAGGGGGGATCTACACTATTGCTTTTAAAGCGCTTTGAAAACGTTTTGAAACCTGTATATGCAGTGTGTCCTGGGCCCCAACAGTTGTCAAAACTGTTAAAAAGCGCTTCCAAATCAGCTTTGGAAGAACCAGTTCCCCACTATCTATATTATATATTAATGCCACTTTGTAGCATTACAGACTACACAAAGGCTCGAGGCTGAAAATTTCTACTCAGGAGCAAAAGCCTGCTCATGAGGAGAAGGAACCAGTCCTTTTAAAGTTTCTTTTCCCCTTCTTTTTTTAATAGCTGCTTTCAGTGCTGAAAAGCATCGAATGGGCGGAGACTGAAGGGGTCTACTCAAGAGAAGGAAGGACCAGCTGTGAATGCCAACGAGCCAGACTCCGTTCAGCTGCAGCAACAGAGCCAGCGTGCGCATAATCTCTCCGTCTCCCTCAGGACCTCAGTTAGGTGGAGAGTTTGCGCAGGCGAGAGACTTAAACGAAGAACCAGCCCTGCCATGCCAGCAGCACAAAGGCCCAACTGGCCATGTGGGGCCAGAGTCTCACCTGGAAGTGTCTCATTTAAAAAAACCAGAGCTGCCTCGTGGGGGCATAGCCAGGCATAGCCGCCTCGTGGGGGCATAGCCGCCTCATGGGGGCATAGCTGGGCATAGCTGCCTCGTGGGGGCATAGCTGGGTATAGCCACTTCGTAGGGGCATAGCTGGGCATAGCCGCCTCATGGGGGCATAGCCGCCTCATGGGGGCATAGCTGGGCATAGCTGCCTCGTGGGGGCATAGCTGGGTATAGCCACTTCGTAGGGGCATAGCTGGGCATAGCCACCTCGTGGGGGCATAGCCGCCTCGTGGGGGCATAGCCGCCTCGTGGGGGCATAGCCGCCTCGTGGGGGCATAGCCGCCTCGTAGGGGCATAGCCGCCTCGTAGGGGCATAGCCGCCTCATAAGGGCATAGCCGCCTCGTAGGGGCATAGCCGGGCATAGCAGCCTTGTGGGGGGGCACAGCTGCCACGTTGCCACGAGGGAGGACAGCCAAGTACAGCCGCCACGAGGGGCACAGCTGAGCACAGCCACCATGAGGGGGCACAGTCACCACGAGGGGGCATAGCCGGGCACAGCCACCACGAGGGGGCATAGCCGGGCACAGCCACCACATGGCATAGCGCCTTCTTGCTTGGCCTGCCTGCTTACCGGGACTGTTTCAACCTGCAGCTGGCCACTAAGGGTTTGCTGTTGGGGACTCTGTGGTGGCTGGATTGGCCCAGAGCCTCACCTGGAAGAGGCTCATAAAAGAGCTAGCCCTGCTGTGTCCTTCCTTCCTGGGAGCAGCACAAAGGCCCAACTGGCAGTGTGAGACACCCAGCCCTCTGCCTCAGCTGCGTTTTACCTGCTAGCAAGAGTGGCTTCTCGCTTGGCCTGCCTGCTGACCTGGACGGCTTCAATCTGCAGCTTGGCTGGTAAGGGTTTGCCTCTGGGGACTGTGTGGTGGGGGGATTGGGCCGGAGCCTCACCTGGAAGAGGCTCATTTAAAAAAAAAAACACCAGCCCTGCTACTCGGGGGCAAGCTGTCATTTGGGGGCAAGCCTCAACACACGGGCGACATTTACGATCATCAGAGGGAGGCCCTGCTTCTCGTTCCAAGAAGAACAGACTATTGTCATGAAGATCCTCGACGGCAGGGCCTTCTCTGTAGCAGCTCCCACCCTCTGGAAAAACCCTCCCTCGTGCAGTTTGGGAGGCGGAAATAGCTTCGGCTATTAGACGGTATAAAAATGTAATAAATAAATAAATAAATAATAAATAAACTTCCTTCAAAAGCCTCCTGAAGACGTACCTGTTTAGACAAGCTTTCCCTGGACTATAACTTGCATTGGTTTTATATGACATTTTAAAATCGTTATTCTTGATTTTGTGTATTATGATTTGAGCTGCCCAGAGAGCCTTGGCTGTTGGGCAGTATAAATATATAATAAAGGAATAAAATAGGGTTCTGCTCTCTTGGCTAGTCTGCTGTAGTTATGGCCGGGGTGGTCAGAGAGTTACTTGGCCAGTGGCTTTGCTCCCCTTCTCCTCCTGGTTGTCCTGAACAGCAAATGAGCCAACAAGCCCTATTGAAATGCAGCTTCTGTTTGAGGGACATCTGAAAACTAAAGGTGTCTCTTTGGATATTGCAATTAGTAAGTTTTAGTTTGCATTAGTCTTAAGTGTTTTATTTGTTCTTGTGTGTAATTGTACGTTTTCACTTCTCTTCTCAGCTTGTCTGTCTGCTTGATCTACTTGCATCAAAGAAAGCTAAGTGCCTGGGATTTCATTTTATAATGTTTCTTGTGTTTTGCATTGTTGTGGGTTGCATTTTATTTTCTGATGCATTTGGGGTTGGAATTGTTGTGGATTGCATTTTATTTTCTGATGCATTTGGGGTTGGAATTGTTGTGGGTTGCATTTTATTTTGTAATGAAATTTGTGTTTTGAATGGTTATTATTGTGAGAGTTGGGTTGTGTAACTTTTTTAGCGTTTATCACGCAATCCTACATGTGTTTAATCAGAAGTAAATCCCAATGACCCTGTTCAGGAGGCACCCTAAAGTACGGTGGTTCAGGCTTTTTTGTTAACAAAAAAGTCTGAACCACTGTGGTTTAAGGAGCCTTCTGAACAGGGCCAATAGGGTCTTCAACTGTGAAATGGGAGGGCACCAGGTTGGGGAAGGGTGGTTTAGAGGAAGAATGATTGGTACTGATAGGGTTAAACTTAAACCCCTTACCAAGATTCCTTCCTTGCTTCCTAAATGTGCTTTCACATTTTATATTGTATTTTATTTGATGATGCGTTCTGTGGTTTGAATTGTTGTGTATTTCATTTTATTTAATGATGCATTTTGTGGTTTGAATTGTTGTGAATTGCTCACAGAGCTCAATTGTAAGAGTTGGTTAGTGCCAACTTTGCCCTTTCCCCTTGCAGGGAATGAGGAGCAGGACTTCCTTTTGCTTCTAGTACAGAACTTTAAGGAGGCTTCATGCAATCATACTCTGTTTTAATTCCATGTATTTTAAATATTTATTATGTGTTTTCATGTGTTTTATTGGTCTGTTGACTGTAATAAAAAGAATTGAATTGATAGTGCCATTTTTAGGATTTATCACACAATCCTATGTGTGTTTAATTGGAAGTAAATCCCAATGTGTTTAACTGCGAAATGGAAGGGCACCAGGGCAAGGGTGGTTTAGAGCAGTGATGGTGTGGTTGGGATTGCTTCCTCGCTTCCTCGCTTGCAGACTTCGAGGACCAGGCCCGCTCCCATCACGTCTGACAAGGTAAGACATTGTGGGTACTCTTACTTCTTTACTAGCAATTGTTTCATTACCTAGTCATGTTTTATTAGGTTGTGTGGGGTGGCACAGTTTTTGGGATTGTTTCAGGCAGCAAAACACCTTGGGCCAGACCTGGACTTAGAACTGTGTTAGATACATCCCTTTATGGGATGTCCCAGGTTAGCCATGGTGCCCTTCCAAGGACCCTCCTTCATGGAGAACATTATGGTCTAAGTGCTGGAACTTAGCGGACTTCTTTGCCACCTCTTCACGAGGACCACTGACTTGGGACTGTGTTACACACAGGCAGCGTTCCCTTCATGGGAATGTCTCAGGTTAATTGAAGATGCCCTAGCAGGCATGGCCAGCATTCATGCATTTTGTGGTTTTAATTGTTGTGAATTGCCCAAAGTGCTTCACTGCAAAGAGTTGGTTTGTGCCCTTTTTTAGGGTTTATCACACAATCCTATGTGTGTTTAATTAGAAGCAAATCCCAATGTGTTTAACTGTGAAATGGCAGGGCACCAGGTTGGGGAAGGGTGGTTTAGAGGAGCAATGGCTGGTAGTGATATGGTTAAACTCCCCTTACCAAGATTCCTTCCTGGCTTCCTAATTACAATATAAAATGTAAAAGCACATTTTATTTCATAAAGCATTTTGTGGTTTTCATTGCATTTTTTGTTATGGATTTTGTGGTTTTAACTGTGTATTGCGTGTTATTTGAACATGCATTTTGGAGGTTCAATTGTTGTGTGGTTTTAATTGTTGTGAGTTCCTCAAAGGGCGTCATTGGCAGAGACAGGGCTGGACATCGCAAGATTGGTTCCTAATTGCAATATAAAATGTAAACTCAAGATTCCTTCCTTGCTTCCTATTTGCAATATAATATGTAAAAGCGCATTTTATTACATATTTTGTGGTTTTAATTGTTGTGTGTTGTGTTTTTATGTATTTTGGTGGTTTAATTGTGTGTTGTGTTTGATTTTACTATGCAATTTGGGGATTTAATTGTTATGTATTGTGTTTGATTTTACTATTCAAATTGGAGGGTTAATTGTTGTGTGTTGCAATTTATTGTGTTTTATTTCATTTCTTAAATTTTTATACTGTCCCATAGCCGGGGCTCTCTGGGAAGTTCACAAAAAAATAATTCCAGGCTCATAGAATCATAGAATAGTAGAGTTGGAAGGGGCCTATAAGGCCATCAAGTCCAACCCCCTGCTCAGTGCAGGAATCCATATAATAATAATAATAATAATAATAATAATAATAATAATAATAATAATTTTATTTCTTAACTGCCTCTCCCTCTGGATTGAGGCGGGGAACAACATAGAACAATGCAGATAGTGGGATAATTGTGAACAGTGGGGTCAAAATAAATTTAACTGCAAAAAGCTGCAACTGCATTATCAGTAAACAAGGTAAATGATAACACCATCACCCTGACACCAGGATACAATCAGACAGCTGGTGTTAATTGTACAGCACCATGTACATTGATGGTGTTATATAAATAAATAAATAAATAATAATAATAATAATAATTTGGCTTAATGGCCAGAGGTGTCGATGTATTCGACATAATTATGCATGGGGGGTTAATTGTTGTGAATTTCCCAAAGAGCCTGGTTGTAAGAGTTTGTGCCCACAGGCTTTTTGCAAGGTAAGTGTTCATAGGAATGACGCATCTCATCAGGATCATTAACATCAGTTGAAGACTTCTGACAAGGTGAGTGCAAGACTGTACATGTATTAGAGTAGAATTATAAAAACTCAGCTTAGCTTAGTCCTATGTACATCTTTTCTCAGACACTGTTAGTTCTGTTGCTTCTTTACTAGCAATTGTTTAAATATCTAGTCATGTTTTATTGGGTTGTGTGGGGTGGCACAGTTTTTGGGATTGCTTCAGGCAGCAAAATACCTTGGGCCAGACCTTATACACAGAAAATGTCCCCTTTATGGGGATGTGTCAGGTTAGCAATGGTCGCTTGCAAGCATGGCTGGCCCTCCATGGAGAACGTTATGCGCTAAGTGTAAGGACTTAGCAGTCTACTTGCCACCTCTTCATGGGTTGGCTGACTAAGTGCTGTGTTACACACAGGTAGCGTTCCCTTTATGGGGATGTGTCAGGTTAGCAATGGTCGCTTGCAAGCATGGCTGGCCCTCCATGGAGAACGTTATGCGCTAAGTGTAAGGACTTAGCAGTCTCCTTGCCACCTCTTCATGGGTTGGCTGACTAAGTGCTGTGTTACACACAGGTAGCGTTCCCTTTATGGGGATGTGTCAGGTTAGCAATGGTCGCTTGCAAGCATGGCTGGCCCTCCATGGAGAACGTTATGCGCTAAGTGTAAGGACTTAGCAGTCTACTTGCCACCTCTTCATGGGTTGGCTGACTAAGTGCTGTGTTACACACAGGTAGCGTTCCCTTTATGGGGATGTGTCAGGTTAGCAATGGTCGCTTGCAAGCATGGCTGGCCCTCCATGGAGAACGTTATGTGCTAAGTGTAAGGACTTAGCAGTCTACTTGCCACCTCTTCATGGGTTGGCTGACTAAGTGCTGTGTTATACACAGGTAATGTCCCCTTTATGGGGATGTGTCAGGTTAGCAATGGTCGCTTGCAAGCATGGCTGGCCCTCCATGGAGAACGTTATGCGCTAAGTGTAAGGACTTAGCAGTCTCCTTGCCACCTCTTCATGGGTTGGCTGACTAAGTGCTGTGTTACACACAGGTAGCGTTCCCTTTATGGGGATGTGTCAGGTTAGCAATGGTCGCTTGCAAGCATGGCTGGCCCTCCATGGAGAACGTTATGCGCTAAGTGTAAGGACTTAGCAGTCTACTTGCCACCTCTTCATGGGTTGGCTGACTAAGTGCTGTGTTACACACAGGTAGCGTTCCCTTTATGGGGATGTGTCAGGTTAGCAATGGTCGCTTGCAAGCATGGCTGGCCGTCCATGGAGAACGTTATGCGCTAAGTGTAAGGACTTAGCAGTCTACTTGCCACCTCTTCATGGGTTGGCTGACTAAGTGCTGTGTTATACACAGGTAATGTCCCCTTTATGGGGATGTGTCAGGTTAGCAATGGTCGCTTGCAAGCAAGGCTGGCCTTCCTCCATGGAGAACGTTATGCGCTAAGTGCAAGGATTAGTAGACTGTTTGCCTCCTTTTCATGGGTTGGCTGACTAGTGCTGTGTTACACACAGGCAGCGTCGCCTTTATGGGGACGTCACAGGTTAGCAATGGTCTTCGTGGATTATGGAGGTTTTAATTGTTGTATATTGCATTTACTGTACACATTTAACATTAGTCATTAGGCAGATTTAAAATATAAATTAATGAGAGGATATTAAAGCAAAAGAAATGTTTTCATTATGAATTTTATTTTATTTTTCTCCTGAGATATTAATGTAACAATCTAATAAAGGCATCTGAAACCTGAGTTGGTGTATTTATTTTGTCCGTGTGCATTTATTTTGCCTGTGTATATGTAATAAAAGCATTCTGTTGCAAAAGTGTCATTTTTCTTTTACTCTAAAAAGTTTATTAAGTTTCTCTGAAAGTGCCATTTTTCATGCTATAATGTATCATCTTATGTTGAAATGTTTTTCATCCTTCCAAAATTTGTTTATGTGCATTTGGCTATCTGCATTTTATTTTACAAAGTATTTTGTGGTTTTAATTGTTGTGAACTGCCCAAAGAAATTAGTTGTAAGAGTTGGTTTGTGTCATTTTTTTTTAGGGTTTATCGCAAGGCCCGATTTGTGTTTATTCAGAGGTAAATCCCAATGCATTTAACTGTGGAATGCGAGGACTCCAAATTGGTGAAGTTTGGATTAGAATTTGAGTGGTTGTCTGTGATAGGGTTACACACCCCTTACCAGGACTGCGCTTTTACATTTTATATTGCAAAACATTTTATGGTTTTAATTCTTGTGCATTGCATTTTATTTTGCAATGTGTTTTGAGGGTTTTAATGGTTGTGAATTGCCCGAAGAGCATTGTTGTAAGCGTTAGTTTGTGTCATTTTTTAAGGGTTTATTGCAAAGTGGACAGAAGTAAATCGCAATGTGTTTAACTGTGAAATGGTGGGTGAGGGGCCAGCTTGGTTAAAGGTGTTTTAGAGGGACTGTTGGCAGTGATTTGGTTAAATACACCTTACCAAGTTTCCTAATTGCACGTTTTCATTGTTGTGTATTATTTTTTTATTATTTTATTATAAAACTTAAATATCACCATAATACAGAAATCTTAAAAGCAAGGAATAAGTAATAAATTGCTATATATATTTAAAAGAAAGAGTCCGACACTATAAATACCCAGTAGGAATTTAACATTAATTATTAGGCAGGTTTAAAATAAGATAAATTAATGGGAGGATAGGTATCAAATAGAAAGGAAGACTGTTTTTTATTATTATGTACTTTAATTTTTCTCTCCTGAGAAACCATAACCTAATAAAAGCATCTGAAACCTGTGTTGGTACTTTTATTTTGTTTGTGTGTATATAATAAAACACCGGCATTCTGTTGCAAAAGCTTCTCCTTCCTTTGCTTTCTTAATAGTCTAAAATGTTGAGTATGTTTCTCTGTAAGTGCTATTTCCCATACTGTATTGTACCGTCGTCTTAGGTTTAAACCCTTTTGCATCCTTCCAACAGTTGGCAAATGCTATTTCCCATACTGTATTGTACCGTCGTCCTTAGTTTAAACCTTTTGCGGCCTTCCAAAATTTGGCTATCTGCATTTTATTTCAAAATGCATTTTGTGCCTTTAATGGTTGTCAGTAGACCAAAGAGTAAAGAGTTTGTGCCCACTTTGTGATAAATCCTAACAGTGTTCAGTTCCCAATCAGGCTTTGTGCAAGGTAAGTATGCATAGGAATGACACATCCCATTACTTCTGTCAAGGTAAGTGTATAATTTGTACATGTGTGAGAGCAGAATGATAAAAACTCAGCTTAGTCCTATGTACATATTTTCTCAGAGACATTGTTAGTTCGCTTACTGCTTTACTGGTAATAGTTTCACTACCAGGAGGGGATCTACACAGTCGTCGGGGCGCCCTGAAGGCGCTGGCGTGCGCCTCCAGGGTGCCCCGGAACTCCTAGTGTAGATACCTGTCCTGAAGAGGCGGAGGCGAAAAGTTCCGAGGGCTGCTGTCGGATGCGAGGGTGCCTAGAGCGTCCTTACCGCTGTCGCTCACCTCCCCGTCGGCCTCCTGCTGCCAGCAAAAGAGCCACCCGGGTTGGAGAGCTTCTTCCGCCGAGCTCTCCAACCCGGGTGGCTCTTTCGCTGGCAGCAGGAGGCCGGCGGGGAGGTGAGCGACGGCGGCAAGGACGCTCTAGGCACCCTCGCATCCGACAGCAGCCCTGGGAACTTTTCGCCGCTGCCGCCTCCTCCTCTTCTGGACAGGTATCTACAGGTATCTACACTAGGAGTTTCAGGGCGCCCTGGAGGCGCACGCCAGCACCTTCAGGGCGCCCCAATGACTCTGTGTAGATCCGCTCCAGGTCATGTTTTATTAGGTTGTGTGGGGTGGCACAGTTTTGGGGATTGCTTCAGGCAGCAAAATACCTTGGGCCAGACCTGGCTTTAGAACTGGGTTACAGCCTACATCCCCCTACATGGGGATATGTCAGGTTAGCAATCCTGACTTGCAATCCTGAAGAAAGTTATGCTTGAAGTTCTCAGATATAGAGACCTAAGAGCTTGGTTGTAAGAGTTTGTTTGTGCTGACTTTGTGATAAAGCTTAACAGTGTTCAGTTCCCAATCAGGCTTTCTGCAAGGTAATTGTGCATAGGAATGACGCGTCCAAACAGGATCATTACCATCAGTTGAAGACTTTGAGGACCAGGCCCGCTCCCATCTCTTCTGACAAGGTAAGTGTATAATTTCTACATGTGTGAAAGCAGAATCATAAAAACTCAACTTATCAGAGACATTGTTCTGTTGCTTCTTTACTTGTAATAGTTATATTGCCTAGTCACGTTTTATTGGGTTGTGCGGGGTGGTGCAATTTTTTGTATTGGTTCAGGCAGCAAAACACCTTGGCCAGACCTGGACTTAGAACTGTGTTACACACAGCTTGCAACCCCTTTATGGGATGTCTCAGGTTAGCTATGGTGCCCTTCCAAGGACCCTCCTTCACGGAGAACATTATGGTCTAAGTGCTGGAACTTAGCGGACTTCTTTGCCTCCTCTTCACGAGGACCACTGATTGGGACTGTGTTACACACAGGCAGCGTCCCTTTCATGGGGAAGTCTCAGGTTAGTGAAGATGCCCTAGCAGGCATGGCCAGCATTCATGCATTTTGTGGTTTTAATTGTTGTGAATTGCCCAAAGTGCTTCACTGCAAAGAGTTGGTTTGTGCCCTTTTTTAGGGTTTATCACACAATCCTATGTGTGTTTAATTAGAAGCAAATGCTAATGTGTTTGACTGTGAAATGGGAGGGCACCAGGTTGGGGAAGGGTGATTTAGAGGACGAACAGTTGGCAATGATAGGGTTAAACACCCCTTACCAAGATTCCTTCCTAGCTTCCATGCTTGCAGATTTTGAGGACCAGGCCTGCTCCCATCACATCTTGGAAGGTAAGACATTGTTGGTTTTTCTGCTGCATTACTGGTAATTGTTGCATTACCTAGTCACTTGGGGGGGGGGTTGTGTGGGGTGGCACAGTTTTGGGGATTGCTTCACACAGCAAAATACCTTGGGCCAGACCTGGACTTAGGACTGTGTTGCACACAGGTACGCGTCCCCTTTATGGGGATATCCCAGGTCAGTGAAGGTGCCTTAGGAAGCAGAGCCAGCCCCTCTTTCATGCGTTTTGAGGGTTTTAGTTGTTGTGTACTACATTTTATTTCATGGCTGACTGTGGGGAGTACTAAGAGTGGTATTCTTGTGTGAAATTACATGTGAGCACACTTGTGATCTTGATCACGCTTGATTCCTCTACTGAGGATGTGCCTAAATTCCTAAATTCTTAGCATATGTCCAGGATTCCTATTGGAAATCCCACGAGCCCTTAAAGGACTGGATTTCCTGATAACGCACATCCCTAGCCAAGAAGCGTTCATCTAAGAGAGGATGTACGGCTGGGTCCAGGTGTTCAGAAATTCCTGTTTGAGAGAAGGGTGGGTCACTCTTGGGTCGACCTGTGCCAGGAGAAGGACAGAGGACCTGCAACCCTGTGGACTCCCTTGGACCTCTCATGCCATCCTTCTGGGAAGGCTGCCTTGAGTTGGGATGTGAAGTCATTATTGTGATGGTCCTGCTCCTGCCAAGAATTTTGAAGGTGCTGGTAGGGGATGATGGATCTGTCCTATGGCAGTCTTACTACGGAGTGTCTCAGGGCTTTATTTGACCCTCAAGCTTTTCAGCATCTACATGAAACCGCCAGGAGACGTTTACCAGGGGTGCGGGCTGAGGCGTCACGAATGGCACCTAGCTTCGCCTCTCCTTCTCAGCTAACAGAGGTGGGGCAGTTGGAGCCCTGAACCAGCGTACGGGCAGGAGAATGGACTGGATGAGGGCCAATAAACTGAGATTCAATCCAGCCAACACAGAAATACTGTTTGCAGGTGGTTCATCATTCCGGCTTAGTGACATTGACCCTGTTCTGGCGGGGAGTTTCAGACTTCCCAATCAGTGACGTCTGTAGTTTGGGGATGGTCATGGATCCATCGTTGCCCGTAGAGGCACAGGCTCCCTTCGTGGCTCAGAGTAGCTTCTCACTAGCTTAGGCCAGGGAGGAACAGCTGCAGTTGTTTTGGCCTAAAACTCCCATGATCCCCTTACATCGGCGATGCTGGCTGGAGCTGATGGGGATTGTAGTCCAAAACAACTGAGGTCACCATTTTTTTAATTTCCATTTGTATTTTAGTTGTGTTTTATTTTACTTTAGTTCATTTTTTTCTTTTTATTTACTGGACCCAATCCCAAAGTTCTTCAAGCATTTAAAATAATAAGAAATTAAAACAGAATAAAACTAGCCAAGATTCAAACAACAGAAATAAATATACTAAACTAAAACCAGCAGGAGAGAAAATCACTAAAATCGCTGAGTGTCTAATAATATTTAAAATAACTAAGAAGAAGTAAAAACATCCCTTTAAAAGGTGGTGCTCTGAACCACTGAGGGAGCCTGCGCCTCTGCGGACGATGACGGATCCATCATCGTCCCCAACTTGCAGACCTCGCCCTTTAGGAAGTCTGAAACCCCCTTCCAGAACAGGGTGACTGACACTTAACCGGATAGATGAGCCACCCACAAACAGTGTTTCTGTCTTGTCTCGATTGAATCTCAGTTTATTGGGCCCTCATCCAGCCCACTCCTCTGCCCATGCGCTGGTTCAGAGCTTCAACTGCCTCACCTCTGTTTAGCTGAGAAGGAGAGGTGGAGCTACGTGTCATTGGTGATGCCTCAGCCCGCACCCCTGGTTAACGTGTCCCGGCAGTTTCATGTAGATGTTGGAAAGCATGGGGGTCAACTACAGCCCTGAGGCACCCTGTAGCAAGACCACCATAGGACAGACCCATTATCCCCTGCCACCACCTTCTCTAAGGGGCATTCTAGGCAGGAGTGGAACTGTTGCAATACACGACTTCACATCCCAACCCAAGACAGCCTTCCCAGAAGGATAGCATAAGAGGTCCAAGGGAGTCCACAGGGTTGCAGGTCCTTCTCCCGGCAAAGGACACAAGAAGGCTTGCACGTCCCTCACCTGGCTCAGGTCGACCTAATTGTTTCATGATCTAGTCATGTTTTATTGGGGATTGCTAAAGTAATTTGGGGATTGCTTCGGGCAGCAAAATACCTTGGGCCAGACCTGGACTTAGAACTGTGTTACACACAGCCAGGGTTCCCTTCATGGGATGTCTCAGGCCAGTGAAGGTGCCCTAGGAAGCAGAGCCAGCTCTTCCTTCATGGAGAAGGCCATGCTTGAAGTTCAGGGACTTAGCAGCCTGGCCTGCCTCTTCATGGGGATGGCTGATTTCAGAACTGACAGGCATGATCACAAACTTGTAATTTGGAGTTAACAGAACACAGGCTTCTAATATTGAAGGCTGAGTTCAGAATGTATTTAAATAGTTCTCACAGAAAAGAGACATTTTCACTGAGATTGTTTACTTCACAGTATAAAAATGCTGCTGTAACTGTACTCTGGGCCTTCCCTCTCCTATTGGGGTTCAGCCCACCGCTGTGCAAACTCTCTTTTGCTGTGGGAAATAATTCTATTGCTAGTGTCTCACTGGTCTCTTTGTCTGTGCGTTGGAGATCCACGACAATACCTGGAGAGCCTCGTCTGGGATTTGACAGCACTCGTCAGAAGCACACAGGCAGAAGCTCTCTGGGGACTGCCATTCCAGCACGTACCCAAGGTAAGAGACCTTTTGAAATCCCTATTGGCTTAGCCTTCTGTTTCAGGTGACACCGTGGGTCTGGTTCACACTGGACTCCCAACCCAAGACTTCTGTGAGACCCAGCAAAACAGACTTAGAAAAGTGGGCCTGGTCCATTGGAGGGGCAGATGAGGTTTAACATGGCTGGGCCCAGTGCAAAAGACAGGTCAGTAAAACAGGTACCTGAGGAAGCAAGTGAACAGAGCTGTCGTTGACACCCATGGTGTATATGTACAAAAGTTATGGGCCAGAACCTGCAAATTCGAAAACACTTAAATTGTTCAGATTCTCTTTAAGATAGCTAGGAAGAAGTTATGGTTTGTGGCTTAGTTTGCAAAGAGACAGGAAGAAGAAGAAGAGTTTAAATCTGGCACCTAGCAAAAGGTGTTGTGGAGCCTAGAGACAAGAACCGAGAAAGAAAGGGGAGGGAGATTTCTCCTGGCAAAGAAAGAAAGAATTTTTAGGCTGTTGTATATTTAAGCTACCTGCATTTTTTTTAATGTATCACTAGTATTGAATTGTAGGAGTAGAAATTTCAGACTCTGAAGAGTTAAATTGCATTTAGAGTTCAAGCAATTAAGAATCTCATTTTTTAAGAAGCCCACAAAACAAGAACAATGCAGAATCCATGGTAGATTCAAGGGCAGAGGCGATGGATGAGAACATGGTGTGAGCAAAAAGCAAAATCACCCTAGAATATTGCCACTATTGTGGTGAAATTGGTCGCTAGAAAATGAGTGTCCTAATAAGCCTGGCCAGCTTATGCAGACACCTCATAAAGCTAGCTGATCTACACTAACGTTTCAAGATTTCCTTACAGCTACAATGTCTGCTAAAAAAACTATAACTGTTGTAGGCATGTTTCTTAACTAACCGCCTCACTATCCAGACCAACATGCTTCCACTTTAAGCAGAAAGCTATTCTGTAAATAAAGGTTTACTCACCACATGAAGCATTTCTTGATGCCCTAAATATGTTGTGACCTTGCTGCAAAGCATGGTGTGTGTGTTCTCCTGATTCCGCTTCATGAAATCCAAACTTCCAGCCTGATCACCTGGGGGTCTTGGAATTTGATGAAATCCTTTTTTTGCAATTAAGAAAAGGGATTATCAAGGATATCAGGGCACACCATGTTTCCAGGAAAGGGCAAGCTCATACCTTCTGTGTAGTCTGAGCTATATGCAGTTGATAACGCCATGATTAACAGCATAATTACTCTAGTTGGGCAGAGCAGTTGGGTGTGTGGCCGGCCTCTGGCACTTACGAACAAGAGATTAGTCCTTATGGGAACCCTCATGGGTAAACCAATGACTCCCCCCCACCCCCTACTAAATTTCAGGCCACCGAACTCCAGCTAACAGATGATCAAGTATTAAGACTATGGCCGTGCATTAATGAGGTAGTTTTAGGTTGTCATTCACAGATTAAAGACACCCAGATGAGCCCTGCCACGACCACCGGCATCACGGTTCTTCAGTGGACAAGAGTGCCCTGGTGTCCAGGTGGAAAGGTCCCTACCAGATCTTCCCAGATCCACACATCACCCTGCAAGAGGGCCGTTGACCCAGATTTCGCCAGTCAAGTGTAGACAGCAACCAAGGTGGTGCTCTCAAGGACAACGCAGGCGATTTCTCCTCGACACGGCCAACAGCAGGTGTCTACTGCTTCTCCCAAGACCCAGCGGATCATGCCCGGAGACCACCTAACTTTACTCTACAAATATTTAAGGGCCATAATAATGCCCAGCCACTCTCCAGAAACCAAAAAGGTTTCATCCTACTGGTAGAGTTGGCAAAAGTCCAGCCAGCTGCATGAAGACAGACTTCGCCAGGCAGCCAACGATGACTGAGATGGCCGCTCTGTTCCAGTACGGCGGTCTTGTTCTCTTTGAACTACGCTTTACGGGAAATAAAGAAGGGAATAGTACAACTAAGTATAGCAGTAGCAGAAATAGTTAACCTTATTAAACTGTTGGATGTGTGCTTTAATTACTTTAAGTGTTAGCTGTTTTTATGCTTTTGTTTTTAAAATTTGTATATCGATTTTTAATGTTCAGTCTTAATCTTTGTAACCCGCCCAGAGAGCTTCGGCTATGGGGCGGCATATAAAAGTTAACCTTACTAACCTTACTAACCTTACTAACCTTAGTTAACCTTACTAAACTGTTGGATATGTGCTTTTATTGTTTTAAACTTTAGCTGTTCCTATGCTTTTGTTTTTAAAATTTGTATATCGATTCTTAATGTTCAGTCTTTTTAATCTAATCTTTTTAATCTTTGTAAACTGCCCAGAGAGCTTTGGCTATGGGGCGGTATATAAATGTAATAAATAAATAATAATAATAATAATTAAAAATGCCAGCCCATCATGAACAAAGGCGTACCTGTAATTGGTGTGCCTGCCTATCTCGGGCAAAAGAAGGGTAGAAGGCATACCAGTTTGAACAAAATATCACCAAAGAAAATGAACAAACTTTGGTACAGAGATATATAGACTTTGCAGCTGAGAATCTAGTGACTGAATTTGCTTCCATCCCCCTTTCTCCTCCTCCCTCCCCATCCCCTTTCCTTTTGTGTCATGTTTTTTAGATTGTAAGCCTGTGGGCAGGGATGTTTTTTAGATTGTAAGCCTGTGGGCAGGGACTGTCTTAAGAAACATTTTTGTAAGCTGCCTTGAGAGCCTTTTTGGCTAAAGGGCAGGATAAAAGTGCTTAATAAATAAATAAGAAATAAAGGATGGAATATAATCCATCCCAGTCTGAAACCCCTCTACGCTGCCAGTTCAATGGCCCATTTCAGAATGCCACACATACTCAGTGACAACCCGTAGGAGATTAGGCAAACAGCAAAAGTTATTGTGGATTACTTGGAGGGAATCTACATGTAGTACTGAAGGCGCTCGCGTGCGCCTCCAGTGTGCCATCAAAACGATGGTGTAGATGGCAAAAGAAGAGACGGAGGAAGAGGTGGAGGAGGAGGAGGCTGGGGAACCGGCCGCATCCTTGCCGCTGCCGCCGCCGGAAGCCGAGCTCTCCGACCTGGGTGGCACTTACCCCGGCAGCAGGAGGCGGCAGCGGCAAGGACGCAGCCGGTTCCCCAGCCGCCTCTTCCTCCATCTCTTCTTTCGCCGTCTACACCATCGTTTTCACGGCGCACACAAGCGCCTTCAGTACGATGTGTAGATTTGGCCTTGATTGGCACTAATTATGGGAAAGCTTTAAGAGATAGAACGCTGCACAAGATTTTGGGTTTCCGAGTTCTTTGTCTACTCTCCTTTGACCATAATGTGATTGCACTTGCTGGTTTAAAGATAAAACAATGTTAATTTTTTAGACTTCATTCAAGTTTCAGGTAGACACTTCCTGTAATTGGAGGCTTCAAGCTAGAGATGGTTAGCAAATACAAAGACCTCTTTATTAGTAGCACTGTTCTTCCTCCTTTACTGTCGTGTTTCAAAAGCAGTTACACACTGACAGATAATGGTAAAATCAGTAAACCCAATGTAGCAAAATGCCGTAAGGATTACAACCAAATAATAGAGAGATCTCCCTCTTCTGTTATATGGTATTCCAGAAGGTGCAGAGCATATTCCTCTACCAGTATGTTTTTCCAAAGGTGAGAAATGGTTAATCTATCCAGCGTTAAATGTCCACAGACTCTATTGGCTATGTGGACCATGGGCATATAAGATCCTGCCATAGAACTATTGCCTGGTCTCAGTTCACACACCAGTTTAAGAGCAGACATTATTTACAACCATAAGGTCAAAAGGGCTATTAATAATCCTTTGGAAACGGGATACACTAGATCCCATGAATTCATGAAGATCTTGCTTCCAGTAAACCTCTGACACAGCAGAGGCCAATTGAAACTGTCACAATTGATGCCATTTCTGCCCTTTAAGCTGAAACAAGAGATTTCACAAGTCACACTACAAAACTGCATGACCCTTGATGTCTTACTTGCAGCACGAAGAAGAGTCTGTGCCGTGATTAACACTTCTTGCTGCACATACATAAGCCAGAACTATGGAATAGAAATTTATTAGATAATGCATTTTAGCTAGTTCCCATGGAAAAAAGACACACACACTGAGGTTGTTTACTCAGCAATACAAAACGCCTGCCATAGCTATTCTCTGGGCCTTTCCTCTCGGGGTTCAGCCCGCATAGGTGCTCTGTTTTGCTGCCGAAAATAAAGCTGTTGCTAGTGTCTCACTGGTCTCTTTGTCATTTTCTTGGAAAGCCACAACAATATGTATTATTGTGAAGCTGGTAACAAGTGTGAACTAGAAAGAGGGACATACTAAACCAAAGGACACTGAATGGCCGTTGAAATGCATTGGTTTATTCCGAATGGCCATAGGAAATTATTGGAGGTGTTTAGGGATCATCTACAAATCAAAATCCCTAAAGGAGTTAAACATTTCGTTTTCATAGAAAACCACGCAGAATCAAAATGCAAACTAACAGTGGTTTTATGGAACAACTACTATGACCCCCAACACTGTGATTCTAGGGATCACCCCCAAATTCAAGAAGAAATCAGAATGCAATAAAAAGAGGGTAATAGCTTTATACACTGCTTTATAAGCACCAGTTCTAAAACACCCAAATATGAGAAAGGAATTTTGTCGCAACATGCCAAACATTATTTAAATGTTTCTATATGCCCCGCCACAGCGCCCACACCTTACAACAGGCTGGTTTCAAAATGGCCATAGGAAAACATTGGGCTGTCAGGCAGCCCCAGAAAAAAGGGGAGCCCCAAAATTCTCGTGGAGGTTTGTAATAAGGCCCTAAGCATCCTAAGAGTTTTTGCTGGAGGCGTGCACCATTGGAATGGTCCGCACTTTGCGCATGGCCCATTAGGTTCCTTCAGAATGACCACAGGAAGCACCGGGCTGTGGAACCTAATGTGGCCATGCACAAAGTGGGGACAATTCCAATGGAGAATGCCTCCAGCAAAAAACTCTTAGGATGCTTACAGTCTTATTACCAACCTCCATTAGAATTTTGGGGCTCCCCCTTTTTTTCTGGGTCTGCCTGACTGCCCAGTGCTTTCCTATGGCCATTCTGAAGAAACCTTATGTACGGGACGTACTAAACCGAAGGACACCGAATGGCCATTGAAATGCATTGTGTCATTCCGAATGGCCATAGGAAATCATTGAAGGAGTTTAGGGATCATCTACAAATTAAAATACCTAAAGGAGTTAAACATTTAGTTTTCATAGAAAACCACGCAGAATCAAAATACAAACCAACAAAGTGGTTTTGGGGAACAATTCCTATGACCCACAACACAGTGGTTTCTAGGGATCATCTCCAAACGTAAAAAGAAAACAGAATACAATAAAGAGAAGGTGACTGCCGTTTCATACAATGCTTTATAGGCACCAGTTTTAAAAGACCAAAATAAGTGGAGGGGGGTTGCCAAAAACTGTCACAGATTATTTCCATGTTTACAAATGCCCCCCCCCACCGTCACCCTCTCCTCACAATTGGCTTACATTTCAAAGTGGTCATAGAAATACATGGGAATGATACCACAAGCCCCTTAAGAATCAGATGAAGCTGAAAATGCTTACGGAGGTTGAAATTAGAAACCCAAGCATCCTAAGACTCTGTGCTTGATACATGTTGCATTGGACTTGCCCCCAACTTGCGCATAGCCATAATACGGGGTGTCATTCAGAATGGCCATAGGAAAGCATTAGGCTGTCACAAGCAGGCACGCAGAAAAGAGGGGGAGCCCCAAAACGCTCATGGAGATTTGAACTACCCCCCCCAAAAAACCTAAGAGTTTCTACTGGAGACATGCTCCACCGGAAAGACCCCCACATTGCACATGGGCCCATAAGGTTCCATCAGAATGACCATAGGAAAGCATTGGACAGTCACGCAGCCCCAGAAATCAAGGGGAGCCCCAAAATTCTCATAGACATTTGTAATGAGACCCTAAGCATCCTAAGAGTTTTTGCTGCAGACGTGCTCCATTGGAATGGCCCCTAAGCTGCACACGGCCACGTGAGGTTTCTTCAGAATGGCCATAGGAAAGCATGGCGCTTTCTGGCAGCCCCAGAAACTCAGGGGGAGCCCTGAAATTCTCATAGATGTTTGTAATGAGACCCTAAGCATCCTAAGAGTTTTTGCTGCAGACGTGCTTCATTGGAATGGCCCCTAATCTGCGCACGGCCACATGAGGTTTCTTCAGAATGGCCATAAGAAAACAATGGGCTTCTCTGGCAGCCCTCCCAAATCAGGGGGAGCCCCAAAATTCTCGTAGAGGCTTGTAATGAGACCCTGAGCATCCTAAGAGTTTTTGCTGCAGGTGTGCTCCATTGCAATGGCCCCTAAGCTGCACACGGGCACATGAGGTTTCTTCAGAATGGCCATAGGAAAACAATGGGCTTCTCTGGCAGCCCTCCCAAATCAGGGGGAGCCCCAAAATTCTCATAGAGGCTTGTAATAACACACTAAGCCTGCTAAGAGTTTTTGATGCAGGTGCTCTCCATTGCAATGGCCCCTACACTGCATACGGGCACATGAGGTTTCTTCAGAATGGCCATAGGAAAACAATGGGCCAATCTGGAAGCTCCAGAAATTCAGGGGGATCCCCGAAATTCTCATAGACGTTTGTAATGAGACCCTAAGCATTTTAAGAGTTTTTGCTACAGATGTGCTTCATTGGAATGGCCCCTAAGCTGCGCACGGGCACATGAGGTTTCTTCAGATTGGCCATAGGAAAGCATGGTGCTATCTGGAAGCCCCAGAAAATCAGGGGGAGCCCCGAAATTCTCATAGATGTTTGTAATGAGACCCTAAGCATCCTAAGAGTTTTTGCTACAGACGTGCTCCATTGGAATGGCCCCTAAGCTGCGTTCGGCCACATGAGGTTTCCTCAAAATGGCCATAAGAAAACAATGGGCTTCTCTGGCAACCCTCCCAAATCAGAGGGAGCCCCAAAATTCTCGTAGAGGCTTGTAATAACACACTAAGCCTGCTAAGAGTTTTTGCTGCAATCGCGCTCCATTGAAATGGCCCCTAAGCTGCGCACGGCTGCATGACGTTTCTTCAGAATGGCCATAGGAAAACAATGGGCTTCTCTGGCAACCCCAGAAAATCAGGGGGAGCCCCAAAATTCTCGTAGAGGCTTGTAATAACACACTAAGCCTGCTAAGAGTTTTTGCTGCAGGTGTGATCCATTGCAATGGCACCTACGCTGCGCACGGGCACATGAGGTTACTTCAGAATGGCCATAGGAAAACAATGGGCCTATCTGGAAGCCCCAGAAAATCAGGGGGAGCCCCAAAATTCTCATAGATGTTTGTAATGAGACCCTGAGCATCCTAAGAGTTTTTGCTGCAGACGTGCTCCATTGCAATGGCCCCTAAGCTGCACACGGCCACATGAGGTTTCTTCAGAATGGCCATAGGAAAGCATGGCGCTATCTGGCAGCCCCAGAAAATCAGGGGGAGCCCCAAAATTCTCATAGAGGCTTGTAATGAGACCCTGAGAATGCAAAGAGTTTTTGCTGCAGGTGTGCTCCATTAAAATGGCCCCTACACTGCACACGGGCACATGAAGTTTCTTCAGAATGGCCATAGGAAAGCCTTGCACTTTCTGGCAGCCCCAGAAAATCAGGGGGAGCCCCGAAATTCTCATAGATGTTTGTAATGAGACCCTAAGCATCCTAAGAGTTTTTGCTGCAGGTGTGCTCCATTGGAATGGCCTCAAAGCTGCACACGGGCACATGAGGTTTCTTCAGAATGGCCATAGGAAAACAGTGGGCCTATCTAGAAGCCCCAGAAAATCAGGGGGAGGCCCAAAATTCTATTTCTAATGAGACCCTAAGCATCCTAAGAGTTTTTGCTGCAGACGTGCTCCATTGGAATGGCCCCTAAGCTGTGCACGGGCACATGAGGTTTCTTCAGAATGGCCATAGGAAAACAATGGGCCTACCTGGAAGTCCCCAAAAAACAGGGGGAGCCCCAAAATTCACACAGACATTTCTAATGAGACCCTAATTATCCTAAGAGTTTTTGCTTCAAACGTGCTCCATTGGAATGGCCCCTAAGCTGCGCATGGCCACATGAGGTTCCTTCAGAATGGCCATAGGAAAACAATGGGCTTCTCTGGCAGCCCTCCCAAATCAGGGGGAGCCCGAAAATTCTCATAGAGGCTTGTAATGAGACCCTGAGCATCCTAAGAGTTTTTGATGCAGGTGCTCTCCATTGCAATGGCCCCTACACTGCGCACGGGCACATGAGGTTACTTCAGAATGGCCATAGGAAAACAATGGGCCAATCTGGAAGCCCCAGAAAATCAGGGGGAGCCCCAAAATTCTCGTAGAGGCTTGTAATAACACACTAAGCCTGCTAAGAGTTTTTGCTGCAGGTGTGATCCATTGCAATGGCACCTACGCTGCGCACGGGCACATGAGGTTACTTCAGAATGGCCATAGAAAAACAATGGGCCTATCTGGAAGCCCCAGAAAATCAGGGGGAGCCCCAAAATTCTCATAGATGTTTATAATGAGGCCCTGAGCATCCTAAAAGTTTTTAATGCAGGTGTGCTCCATTGCAATGGCCCCTAAGCTGCGCACGGGCACATGAGGTTTCCTCAGAATGGCCATAGGAAAGCATGGCGCTATCTGGCAGCCCCAGAAAATCAGGGGGAGCCCCGAAATTCTCATAGAGGCTTGTAATGAGACCCTGAGCATCCTAAGAATTTTTGCTGCAGGCGTGCTTCATTGGAATGGCCCCAAATTTGCGCACGGGCACATGAGGTTTCTTCAGAATGGCCATAGGAAAGCATGGTGCTATCTGGAAGCCCCAGAAAATCAGGGGGAGCCCCGAAATTCTCATAGATGTTTGTAATGAGACCCTAAGCATCCTAAGAGTTTTTGCTACAGACGTGCTCCATTGGAATGGCCCCTAAGCTGCGCACGGGCACATGAGGTTTCCTCAGAATGGCCATAAGAAAACAATGGGCTTCACTGGCAACCCTCCCAAATCAGGGGGGCCCCCAAAATTCTCATAGAGGCTTGTAATAACACACTAAGCCTGCTAAGAGTTTTTGCTGCAATCGCGCTCCATTGAAATGGCCCCTGAGCTGCGCACGGCTGCATGACGTTTCTTCAGAATGGCCATAGGAAAACAATGGGCTTCTCTGGCAACCCCAGAAAATCAGGGGGAGCCCCAAAATTCTCGTAGAGGCTTGTAATAACACACTAAGCCTGCTAAGAGTTTTTGCTGCAGGTGTGATCCATTGCAATGGCACCTACGCTGCGCACGGGCACATGAGGTTACTTCAGAATGGCCATAGGAAAACAATGGGCCTATCTGGAAGCCCCAGAAAATCAGGGGGAGCCCCAAAATTCTCATAGATGTTTGTAATGAGACCCTGAGCATCCTAAGAATTTTTAATGCAGGTGTGCTCCATTGCAATGGCCCCTAAGCTGCGAATGGGCAAATGAGGTTTCCTCAGAATGGCCATAGGAAAGCATGGCGCTATCTGGCAGCCCCAGAAAATCAGGGGGAGCCCCGAAATTCTCATAGAGGCTTGTAATGAGACCCTGAGCATCCTAAGAATTTTTGCTGCAGGCGTGCTTCATTGGAATGGCCCCTAATCTGCGCACGGGCACATGAGGTTTCTTCAGAATGGCCATAGGAAAGCATGGTGCTATCTGGAAGCCCCAGAAAATCAGGGGGAGCCCTGAAATTCTCATAGATGTTTGTAATGAGACCCTAAGCATCCTAAGAGTTTTTGCTGCAGGTGTGCTCCATTGCAATGGCCCCTAAGCTGCGCACGGCCACATGAGGTTTCTTCAGAATGGCCATAGGAAAAGAATGGGCTTAGTGTGTTATTACAAGCCTATGGCCATTCTGAAGTAACCTCATGTGCCCGTGCGCAGTGTAGGTGCCATTGCAATGGAGCACACCTGCAGCAAAAACTCTTAGCAGGCTTAGTGTGTTATTACAAGCCTCTACGAGAATGTTGGGGCTCCCCTTGATTTTCTGAGGTTGCCAGAGAAGCCCACTGTTTTCTTATGGCCATTCTGAAGAAACATCATGTGCCCGTGCTCAGCTTAGGGGCCATTGCAATGGAGCACACCTGCAGCAAAAACTCTTAGCAGGCTTAGTGTGTTATTACAAGCCTCTACGAGAATGTTGGGGCTCCCCTTGATTTTCTGAGGTTGCCAGAGAAGCCCACTGTTTTCTTATGGCCATTCTGAAGAAACCTCACGTGGCCGTGCTCAGCTTAGGGGCCATTCCAATGGAGCGCGACTGCAGCAAAAACTCTTAGGATGTTTAGGGTCTCATTACAAATGTCTATGAGAATTTCGGGGATCCCCTTGATTTCTGGAGCTTCTAGATTGGCCCATTGTTTTCCTATGGCCATTCTGAAGAAACCTCATGTTCCTGTGCGCAGCGTAGGGGCCATTGCAATGGAGAGCACCAGCATCAAAAACTCTTAGCATGCTTAGTGTGTTATTACAAGCCTCTACGAGAATTTTGGGGCTCCCCCTGATTTGGGAGGGCTGCCAGAGAAGCCCATTGTTTTCTTATGGCCATTCTGAGGAAACCTCATGTGCCCGTGCGCAGCTTAGGGGCCATTCCAATGGAGCACGTCTGCAGCAAAATTTTTTAGGATGCTTAGGGTCTCATTACAAACATCTATGAGAATTTCGGGGCTCCCCCTGATTTTCTGGGGCTTCCAGATAGCACCATGCTTTCCTATGGCCATTCTGAAGAAACCTCATGTGCCCGTGCGCAGCTTAGGGCAATGGAGCGCGACTGCAGCAAAAACTCTTAGGATGCTCAGTGTCTCATTAAAAACATCTATGAGAATTTCGGGGCTCCCCCTGATTTTCTGGGCCTGCCAGATAGCACTATGCTTTCCTATGGCCATTCTGAGGAAACCTCATGTGCCAGTGCGCAGCTTAGGGGCCATTGCAATGGAGCACGCCCGCATTAAAAACTCTTAGGATGCTCAGGGTCTCATTACAAACATCTATGAGAATTTTGGGGCTCCCCCTGATTTTCTGGGGCTTTCAGATAGGCTCATTGTTTTCCTATGGCCATTCTGAAGTAACCTCATGTGCCCGTGCGCAGCGTAGGTGCCATTGCAATGGAGCACACCTGCAGCAAAAACTCTTAGCAGGCTTAGTGTGTTATTACAAGCCTCTACGAGAATTTTGGGGCTCCCCCTGATTTTCTGGGGTTGCCAGAGAAGCCCATTGTTTTCCTATGGCCATTCTGAAGAAACATCATGTGGCCGTGCGCAGCTTAGGGGCCATTCCAACGGAGCACGTTTGAAGCAAAAACTCTTAGGATAATTAGGGTCTCATTAGAAATGTCTGTGTGAATTTTGGGGCTCCCCCTGTTTTTTGGGGGCTTCCAGGTAGGCCCATTGTTTTCCTATGGCCATTCTGAAGAAACCTCATGTGCCCGTGCGCAGCTTAGGGGCCATTCCAATGGAGCACGTCTGCAGCAAAAACTCTTAGGATGCTCAGGGTCTCATTACAAGCCTCTACGAGAATTTTGGGGCTCCCCCTGATTTGGGAGGGCTGCCAGAGAAGCCCATTGTTTTCCTATGGCCATTCTGAAGACACCTCATGTGCCCGTGCGCAGCTTAGGGGCCATTCCAATGGAGCACGTCTGCAGCAAAAACTCTTAGGATGCTTAGGGTCTCATTACAAACATCTATGAGAATTTCAGGGCTCCCCCTGAGTTTCTGGGGCTGCCAGAAAGCGCCATGCTTTCCTATGGCCATTCTGAAGAAACCTCACGTGGCCGTGTGCAGCTTAGGGGCCATTCCAATGGAGCACGTCTGCAGCAAAAACTCTTAGGATGCTTAGGGTCTCATTACAAATGTCTATGAGAATTTTGGGGCTCCCCTTGATTTCTGGGGCTGCATGACTGTCCAGTGCTTTCCTATGGTCATTCTGATGGAACCTTATGGGCCCATGTGCAATGTGGGGGTCTTTCCGGTGGAGCATGTCTCCAGTAGAAACTCTTAGGTTTTTTGGGGGGGGGTTAGTTCAAATCTCCATGAGCGTTTTGGGGCTCCCCCTCTTTTCTGCGTGCCTGCTTGTGACAGCCTAATGCTTTCCTATGGCCATTCTGAATGACACCCCGTATTATGGCTATGCGCAAGTTGGGGGCAAGTCCAATGCAACATGTATCAAGCACAGAGTCTTAGGATGCTTGGGTTTCTAATTTCAACCTCCGTAAGCATTTTCAGCTTCATCTGATTCTTAAGGGGCTTGTGGTATCATTCCCATGTATTCCTATGACCACTTTGAAATGTAAGCCAGTTGTGAGGAGAGGGTGCGGGGGGGGGGGGATTTGTAAACATGGAAATAATCTGTGACAGTTTTTGGCAACCCCCCTCCACTTATTTTGGTCTTTTAAAACTGGTGCCTATGAAGCATTGCATGGAACGGCAATCACCTTCTCTTTATTGTATTCTGTTTTCTTTTTATGTTTGGAGATGATCCCTAGAAACCACTGTGTTGGGGGTCATAGGAATTGTTCCCCAAAACCACTTTGTTGGTTTGTATTTTGATTCTGTGTGGTTTTCTATGAAAACTAAATGTTTAACTCCTTTAGATATTTTAATTTGTAGATGATCCCTAAACTCCTTCAATGATTTCCTATGGCCATTCGGAATGACACAATGCACTTCAATGGCCATTCGGTGTCCTTCGGTTTAGTACGTCCCCATTACTTTAAAGATGTCATTGCTAGCTACTTCATGTTTACTGTGCCAGTAAGGATGCAGAACCTCTGTGTAAAGCTGTCTAGAGACTTAGGCCACAGCTAGACCTAAGGTTTATTTATTTATTTATTTATTACATTTTTATACCGCCCAATAGCCGAAGCTCTCTGGGCGGTTCACAAAAATTAAAACCATCATAAAACAACCAACAGGTTAAAAGCACAAATACAAAATACAGTATAAAAAGCACAACCAGGATAAAACCACGCAGAAAAATTGATATAAGATTAAAATACAGAGTTAAAACAGTAAAATTTAAATTTAAGTTAAAATTAAGTGTTAAAATACTGAGAGAATAAAAAGGTCTTCAGCTGGTGATGGAAAGGAGTACAGCGTAGGCACCAGGCGGACCTCTCTGGGGAGCTCATTCCACAACCAGGGTGCCACAGCGGAGAAAGCCCTCCTCCTAGTAGCCACCTGCCTCACTTTGGCAAGGGCTCACGGAGAAGGGCCCCTGTAGATGATCTTAAGGTCCGGGCAGGTACATATGGGAGGAGGGGTTCCTTCAAATAACCTGGCCCCAAACCGTTTAGGGCTTTAAATGTCAATACCAGCACTTTGAATCGGGCCCGGACTTGGACTGGCAGCCAATGAAGTTGTAAAATGACTGGCGTAATGTGATCTCGCCGGCCAGTCCCTGTTAGTAAACGGACTGCTCTGTTTTGTACCAGCTGAAGCTTCCGGACCGTTTTCAAAGGCAGCTCCACGTATAACGCATTGCAGTAATCCAAACGAGAGGTTATCAGAGCATGGATAACTGTAGCTAGGCTATCTCTGTCCAGATAAGGGCGCAGTTGGTATATCAACCTAAGCTGATAAAAGGGATCATCCTTATCTTGGGATCATCCAGGGTTCGCCCCTGCCTGAGCACTGGATCCCCTGTGTGTCACCTAGATGAACAGGTTTGACCCCTGGACAATCCAGGGATAAACCTTAGGTCTAGCTGTGGCCTTAGTAGTTTGTTTGTAGATTCTCATTATAAGTTGAAGCACTGCTCATTTGATTGCAGTTTGCATAATAAAAGCAATGGTTTGGCACTTTGACTTCTCTGAGCACATGACACTCAGGTCCAGGGGCCACATACAGACCTCCTGGCCTTCTGGGCCCCTTTCCCCCCTTTCCCCAACCACTGATCATTTGGTGATGTTGTGGCTTTTACACAATTCCCTGCCCTTCCAGTTCTAAAAGTGTGAAAAGTCTCCTTAAGGCTTAGTTGCTGGCAGTAAGAGCTTTAAGCTAAAATATGCCCCTTTTACCTTTGCCCTCCCCACCATGGGAATGTGCCCCTTAGAGCTTCTTTGAAATGGAATCCAGCCCTCAAGCTGAAATAGGTTCAACACCCCTGCTTTAGAGTAGGTGTAAAGGACCCAATCTGGATCAGAACACTAGCATCAGGGATAGGGGGCTGTAACTCTTCCCTTTACTATGGCCCAATCCAGATTGGGTCCCTGTATGAATTCTAGAGGGGAAAATGGAGGAGGGGAGAAGAGATATTGCTGCTAGCTAAATCTTTGAAGTAACTTCTGATTTGACCCTCTGTACGAAGCCTTTATAAAATCAAAATGGGAACATTCTGCTCTTCAAAACAGACAAAGGCTTTCATGGCCATTTTTCAAAACAGCCGCAGTATTGTGGCGGGTGTCTGTTGCAATTTTGCATTCTCCAAAAATGATTCATGGGCACTGGGGTTGGGATGGCGCTTTCCTTCATACCTAGAAGCCACTTCTTGGATACTGCAGTTAGGGGACCAGCTAATGGACTGCAGCATCATGACGTTGGTTAGCATAGTTTTTTTTTTTAAAAAACAGCGTCTTCCTTTGCCAAAGAGAACAGTTTGAGTTTCCCGAGCTCTATAACGCTCCTCTCGTGTAGAGCTCGTTCCTTTCCATCTGGCCCACACAATGGGCTGCTCATAAATTTTCATTAAAAAGAATCATGGGTATTAAGTTGTAAATATGAATGAAAGGGCTTTAAATAAGTAGATTGCATGCACAGCTATATAACCCGTCACTCAGTTTGCCAACTTTATATTAAAAGCATATTTTCTTGCAGCCATCAAGATGCTAGATGCGCAAAATAAATAGCTCCTAGCTGCCCCCTCCTATTGAATAACATTAATGTTTGCTTTCCTTTATTACTGTGTTACCCAGCTGTATCAAATGCCGGTGTGGTTGCCTAGGATAGTCTTTGTTCATCTGAATGGAAATAAGATTATGATAGTAAATAACCTCTCCCAGTTTATCTGTGGCAAGCAAATCGCTACCAGGTACATCATACTCTCTAGATGTGTTTTCCTTCTTGTGGGAGGGAGTGTAGGATGAAAGCAGAGTCAAGCAGAGCTGGGTATTCCATCAGCCCCCATCCCGAGGAGTGGGTAGCAATATTTCATACTGCAACGTTTTATTGCAGGTCCTACTCGTAACCCTCTGAAACAGGAAGAAATAATATAGTTTGCAGTGCAGCTACGGCTGGAACTTGGGGGCAAAGTTCAGGGTGCCTGCAGCCTGGGGCGGGCGAGGTAATTACTACCCAGGGAGCATCATGTGATGAAGGTATCAGAAGCAAACGCTATTATATACCTGTAGTCAGGATGGTGCTATGATTTAAGTGAGGTCAAAAGGCAAAATTGCATATGATCATCAGAGTATTTTTTAAATAATAATAATAATAATAATAATAATAATAATAAGGGTTGACAAAAAGTTTTGTTGATGTTCTAACATCTCAGGAGAGTAGAAATGGAAAATAAAAGCATGCGGTAGCAGTGTATGGGGGATGTGGATGTCTATCATTGGGAAATCTGTTTCTTTTTGGATTCGATAGAAGGTGTCATCGGATGAGCGTTTTATCACACACTCGTTACTGGCTACTCATGTTTTTTGATGACGGGATCTGCGTCCCATGCATCTCCCACTCCTTCTGGTCTTCTTTCCATCACAAAATAGACCCCAGTAAATCTGATTTTGGGGAGGGGAAGCGAAACTTGCTGCTATTTCCTGCTGTGTACAGGATAAGCAGCGTGGAAAACACACACCACCTACTGAATGGGCCACATGGTCTTTGTTTACTTCCTCTTTCTTCAGCATCTGAAGAAAGAGGAAGCTGCTCATCACAGAAACACTATTCAAAGAGACGGACAGGAAACGAGAACCCCCCCCCCCCCGTCTGAAGAAACTCGAGCTGGGCACCACATTAGCCACTAGGAAAACTCTTTGAACTCCACCCCTCCCAAACAGATTTTTCCACTAACCCTAGAAGAGAAGTGGTTGTGTGCTTCACAAGTGAAGCAATACATATGGCTTTCTAAAGAGGTCCCCCATTAGATAATTAAATCCAGGGTCTAAAATTGCCTAATTGCACTGTTGAACATAGCAATGAGCTAAGCCAAAATGCTTTAAAGTAACCAATGAATTTGCATCGGATAATGACACTGAGCATCAGAGCTTCGACATGGTGGGTAGGGGGCCATAGCTCCGTGTGAAACAGCACGTGTGTTGTATGCAGAAGGTCCCAGATTCCTTCCCCGGCATCCCCAGGTAGAGCTGGACAAACTCCTGCCTGAAATCATGGAGAGCTGCTGCGAGTCAATGTCAACAATACTGGGCTAGATGCACCAATGTCCTGACTCAGTATAAGGCAGCTTCCCATGTTACCTATGATCCTGGGTCAAGAAGCTCCAAATGATTGTGATTTGTGCTATGCTCCAAATTTATTTAGCCCTCAAAGGCTTTGATAACAAGCCATGGTTTAACTTAGCGCCGAAAGGAAGCCAGCGTGGGTGCCAGTCAGGCCTCCAAGGGTGGGGGGATTTCCACAGCCTTGGTGCCACAACAGAGAAAGCCCTCTCCCACGTCCCACCATAATGTATGTCTCGCAATGGTGGGACGCAGAGGAGCACTCCTCCAACAGATCTCAAATCTCAGGCAGGCATATCTAGGGAGAGATGCTCCCTCAACTATTGAGCTCCCATTTATGGCTTTAAATGTCATCCCCAACACCTTGAATTCCAACCGGAAGTGTAGAGGCAGCCAGTACAATTCCTTTAAGACTGGTGTTGTATGGTCTTTATGTGATGTTCCAGCAGTCTAGCTGCTGCATTTTGCACTTGCTGTAATGTCCACGTCGTCTTCAAGGGCAACCCCATATAGAGTGCATTGCAGTAACCTAATAGGGAAGTTACCTGCGTATGCATTACTGTGGCTAGTAACACCAAAACCAAATAACACCAATGAAGTGTCATGTCATGGAGGCTATGTTGTCTAACCATTTCAGAAAGTTGATATGTATTGCTGTGCTACCCACAAGCATTGATCAGGTTCTGGGCAGGATTTATATGAAAGCCACAGCAGAGCAGGAAACAGGCACATGCACATTTTGTCCTATAAAAGCAAAGTGGCACAAAAACACTGGTCGCAGAACCGCTCTTCTCAGCTGACAAGAAAAAGGAAATGGGCAGAAGGGAAAAAGCTAATGATCCACAGCCGACTTTGACAAACTGTTATGAGACCTTGTTAAATTGCCGCAAGTAATTAGTTATACATCGCTGTAACTAAGGTTGCAATCCTATAATTTACCAAGGAGTTAACCTTATGGAACTCAATGAGACTTCTTTTCTAAGTAGACATGCACAGGATTGCACCACAAGCATCAGATGGAAATGTAGTTACTGCATATTCTTTCCTTGTTTATGTCTGACTATATTTCCTTCTCCTTTTTCTGCTGTCTGCCTCGTGGCTGTTTTTAGATTGTTATCCCCTTGAGGGCAGGGACCTGCCATCTCTTTCTTTGTAAAGCACCATGCACATGGACTGCACTATAATAAATAATAATAGGTGTGGATCCCACCCCCACCCCGCCATGAACTTCCAGGTCCCTTTCACAATCCTTTATTTATCTTATAACTTTTGATCTCGACAAGGAGATCCAACAAGACTGAGCAAACGACAAAACTGTAAACTTGTTCCCAAGCTACGGACAGCGCTGGAGGTGAAATATCGTGCAAAACGGTTGGTTGTTGGGCTGTACAACCAAATCCTCAATGAGAACTATTCAGCCTTGTGAGGGGTGGGGGGAACTTTTGCTCAGTCAAATGATAGAAGATCGAGGTGGCCCAGAGGTTTTGTGGAGAATGTTTTTAGATAGGGTGACCATATGGAAAGGAGGACAAGGCTCCTGTATCTTTAACAGTTGTATAGAAAAGGGAATTTCAGCAGGTGTCCTTTGTATGCATGCAGCACCTGGTGAAATTCCCTCTTCATCACAACAGTTAAAACTGCAGGAGTCCTGCCCTCTTTTGATTCTGGTCACTATAGTATAGCTCCTGCAGCTTTAATTGTTGTGATGAAGAGGGAATTTCACCAGGTGCTGCATGTCTACAAATGACACATGCTAAAATTCCCTTTTCTACTGAATTATTAAAGATACAGGAGTCCTGTCTTCCTTTTCATATAGTCACCTTATTTTCAGAGAATTTGAGGACTCTTACAAAGGGGGCAAAAACTCAAGGAATTCTGGAGAGAACATGGCCACTGCATTAAAAAAAAACCTTCTTTTTTTTTTAAGAAAGGTGAAAAAGGGAGAAAGCTACTGCTGCTTTTCTGGTAAGCTCTCTTCCCACTGTGTGCGCACACAGACACAGATCTACACTAAGCAAGATATAACACTTTGAAAATGGTTTGAAATGGTATATGGAGTGTGTCCTGGGCCTGAACGGTTGTCATAACTGTTCTAAACCATTATAAAGTAGTAGTGTAGATCCTGGCACTATTTTCCTTTTGTCTCTTCTAAAATTTGTAGAAATGCCCCACCCCCACCCTGGAATTCTGTGGTCTGTGAATTGACCTACAAAAGTCCATTTCTTTTGGCTCAGCACTAAAAGAAACACACTCGGTATTCAAAACAGGAACCTGGCTTATATGCCAAACGCCTGCCTTCATAAAAACACATTTGCCTGTTGGCAGAAGGAGACCAGAGACATGGCCAAGCTAGCCTCCCTCAGCTGGGAGTTCCACCATCTGTGAGCGGACACTGAGAAGGCCCTGTTTTGCAGCCCCACCAAACATGTCTCCAATGGCAGCGGCACTGAAAGAAGTGTCTCCCCTGAACATCTTAAAACCACTGCAGGCTCATATGAGAGGTGGCAGTCTTTCAGATATCCTGGTCCCAAGCCACATAGGGCTTTATAGCCCATAACCAGCACTTTGAATTGTGCTTGGAAACAGACCAGTAGCCAATGATGCTGTTGGAACAAGGGAGTTGCGTACTCCCTGTAACTAGCCCTGTCTGTGCTAGTCTGTCCGTGCATACTGGACCAGTTGAAGTTTGTTAACACTTTTCAAAGGCAGCCCCATATAGAGTGTGTTACAGTAGTCCAAATGGGATGGAACTCAAAGCTCCACCCCACGAGCATTTTATTGCACACTCGTTACAGGGCACTCACGGAGTTTGCTCAGGTTCCTCACCTGACGTCGTCTGCCTCCCATGCTCCTTCTGGCCTTCCTTGTGCAACAAAAAGCCCCCTCTAAGTCTGATGTATTTTTAAACCCAGAATTGCTGCTCTCTCCTGCTGCGTGCAGGAGAAACAGCGCCATTAGAACAGCGGACTCAATGGGCCCCATGTTCATTGTGTACTTTCTCTTCTTGAAAGAGGAAGTAACTTGAGGAATGAAAACACGGGTGGAGAAGCGAGGTAGGGAGCGTGTTAATCCCTGGTGTGATGGAGCGCTAAGGCATGCGTGACTGACGCCAGATCAGGCATCTCTAAGAATGGGCGCAAGTTGGTGCACTAGCCTCAGTACATTTTCTCATCTATGAAAGAAGGGGTGGGGGTGGGGAGTTGAGTAACAACAAAGAAACCTGCATATTACATCGCCACAATTTTGGCAACCTGTGCAGTTTCCAAAATGGCTCTACATCCTGAAATCAACAGTGTACCTGATATCTACAGTCCTGCAAAGATGGACTTCCAATCACCATGGATGAGTCCCTCCTCGTTCATTCTGGTTTGTCCACCAACCGTTTAAAGAAAACTGCTGAAATTGTGTTTGTGGCAAGCTGCTCTGAAGGCCGAAGGACGCTTGGTGGCAGCAGAGAGCAAGGAGACAGGCTTCTCATAAGGGAAAAAAAGGGGAAGTCAAGCTTCAAAGACAAGTGGATGTGGGGCATGGGAGTTCTTATACACTGTGCCCTATTGTCTGCAGTCCATGGGCCTCCTTTGAGATGGCTTTCCATGAATTGAAGGTTAATTCATAACCTCTTTGGGGCCACGTAGAACCATTCACCATTCATATTTCACCCAACGAATGATTCCTACAGTCCTAGAAGGCACGTGAACAATCTCAGAGGCAGAGATGTAGGATGCTGCCCTGTCCCAACTCAGTCTGCCTCGATCGGTATTGTCTATATCAACACCCCGGTGCCATCCAGAAGTACTACAACACCCATCACCCCCAGTTGGGAGTTGAAATCTAGCACATCTGGAGAATGCTTGGTTGAGGAAGGCTGGCAGAGCTTCACCCAGTGGGGCAGGATAGAAATGTAACAAAGAAAAGAAAGGAAATACACCCGTTAACACCTGCTCTCTTTTGTAGCTGTTCTTTCCCAGGGCCTTTCTCAGCCTTGCCTGAAGATGCCAGTGATTGTACCTGTGATCTTCTGTGTGTGGAGCATTTACTTGACCACTGAGTGAAGTGGCTGGTGGCTCCGATGTCAGTGGGGCTTCCAGAACTTGGGTAGCTCCCTTAGAGTTCGGACTGGTTCTGATTGTCAGTGGATTCACCGCCCCACTGACATTGAAGCCACCAGCCCTCCGCTGGCTCCACCCCTTGCTCAGGCTGCAATAGTGGTTCTCACAGAGTGATTTGGAATTGACAAGATGATCGTGGGTTAAGGTGAGAATAGATGTTGGCGATAAAATCAAACCACCAAAGTCAACTATGGATTCCGCTGGATCATGAGGCTGAAGTTGTGATGAGTCCCCAAGATAGTTTAAAAATAAATAAAAATAAACTCAAGATTGTATTTTGGTAACAGAGTTACAAGCTATATTTTGCAAACTGCTGTGTGCAAGAGCTCCAGAGGGAGAAAGAGAAGGGGGGGAAGAGGGATTTAGTAAAATTAGAACAGGAGAAGGCAAACCGAAACGATTTAAGAACTTGGAGTGTCTCCGTACAACAAAAGGTGAAAGCGTTGGAACATTTTAGTTTAGAAAAGAAAGAAAGGGGGTGATAGCAGTTTATACAATTTTGCAGTTATAATTACAAATTATAAACTGGTTTGGAGTGAGAGGGACCAGGTTTTGTTGCTCTCTCATTAAAATTATATCTCAAGAAACGAAGCATGTTGGCAGTCTGCTCAGGACAAACCACATATAGTAAACACATATAGAACTGACTTTTTAATAGTGTGGTCACTCAGAAGCTTTCTTTTTAAAGTCTTAAAACAGCAAACTGGAAAGAAGTGATTTGCAACCCCATGCTTACTTCTGAGTTCTTATTTCTGTCTACTAAGAAGTAAGTCTCTTTGTTCAATGGGGTTTACTCAAAGGTAAAAAGCCTTCATCTGATTTTAGTATGTTAATGCTCCAAAGCCTCCAGGCAGGGTGAGGGGAACAGCTGTAGCCTAGGCAACAGGGAATAATAATGGGGTGACCATATGAAAAGGAGGACAGGGCTCCTGTGTCTTTAACAGTTGTATTGAAAAGGAAATTTCAGCAGGTGTCATTTGTATATATGGGGAACCTGGTGAAATTCCCTCTTCATCACACCAGTTAATGCTGCAGGTGTCCTGCCTTCTTTTAAATCTGGTCACTCTAGTATAGCTCCTGCAGCTTTAACTGTTGTGATGAAGAGGGAATTTCACCAGGTTCCCCATATATACAAATGACACCTGCTGAAATTCCCTTTTCTATGCAACTGTTAAAGATACAGGAGCCCTGTTCTCCTTCTCATATGATCACCCTACTCAGCAGAATAACAGCAATGTGCTGCAGGGGAGGTGTAAAGAGGGTTGGGACTTACAAGTGCGCACGTGTAAGTTTGCAAGCTTTCATACGCTATGGAAACGAAGTGGGATAATTCAAGGGAAAACCAGGACAAATGTGTAGGTGTGATGGAGCTTTAAGAAACAATTCAGTAACTATCTGGAGCTGTTTCTTTGGAAGTGTTAATTCATTGCTGGTGGGGAAACAACCCTCCTGGAAGTATTTTAAAAGAATTTCAGAAGCAATTAAAAATGTATTTCAACAAGCACTTAACAATAAGCATTAAGAGGAAGCTTTTGAAACAGACAAGATCAAATAATGGCTCTAAAAAGTAGTGAGCTTATTAAAATTGACACAGAATAAGTTTACAGCATATTTTCCTACTACTTTAGCCTACAGTGTTCATGACCTGAGGGTAGGGCCAGGGACGACCTTAAAGGTCCTCATCTTGCTAGAGTTGTGCAGAGTCCAGAGTTGTGTTTGGAGATGCACATTCCCATCTGTAAAATCCCAGAGTTGGAATGGGGTCCTGAAGGCCCTCTAGCCCCTTGCTTGATGCAGGGAAGTTAGAGTTTGAACATCCCAAACAGATTGTTTGCCTGGCCCCCTGCTTGAAGGCCACCAGCAAGGGAGAGCTCGCTGACGCCACTGGTCCCATTGACAAACTGCTCTTACCATAAGACTGGGAACTGGCGAAATTTGAGGTCGTTGAGATTCTCTGAATGTCATCTCTCTGCTTGTCTCATGCTTTATTCTTGTTTGCGGTTGTGATCACTGCTCTCTTCCGCAAATGAGAAACTTGCAAAATCGATCAGTGATCGAGATTTGCGCAGAACTCTCCAAATTTGCACAGATTTACTCCATAGACTAAAGCAGAGCTGATTTAGCCTACTGAGCAAATTCGCACAAATTAGGACATCTTGCACAAATCAAACTGCAAATTGGTAATGCATCCAAATAGTTCCCGGACGTTTTAGAGCTATGTATTCGAGAAGTTTTGTTGCCCATTTGAAGGGGGTTTCACAATCAAGTGGTCAGGAAGCAGCATGTCACGGCTCTGATGCAGAGATCCACACAATGTTATGACCATCCATGCTCCAGTCAGTTGCCAGTAGGCATTCATAGCACAAAACAAAAAGTATTCATTCATTTGAAAAGTTTACATCCCACCTCACCTTACACTCAAGGGGACTTTCAACCATCTTTACAATCGCATCATGCCCTGTTATTGAAATAAAAATAGAAATAAAAATGAGCAAAATCAAACAAATAAAACAAGTAAAAATTAGGGGTGTGCACTGACCCCCCACTCCGCTTCACTTTAAGATCCGCCATTTTCGGATCGGCCCGCTCCGCCCTGCCCCCACTCCGCCTGTGCCCACTCCGCTCCGCTCGGAGCTCCAGATCCGGATCGGAGCTCCGGTCCCCCCCCTAGGGGGGGTTACCGGGCCCTGCCACCATCGCCGCTCATGCGGCGGCGGCGGCAGAGCCCGGTAAGGAGGAGGGGGGCCTTACCTGCCTCCGTCCGTGGTCCGTCGCCGTCTTCAATTGAGCCCGTGGTTCCACCAGGAAGTCTGGGCCGCAAGTGCGGCCCAGACTTCCTGCTGGAACCACGGGCTCAATTGGAGACGCTGATGGACCGCGGACGGAGGCAGGTAAGGGAGAGGAGGGCGGGGGGCGTTACTGGGCCCTGCTGCTGTCACCGCATGGGCGACAGCGACAGCGGCAGGGCCCGGTAAACCCCACTTACCTTTCCGGCGGAGCTCCGGATCGAGGCGAAGGATCCGCCTTCACCTTGATCCTCTTCGCCACGCTCCGCCGGCCCCCCAATCCTCTTCGCCTCCGCCTTAAGGGCAGGCGAAGACCCCCGTTCCGCTACTGCTTCTCCGGTCCGATTAGAAGCGGAGCACATCCCTAGTAAAAATATCCAAAAACAGCCCAACTGACATCAGTTCCCAAACTTCTTTCTAATTAGCAGCCCCCTTCTAAAAGTCATTGGGAGGTGCTTGAACAGGCCACCTCTGGGAGGTCATCTCACAACCACAGGGTCACCACTGAAAAGGTCCCGCTCCTCGCTGAAATCAGTTTGACCTCAGGCAGTGATGGAACATGGAGCAAGACCAATAAAGATATTTCTGGGGTGGCGGTTAGGGCATATGTAGTCTCTTAAGTCTGCCAGTTCAAAGTTAGAACTGATGCTTTGAACTGGGACCAGTTACAACCAACACATTTTGGACATTGAACTAAGCTAATTCAATTAAAAAGAATTACAAGGAAAGGGGTGTTTAACATTCTCAGGCTTATGTTTGTTATCTGGATAAAAACAATACTCTTTGAAACAATGGACAGAAATGTTTAAGCAGGGATTGTATTTTGAACTTCTGGGTGTTGTAAAATAATAATAATAAATCAGTTCATGCAACCTCAAGTGAAGCTCTTGTAAACTGCCCAGAGAGGTTCAACTAATGGGCAGTGTAGAAATCTAATAAATAAGTAAAAACAAGTAATTAATAGTCTTCTCACACAACTCATCCTGTTCGCCAGAGGAGAGCGACACACTCAGTATGGCGAGCCAAAACAGACACATGCATATAAGAGTTCAGCAAGCAGTGAAATATGAGTGCCCTAGGCCCTGAAGCGTCTTGACAGAAATGTCAATTATTTGAGCCTGCGACAAGGAAGTGGGAAACTGTTGCAAGATAGAAGAACAACAACAAAAAATTAAAAAATAAAATAAAATGGAAAGGAAATCTAAACGTATGGGTGGATCTTTCTTCCTGGTCTCACAGGACTCATCTCCTGTTGGTAAATAACACGTGAGCTTTGGGGTTTCACAGATCACTTCTCTGTGCAAAGAATATGTCCTGGGGGTGGGTGGGATGATAACGATATCTAGACCTGTGCACCACCTAAATAGCTCCTTGCCTCCTAGAAAGTAACAGCATGCGCCCTGACTCCGTTCCTATTGATCCACTTAAATAATAATGACTACACGTGGCACAGCGGCAGAATTAAGCTGATCTCTTTCTCTGTCCTCCAGTTCCATCATCTCTCTGTCTTACCCTCGAGTGAAAAGTATAGATTTCTGTTATCATTCGACCCATTCATTTACTGTGTGACAGTGACCTACTTTCGCTCTCTTCCCGATACGCATGAATCTGAGAATCAGAACATAAGCCCACGTCACCCCCAAGCGCATAAACAAATGATGCAAAAGATCTGTGAGGCGGGCCAGTAGTTTCAGGACTGCAGGATGCGCTTTCAGACCTGGGGAGATGCTTGCAAGAGCAATCCAAAATGCAGGAGCATGGCTGCCTCTTCTGAACATCTTTTTTTCACACTTTCAAATCCATACTGATGATTTTGCCCTTGGAGAAACAACAGCACTGAATTTATAACAGCCTACAAAAAAAATAACTGCTTCCCTGCGATTTTTCCCCACTCACTCACTTTGTCCCTCCTCAGCATCCCCTAAAGCCTTCCTTTCGCTTTTGGCCGTTCCAAGACAGATGACAATCATTTGTAATGGGTGAGGATACTTAGTGCCTTCTTGCTCTGGGGACAGCACTGCTGTGGCCAAAGAGGTTACTATAAAAGCAAACACATTATTGCCTTCAAGTCATAAAATTGTGCATTATGGGGTATTGCGAGAACCGGCGCATGACAGCCATCAAACAGCAATGAAACTTATGATGGTGTTCTGCAAAGATAACGACAGTGCAGAGCACAATGCTTTATGGGATAAAAGCCTTTAAAAAATGCAGATCCACGTACAACTTTTGCATAACACGAATGCCAATGTGCAAGCAACCAACCCTGGATATATGCACTGACCTATTACACTGAGCTTTTTCGGTTGTTTTCCAAAATGGTGGTGTCCGTCACCCAGCAAGGACCAAGGGGTTAGGTAGGTGACCCCTCTAAGCATTGGAAGCCAAACCAAATCAGAAATGAATCAAGCAGTTGCAAGCAACTGTCGCATGCTGTTTCTTTCTCCTTTCTCTACAACGTGAAAAGTGTGCAGTGCAATGGTGGAGAATGGGCAGGAGAGAAGCCATTTTCAGATGGTCCTCCACATATTTTACTGTATTACTGACAATGCCCTTGACTTTGCCCATCCTACCATGTGGGACACCGGCTGTGTATGTGTAGGGGAGCAGAAAGCCCTAAACAACTTGGGACCAGGATACCTGAGAGAGCGCCTTCTCCCTTACCAACCTGCCCGGTCACTGAGGTCATCCGAGGGCATGCTCCTGGTGGTTCCACCTAGATCCATCCTCCAATTGGAATCCACCAGGGGAAGAGCCTTAAGTGTGGTGGCCCCCCTCCTGTGGAATTCCCTGCCTCTGGAGGTCAGACAGGCTCCAACCTTGTACTCCTTTCGACGCCTCCTGAAAACATCTTTATTCCAAGAAGCCTTTCTTTAACATGCAGCCTTGGATTTCTGTGTTGTTGTTTTTTGCTTCTTTTTAAATTTTGTTTTAACTGTTTTATTCTGTTTTTATTTTCATTTTTACCTTGTACACCACTCTGAAATTTTTCAATGGGGAGCGGTATATAAATATTCTAAATAAATAAATAAATAAATAAGTGTGGCCCACAAGCCACAAGTAGCCTTCCAAGTAGGGCCTGGTAGCCCCCAGATCCACAGCATCTGCCACTCCTGAAAAAAGGAGAAGGAAGAAGAAGAAAAAGATGCTCTAAGAACAAGCTGTTGTGAACGCCCAGAGAGCTTCGGTTATTAGGGCAGTAGACAAATGTAATTAATACATACATACATCTCAATGGGCAGACTCCCCAGAACTGTTGTTTTTAAATGGATAATGTTGTTTTTAATATTGTTGTCTATATGTTTCTGATGGTTTTTTTTAAATTTTGTATACTTTTTAAAAGTTTACTGTTTTTAACTGCTGTAAACTGCCCAGAGAGCTTTGGCTGTGGGGCGGTATATTAATGTAATAAAATAAATAAATAAATAAATAAATAAATAAAATCCAATGGGGTGCTTATGCCTTTGCTGATTCTTTTCTGCTCTATGGACTGCATTGTGCAAGCGGCTCCCACTGCTTGTGCAACAGCAATTTAAAGCTTCTGGGACAACTCAAAAAGAGCGGAAACACTTAATTCTGGAAGAAGGCAGGTTGGCGGAGCTAGGAGCTCTGCCAACCCGCTTCCTTCCAGAAAAGAGTGCTTCCACTTGTTTCTGGGCCTCCCCTAGGAAATGCTAAATCATCTTCACGTAAGCGGTGGGTCTTGCATTGAGTTTGTAGTCTTGTCTTGAGTTTGTAGTCTTGCGTTGGGTCTGTAGTACCAGGATGGCATGCTTACAGCTACACTAACACGGTGGAGCTAGCTTAGCAATTCCCATTGGCTTTGAGCTGCAGAATCACAGAAGTTTCCCTGCTGGTGCAACACATCACAACGCTCCCCAAATCCTGTGCCTACCTCTTTACTACCTGCTGGTCGGAGTCCCTTATTGCAACACATCCCAGTTGCTGCCACTTGCTGCTCTCAAGTCCTGCACCTGGAGGATCCCTACTCATTGGCTGCATCCCTGGACCAATTATGCCAAAAGACACAGAGTTCCATTGGCATATCTAGACTTCGGGAGAGAGTGGAGCATGTTGGAGTAAAATATATCGTTGTAACTGTTCTCTGTGTTGCTGATCTCTTGTTGATTCACTGTTGGTTGTTAATTTAAATAAATAATATTAGCTGTACGTATCTCAGGAGTGCATGCTGGGGAAGGTTGCTACTCAGACATCCCAAAATTGGAGACCCTGGTTTCCTGGCTGGGAGCTTGGGCCAGAGCTAAACATAAGGGAAAAGCAAGCCCTAGACATGGGATCTGCCCCAAGGGTTTAGGTGGGTGTCTGAGACCTCAAAGCTTCTTGCTAGGAATGTTGATTATAGTTATAAGAGTTTGTCAGGGCTGAAAATGAAAAGGCTGAGGGACATTTGTGGGCAGATACAATTCATCAATGGCTTGTAGCCTGCATGGAATTACCTTTCAGAGTTGTCCAACCAAAGAAGTCCAACAAAGAAGTGCTGAGTCAGCAATACAAGCAATGCCAGTGAGAAAGTGGCCACCCCCACTCCATCCATCTCTTAGAGGCAGCAGTTTTTGAAGTCAGTTGTCTTGTCTGTAAGCTTCGGGAGCGTCGTTGGCGTATACCAATCTACAGATGTAGACTTTTAAGCAACATTGACTGCCTTTGGTGACTTAGAATTTGCCAGCTCAGCAATTCTATAAATACGAACTGCTGTCTTAGTCTCACTGACTTCAATGAGTCTCCACTGGCAAAAGTCAGTCTGGGCCGACACATCAGATTTTAATGTCAAACATATGTGTAGGGCCTGACTCATTGCTCCGTCATCGTGTTGAGAAGTCCTTTGCATCCCATCATATTTAGGACTGAAAACCTCCTGAGCTATTTGATTTTGTTCCACATATAACTTTCATTTAGGGGAGAAAAACACACACGGCAATTAAGGCAAGAACAAAAACACCCATAACCAAGGATGCTTTGTTCTTGTTTATTCTGCATGCATGGTTGAGGAGCATCACTTGCAGATGTAAAACTCGTGCCCGTCACTCTCCCCATGAACTAAAAAGAAGAAGAGGAAGAGACAAATGTACTCTAAATGGGCGACTTTTTCCTAAAAACAAAACTGCTGAGCTCTGTTGGCGACAGAGCTAATTACTAGCCTTTACAAATTTTGCAGAGTCACGTCTTTGAGGAATAGTCAGGGTTTTCTAAGGACAGATGAAGAACATCTGCTGCTTCCACACTGATCCTGAACTAACGGTGGAACAAACTTGTCTCTGATTCATAAGTATATAAGAAGAGCCTTGCTGGATCAGACCAAAAGTACATCTAGTCCTGCACTCTGTTCACACAGCGGCCAACCAGATGTTGACCAGGGACCCACAAGCAGGACATGCTGCAAAAGCACCTTCCCACCCATGTTCCCCAGCAAGTAGTGTATATAGGCTTATTGCCTCTACTAACTGCAAGTATCGAGACTTCACACATGGTTGCAGTGATAATTTACGCATTTTACCGTCCATCATGGCTAAGGCTGCTGAACTCTTCACACCTACTTATGAGTAAGCCCCATTCAACAAAGTCAGGCTTCCTTATGAGTAAATGTGCATAGAATTGAACCACACAAGACTGAGCTAGAACTCACAAACTCAGGGTTGAAGCTTGCTCCCAAGGGTTGGAAGAATCAGCCATTTCTGAGCTCACCAAAATTCTTCAAAATGCACTTTCTTGTTCGTTTCACGTTGCCCCCGTTTTCATTTTTGGTCTATTTCTTGGGCCTGTGCAAACAGGAAATGTGTGCATTCTGTGCAGGAAATACAGCGCTGAGTGACAATGGCCATTTTAAAGGAGGAGATCCTCCCTGCCTGTTCATGTACGCCTGCAAGAATTGGTGCAGAAAAGATGGACAGAGCTTTGCACAGAAAGTGAAAGATTTTGCAAAAAGCGAGCCCTTAGTTTGGCCCACACTACCTAGAACTGCCTGCTCCAGCACACTCCTTCACTATGTGCAGGAGATTTGGTTGTAGCTTCTGAACATATTATCTCCTAACTGCAAATTGAAGAGGTACAATTTACAATAAGCCGTCTCTGTCAATTGTGCTCCATGGAAAGATTGGCCTAATCTACACCAAGCAGGATATTGCACTATGGAAGCGGTATGAAAGCGGTATGTGTCAATAGGCCTCATCAGTTGTCAGTGTTCTTCAATACCGCTATAAAGCAGTAATGTGGCTCCTGCCTTTTAGATATTGCTTTCATAGTGCAATATCCTGCTTGGTGTAGATAGACAATGTAGGTCATTGTAGGTGTAAGTGTAGGCCATTGTCAGACCACCAAGAGAGCTTCATGTAGGTGTAGGCCATTGTCTCTAAGTCAGACCACCCAGAGAGCTTTGGCTATTGGGTGGTATAAAAATGCAATCAATCAATAAATAAAATGTAGGTGTTGTTTGATTTCCCCACCCAATGGCTGTGGACTGCCCCACAACCCTCCAGTTATCATTCATGCTTTGCTCTCTGGCCCCAGAAAAACCTTTCATGGTAGTCGTCTCTTCTAATACAATAGGTCTAAAATACTAAAACTATAACAGGTCCAGTCATTTCGTATATAAATTTCCAACTTACTCAGCCCCTGAACCTACAGGGTGCTGAACAAGGCCAGAAGACCCTGTCCAAGGACAGGCATCCTGCAGAGAAAAGCAAGTGTCAAGTGCAACTTCCAGGGGGGTGGGGATCTACACTACTGCTTTTAAAGCGCTTGGAAAATGTTTTGAAACCTGTATATGCAGTGTGTCCTGGGCCCCAACAGTTGTCAAAACTGTTATAAAGCGCTTTAAAGCAGTAGTGTAGATTCCCCCCAGGTTGCTGAGGCTGGGTAGGACCCGGGACAGCTCCCTGTGCACATTCCCAAGGGAAAGGTAGATATCGCTTGGGGAGGCTTCTGAGCTCAACGGAACACCTACATAGCAAAACAGGCCTACTGAGTGCAAAACTACAGGTGATGCTAAGTCTCTGCAATCACACACCTGCCTTGTTCTTTACTTAAAAACAGTCAGGGAGAGATAGAGGCAGGGGTACTGGGTTGGGGGGGGGGAGAGGGAATTAGCCCTTTCCCCTGCACTGTTTCCTTGATCAACCTCCACCCTTCACCCCAGAGCTGACATTAGCTTGCTGTGGGGAAGGGCAGAAGCCATGCAGCTCCATGTCCTTTAACCTCTGGTTTTGCAAGGCTTATTTTAATCAGTCCTGCTGCCTCCAAAGACGGCAGTCACATAAATGGAACATTACAGGAGTCAGCCATCACACCACTTCCTCTATTAAATTCACCCCTCACCAGCAATCTATCACAATTACTGATTATTATGAACTGCTACCAATAAATCCTAATATCGATGCTCTATATTTGGAGGCACAGACTTATTGCTGATGGGTTTATTCCCCCCCCCTTTTTCCTTCCTGTTTTTGTTGCTGTTTAATATCAGAGAAACAGTCTTTTAATTTTGAGCCGAAATTGCACCATGCTATCTCCCCACCCACCTACCCAGACCAGACAATGGTAATAAAACCTGTCTTGGGAAGAATGATATCAAGCAATTTTTGAGACAGGGCACTGGGAAGAGGTCGATCAGGGTCAGGCTGACATGAAGTTAACAGCATCCTCTTAGAATGGCCAAGGAGTACTCTCTCTCTCTCTCTCTCTCTCTCTCTCTCTCTCTGTGTGTGTGTGTGTGTGTGTGTGCGTGTGTGTTAATGTACATACAGTTTGGCCATCCTAAAACCCAAATCCTAGGCTTAGTTTTTGTTCTGAAATCACTGCTTTGAGTGCCAATGTAATAAAATAGGGATTAACGCAGCCTAGTTTTTGACATGCATTTGTAGTGTGCTTCTGCCTCTGAGCCTGAAATACACCCTGTGTCCACATCAACAGACACTGAGATCAAGGACTGAAATGATCACGCAGATTCAAAACTTTCACGGTTGTCAGTCTGCCCTGGTCAGAGCCAGGGGATTCTGGAAACAGAACACTGTCCAGGATTTATTCTCTTAATTCTTTTGCAGTTTTGACAAGCGTTAAACGCCTGCCATTGAAGGATGTCCTTTGGAAGTATCTGAGATTAAATACAAAAGTTTCTGCATTATGTGATCACTTTTTTAAGATCAGTGGATGTCAAGCGATCAGCATTAGTGTATGAAAAGTAATGAAACTGACGACAGACAAGCAAACTCATAAAGGTGAATGATACATTGCTGAGGATACTATAATAATAATAATAATAATAATAATAATAATAATAATAATAATAATAATAATAATAATAATTTTCTTACCCGCCTCTCCCTCTGGATCGAGGTGGGGTACAACACGAATGCAAAACACCATAAAATACATATAATTAATTAAAACATATAAAACTAATACATTATTAAAAAGCAGCACATAATTAAAGCAGCCTTGTTCACAGGTTTTGGGTCAGGCCTAATGAGATTGTGAATAGGGCCAACATAATTGTATACACTGATAGAAATAGGGGTGCCGCTTAGGTCCAAGCTGGTCTGGGAGTCCAAGGGAATCCCCCCGCCCTCGTGCCCTTGAACCTGGGTCACAAGCCCTGACTCATCCGCTGAGCTGTGTGAGCCCCCTGTGACTTACCCGGGCCTGTTGTGAGCACCCAGCAGCCATCCATGACCTCCAGCGAGTCACCATTTTTATGCAGTTTGCTTTAAAATGGCAGCTTAATTTTTCTCAAATGTAAAGTTGCAGAAATGGCATCTGTGGCATTACCCCACAATTGATTAGGTTGTATATGTCTGGATTACTATGTCTGGTAAGTAGAGAATATTAGAACTGAGTGGGTGTGGTTTATGATGTAATAAGTAGGGGGGAAGAGGAGTATATAAGGAGTATGTTGGGAGTTTGTGAGGTAGTGTGTGTGAGTGTGTTTTAAGTTTTGTTTTCTTGTGCTTTTTATTTGTAAAGTAAAAGAGTTTAGATTCTAGGGACATAGGATTGGTGTAAAAAAGAGAGAGAGAAGTGGTTGGTGTGTGGAGAGTTTAGATTAGGCAGGATTGAAAGTAGGGGTGTGCATGGACCCCCCGCTCCGCTTCACTTGCAGTTCCGCCATTTTCCGGAGCGGGTCGCTCCGCTCCGCCCCCGCTCCGCCCACTTCCGCTCCGCTCTGCTCGGAGCTCCGGATCCGGATCCGGAGCTCCGTTTTTGCCCCCCATAGGGTTGCATTGAAAGCTAAAAAAGTAAACAACTTTTTTTCCGTTGAAGTTAGAAACCTCACGTTTGGCACCATGACACCTCATGGGCGTATACACACACACGCCAAGTTTCAAGGCAATCCCATCATCCCCTGATTTTTGGCGAATTTTTGAAAATCGGGCACCCCATTCACACCCCTTGGGATAGCTCCGTCAATTTGCATGTTAGAAACCTCAAACTCGGCACCAGGGCAGCTTATCCATGTGTCCACATGCACGCCAAGTTGCAAGCAAATCCCATCATCCCCTGATTTTTGGCGCGGCTCTACCCTCTAACGCACCACCCATAACCCTAATTCACACCCCTTTAGATAGCTCCGTCAATTTGCACGTTAGAAACCTCAAACTCAGCACCATGATAGCTTATCCACGTGTCCACATGCACACCAAGTTTCAAGGCAATCCCATCATCCCCTGATTTTTGGCGAATTTTTGAAAATCGGGCACCCCATTCACACCCCTTGGGATAGCTCCGTCAATTTGCATGTTAGAAACCTCAAACTCGGCACCATGAGAGCTTATCCATGTGTCCACATGCACGCCAAGTTGCAAGCAAATCCCATCATCCCCTGATTTTTGGCATGGCTTAACTCACCCCAAATTGTCCCATTCTACAACGACGTCAATTTGCATGTTTGAAACCCCAAAGTCGGCACCATGATAGCTTATCCACGTGTCCACATGGACGCCAAGTTTCAAGGCAATCCCATCATCCCCTGATTTTTGGGGAATTTATGAAAATCGGGCACCCCATTCACACCCCTTGGGATAGCTCCGTCAATTTGCATGTTAGAAACCTCAAACTCGGCACCATGAGAGCTTATCCATGTGTCCACATGCATGCCAAGTTGCAAGCAAATCCCATCATCCCCTGATTTTTGGCGCGGCTTAAACTTTTTAACTCACCCCAAATCAAGTCCCATTCTACAACTACGTCAATTTGCACGTTAGAAACCTATCCTTTGGTCCCATGACAGCTTACCCATGTGTCCCCATGGACACCAAGTTTCAAGGCAATCCCATCATCCCCTGATGTTAGGGGAACTTTTGAAATTTGAACACTCCAGTATGTCAGGGATTTAAAGTTGCAATTGCAGACAGCTCAATGGGGCCAGTTCCAAGGCAATCCCAACATGCCACGAGATCACCCTAAATCTTCTGGCACATTTGAAAAAGGGATTATTGAACTTGATAAAGTCTAAGTGAGCGCAGGAAGGACTTCTCCCCTGAGTCAAAGCAAGACACATACACCATCGCTGCAAGGCGGGAAGGGGAGAAGGGAGGGAAAGCAGGCAGGCAGCATGCATTGTAGTGCCGCAAGGATGGCTTGAGCACTAACGCATAGCAAACCAACCCATTAGTGGGCGCAAAGTGAGGCAAAGATGGCTGGTTATTTCTTTCTAAGCCAGCAGTTACGCCTTGAGGGGCACAGAGGAGGACGATTGGGAGCAAACCAGGCACCAGGCGGGCAGAGAGGCAGGCAGAGTAGGCGAGGAGTCAGTCCTGGCAGATGCCCCACCACAGCAGCACCCCGGGGGAGGCGGGCAGGCGGGCAGGCAGGCAGGCAGGCTGCGGGCATTTCTGGGGGCACAAGGAAGTGATGGCTGGTTTCTAAGCCAGCATTGCAGTTAGTCACGCATTGCAAACGCAAACCATCCCAGCGAGTCGGTCACCGAGGAGGACAGGCTAGCAGAGGGGCAGGCAGAGTGACATGTCATAGATCTAGTATTGGGGAGGAGTCAGTCCCGGCAGATGCCCCAACACAGTAGCACCCTGGGTGGGCATTGGAAAACGCCATCTTGTGGGTCAATACTTCCCCCACCCCATGTCCTGCAGGGTTGCCTGCCTAACCCTTGTGGGGATGGGAGATGGAGAGCTTAGAGTGGCAGTGCCAGCAGCAGCCTTCGGCTTTCCCCTGGAACCAGTCGCCTTGCCCGCCTCTTTACCCAGCAAGATCGCCTGGTGCTGCCTATGAAGATGCATCTTCATGCTGCTGGTTCCATAATGCCCTGTCGATGAACCCCTGCTTAGGCTGAGTTTGCAGTGGCGACAGACAGCAAAGCGGGGATCCGCTCCCAACTCAAAGTGGTCCCACACGATGCTTGTCTTTCGTTTCCGTGGTGACACCACCAATTGCCCGCCTGAGCTCTCTGGTGTTGCCACAGAAACAGGGGTGTGGGATGAGACTGGGGAGAGAGCCTCGGCCTGCTGCTGCTCCTCCTCAGCCCCCACATCCTGGAGGCCCACCGCCTCCTCCTCCTCCCCCCCCTCCACTGTGCTGAGGACCTCGTCTAGGTCCATCAGCGGGCTCGTGGGCTGAAAGGAGAATGAAGGAGTTGGGGATACTCCTCCTCCTCTAATGGCACTGCTGCCACGTGCCTCTTGCAAACGGGCACTTTTCCCATTCCCACCCTCAAAAAGAGAACGCCGGGCACAAGTTGCAGAAGAGAGTGGCTCTGCCTGCTGCTTGTCCTGCTTCTGTTTTGGAGCAGTCAGCCAAGGAGTTGCCCGTTTGAGTTTCACAGGAGGAGAGGAAGCCTGCTTACTGCTGGCAGACTGAGCCTTGCTGCTTTCAGCACGCCTGCTTCCTCTTTTCATGATGACTAACAAAATATTAATACTACTAATACTATGTATAAGGTACTACTAAGAATATGTATAAGAAGAATATAATATGTTTAAATGTAGGGAAATGGGACAAGAACAATAAAATATACTACTACTAATATGTATGAGAATATACTAATATATATATATATATATACTACTAAGAATATCTACAAGAATATAATAATATGTTTAAGAATATTACTAATAAATGTAGGGAAATGGGACAAGAAATGGGACAACCACTACTATAACAAGAACAAAATATGAATACTACTACTAATATGTATGAGAATGTATACTAATAGACTACTAAGACTATGTCAAAGAATATAATATAATATGTTTAAGAATAGGGAAATGGTGTGCGTATGCTTTCCCCAAAATGCTCAATCTGTGGCTGCCTGTTGAACTTGACAAAAGCAGCCCACTCTGTCCAAGTTACACAGAGAAGAAAAAGAGAATCCAATTTTTTTGGTATATTTGGTATATAGAAGATAGAAGGAAACACAATCAGGATTTAAGAGAGGGGAGGGGGGAAAAGAACCAACCACTACTATAAGAAGAACAAAATATGAATACTAATATAATATGTATGAGAATATATACTAATGGACTATGTGAAAGAATATAATAAAATATGTTTAAGAATATAAATGTAGGGAAATGGGACAAAAAGTGTGTGTATGCTTTCAAAAGAAAGCTTTCACAAAAGCAGAACAGTCAGGCTTTAATACAGGGAAGGGGGGGGGAACCAACCCAACCAACCCAAACACACACTCCAAAATTCAAAAATAAAGTTTATATTAAATCAAAGTAAGGGGAAAACACAGGGCAAACTAAGCTACAAGTCAGAAAGAAGCAAACAAACACACACACGCGCCAAACTAAACCTATCCTAATCTATCTCCAAAGTCCAAAGCAGGAGCACTAACTAACTAAGTGTTCCCTCCACGAACGCCAACCCACAAAGAGACACAAAACAGAAAGTTCTCAGGGTGGGTCTGCCTTAGTCCCCCCTCCAACGCTGGGATTGGAGGAGGATGCTTTCTGAGGAGATCAATTCTCATCAGGATTGGGAGTTGAATGTGCCTGTCATCGCTTCCAAAAAAATAAAAAAATAAATAAAAAAAACCCAAACCCCGATTTTTAAAAAAATATTGCACGTGAACCACAGTACGCAGAAAGTTGAGAGTGGTCTCAAAATGACCCCCATCCACGACTCTCTGTGCACAAGAATTTTCAGAACGATAGCTTAACCCCCCCCCCAGTTATCCCCGATTCTTTCCCTCAATGCAATCCTATGGGCGAAAAGCCGAAACGCAGTTTGAGCCGCGCGGTTGACCCGATTTTTAAAAAAATATTGCACGTGAACCACAGCACGCAGAAAGTTGAGAGTGGTCTCAAAATGACCCCCATCCACGACTCTCTGTGCACAAGAATTTTCAGAACGATAGCTTAAACCCCCCCCCCCCAGTTATCCCCGATTCTTTCCCTCAATGCAATCCTATGGGCGAAAAGCCGAAACGCAGTTTGAGCCGCGCGGTTGACCCGATTTTTAAAAAAATATTGCACGTGAACCACAGCACGCAGAGAGGTGAGAGTGGTCTCAAAATGACCCCCATCCACGACTCTCTGTGCACAAGAATTTCCAGAACGATAGCTTCAAAAACAACGTAGTTATGCGCGATTATTTGCCGCAATGCAATCCTATGGCGAAATGTTTTCAAGATGGCGACCGGAGCGCTCCGCCTGAACTCGGAGCTCCGAAAAATGGTCGCTTCTCTTCGCCTTGCTTCTAGGGGGTCCGCGGTCCGCTCCTACTCCGCCTCTGGGTAAGGCGGAGCAGGCCAATCCGCTACTGCTTCTACGCTCCTAATCGGAGCGGAGCACATCCCTAATTGAAAGTATTATATTTTTATTTAAAGTTTTTAAATAACAATAAACTTATTACTATTTTGTTAGCTACCAAATACCACATGTCAGCTTGGCATTATTTACCTGCCTTACTGTTATTAAACACCCACACCAGATTGTACCCACAGTATATTTAGAGCAGATGCTGTATAAAACCTGTTTCCCTCATAGCTAGGGTAAGGTTTTGTTGGGTTATTGTGCCAGAACTTTTCTCTTTCTGGAACTCTGTTTGTGCTCAGAAACAAACACACATCACACAGGTCTTACACAGCAGAGCTGGTTTATTTCCTTCAGGCTTCTGTGCAGTTCAATTCAGATCAGTTCAGATCAGCACACTGAGGCATACACAGAGAGCAGTGATCATAGAGCAGTGATCAGAGAGCAGTGATCAGTAAGCAGTGATCAGTTCCATTTTACAAAGTGAGAAACTATATACACATCTTACACAATTCTTATCTACATTACATACAGCTGTGATGAGGCTAACTTAGAATCTTGGCAAGGTTCCCAGAACAGCCTCTATCTCAAGGTAATTGCCCACAGATATTCTTTCTCTGTTTAACCCTGAGATAGCCATACACACACAATTTTAATAACTAAGCAAGTATTTCTTTTCATATACTTAACAGTCCTCCTCTTGCGCATATTGTTTAAATTGTGTTACAATCTGAGACCTAGCTTTAAAGCATCTCTTTGTGTTTTACCATTGAACCTTCCACCTGTCCTTTCTCATTTTGTTTTACTTTGAAAACCCATTTACAGGTAATGGCTTTACGACCTTCAGGTAAAGGTACTAGCTCCCACGTTTCATTTTTTTCCATTGCTCTGATTTCCTCTGACATTGCTTCATGCCAGCCCTGAGCTTCTGTAGGTTCCATTTCCTGAATTTCCTCAAATGAAGTAGGTTCATAGGCTATTAGTAAAGCTCTATGAGAAACCTGTTTGCTTTGGTATTCATCTGAATAACGAAGTGGAGCTTTGCGTTCCCTTTCTGGTCGCTTTGGCATAGTTACAGGTACAGTTTCCTCCTTTACAGTTTCTTCCCCCTCCCTCTCTTGCTGAGATTGTTCAGGAATTTCTTCTGTTTCTACAGCTTTCTGTTCCACTGGCAAACTTACATACTGTTTTGTTTCCTGCATTTGTTCATGAAAAACTACATCTCTGCTCACAATTACACTTTTGTGATATGGAGACCACAAACGATAGCCTTTTGTTTGTGTATCATATCCCAACAGTTTACATTCCAAACCTCTTTGAGCTAGCTTTCCTGGTCTGTTTTCTTTCTGAACATGAGCAAAACATTTACTTCCAAAAACCCTTATATGTGACACTCTAGGTTTTCTTTTGTAAAACATTTCATATGGGGTTTTTTCATGTACAGAGTGGTAAAGCCTGTTTAACAAATAATTTGAGGTGGACAAAGCTTCTGCCCAGAACAGATTAGACAATCCTGACTCTTTCAATAGAGCTCTTAACATGTTCTGCAAGGTTCTGTTTTTCCTTTCTGCAACTCCATTTTGAAATGGTGAATATGGAGCAGTAAGGTCATGTTGTATACCCTCATCACTGAGGAATTTTTTAAATTGGTTGCTAAGAAATTCACCTCCCCGGTCCGTTCTTAGATTAGCTATAGGTTCTTTATATCTATTTTTACTCCACTTAACAAAGGCTTTAAACTTTCCAAAAGTTTCACTCTTCTGTTTTAACACATACACAAATCCAAATCTACTGTAATCATCAACAATAGACAAGAAAAATCTGTTTCCTCCTTGACTTGTCTCAAAAGGACCTGCAAGATCTGCATGAATTAATTCAAAAATTCTTTTTGTTGTTCTCTCACTATGTTTTGGAATGTTTGACTTATGACACTTGGTTTCACTGCATACATTACATTCTACATAGTTAGAACATGGTTTGATTTTCACCCCTTCACACAATTCTGGAATCTTAGAAATTATTTTATAGTTAGCATGACCAAACCTTTTATGAGTTAAATGGATACACTCTTGGTGTGGTTTGCAATTGGCTATTGTTTTTGTTGTGACTTTGCTGACTACAACTTCATTTTCTGTACAAGTATTAATCACATACAAAGATTCTTTCATTATTCCCTGCACACACACCTTGTTTCCCTGTTTTATAGTACAATTTTCTTCAGTAAAACAAACCTCATACCCCATTTCTGTTAACTGAAACACACTTAGAAGGTTTGTTTCCAATTCTGGTACATATAAAACACTTTGTAGTTCAACTCCCAGACAATCAAAATATACATTACCCACACCACATATCTGGATTTTTGTTCCATTTGCAAGGATAACACACTTTTGCTTTGAAGTAGAAGTTTCCAAGGTTACAAATGAAAGTTTGTCTTTTGCCATACTTATTGAAGCCCCAGAGTCCAAAAACCAAGGATTCATTGTCTCTTTGACTCTTGCTAGAAGACACTTCTTTGTTGATTCAGCTTCATTCATGTTGTTTTCTTCTCTCCACTTTGCTGTCAACAGCTTTTTCTTCTTCTTGTTGCAATCCCGCCTTAAGTGTTCTGTGGAACCACAATTAAAGCATTTCCTTGCCTTTAATGCAGCCACCACGTCAGAAGATTTATGGCTTTGTTGAAATTCAGCCACAGGATGTTTAAGGCTCTGTTGTTTTGAAGCTTGTCTTCTTTCATAGGTTTCCAGTAGTTTTCCAGCTACATACTCGAGGGTTAAATTTTTCTCCTCTTGACTTTCCATCATGGTGACAACCGCGTCATACGATGAATCAAGACTTGACAAAATCACATAGACTTGGTGTATAGTTGTAAACTCCATCCCTCGTGCCCTGAGTTGATTGAAGATTTCTCTCATGCTTTTCAAATGGTTTGACATAGACTCCCCTGGTTTCAGCTTCATTCCATACAGTTTCCGGGTTAGAATTACTTTACTGCCCGCTGTTTCTCTTTGATATACAGCTTGTAGCGCATTCCAGCACTCTTTTGATGTATTCAAAAACTGAATGAAGGAAATTTGAGAGTCTTCCACAGCTAATGCAATAACTGCCATTGCTTTTGCATCGTCCTTAAACCATTTAGCATTCTGTGGATCTGCTCTATCTGGTGGATCCTCTGTGACTACATACCACAGTTCAGCCTGAATCAGATACATTTGCATTTTGTAAGACCATAATGCATAGTTAGAGTCATTCAGCTTTTCTAACAATTGATGCAAACCAGACATATTAGCTCCTGCCATTTCCTCTGCTTTAGGAATTTGTATCTCACCGTCCTCCTGCTCAGAGTCCTCCTCAGAGTCAGCCGACTGAGATTTTTCCTCACTTTGCAGCACTGGCTTTAGCTTGATGTCTTCCTTCATCAACAGTTTTCTGTTTTAGCAGACTCCTGGTTCTGATACTGCACCATTCCCACCAAGTTCTGGTTCTTCTGCCTGGGTTAGGCTGGCGTAGGCTGGCATAGGCTAGACTGGGCCCATAACCTTTGTTGGGTTATTGTGCCAGAACTTTTCTCTTTCTGGAACTCTGTTTGTGCTCAGAAACAAACACACATCACACAGGTCTTACACAGCAGAGCTGGTTTATTTCCTTCAGGCTTCTGTGCAGTTCAATTCAGATCAGTTCAGATCAGCACACTGAGGCATACACAGAGAGCAGTGATCATAGAGCAGTGATCAGAGAGCAGTGATCAGTAAGCAGTGATCAGTTCCATTTTACAAAGTGAGAAACTATATACACATCTTACACAATTCTTATCTACATTACATACAGCTGTGATGAGGCTAACTTAGAATCTTGGCAAGGTTCCCAGAACAGCCTCTATCTCAAGGTAATTGCCCACAGATATTCTTTCTCTGTTTAACCCTGAGATAGCCATACACACACAATTTTAATAACTAAGCAAGTATTTCTTTTCATATACTTAACAGGTTTTAATTAACCCTCCCTCAGGTTTTCAAGAGCCTCGTGTAGCGCAGAGCAGTAAAGCAGCAGTTACTGCAGTCAAAACTCTCCCCATGGCCTGAGTTCGATCCCAGTGGAAGCTGGTTTCAGGCAGCCGGCTCTGGTCGACTCAGCCTTCCATCCTCCCAAGGTCGGTAAAATGAGTACCCAGTTAGCTGGGGGAAAGGTAATAACGGCCGGGGAAGGCAACGGCAAACCACTCCGCTATAAGGCCTGCCAAGAAAACATCAGCGAAAGCTGGCGTCCCTCCAAGAGTCAGTAATGACTCAGTGCTTGCACGAGAGGTTCCTTTCCTTTCCTTTTCAGGTTTTCAAGTGGTGGCACTTGGCCTGAGAAGGGTCTATGTGTCAGGCCTAGTGTAAGGGTTTGTTACGTCGCAGCATCCATACCTTTACCACAAGATGAGAGGCAGCAGCAGGCAGGACAACAATGAGAGGGGCTTCACTCTGGTCGACTGCCTGATCTGCCGCTGCCATGGCAGATGCTAGGATGAGGGGAAGAGGAGGGGGAGTGCCACTCCCTTCTCCGCCTCCTCCCATCCCAGCTACTGCAATGGCAACGACACTGGTGGGGCAGGAGGACAATGAGAGGGAAGCCACCTCTGCCTGTCATTTTGTGGAAATGCCCCCCGACGGGGGTCATTTCTGAAACTTTACATTTGTGTGAGAAAAAAAAAAACCAGTTTGGGGATAGGGTTCAACTCCTTTAGAGTTCTTGCCAGTTTTGACTAAAACCAAGATTGGAATCGCAGCCCAGTCTAAATGGGAGCCAGCAGCCTCCACTGTTCACCCATGTTTAAACATGGGCATGTTTAGCCTGGAGAAGAGAAGATTGAGGGGAGACATGATAGCACTCTTCAAATACTTAAAAGGTTGTCACACAGAGGAGGGCCAGGATCTCTTCTCGATCCTCCCAGAGTGCAGGACACGGAATAACGGGCTCAAGTTAAAGGAAGCCAGATTTCAGTTGGACATCAGGAAAAACTTCCTGACTGTTAGAGCAGTACGACAATGGAATCAGTTACCTAGGGAGGTTGCAGGCTCTCCCACACTAGAGGCCTTCAAGAGGCAGCTGGACAACCATCTGTCAGGGATGCTTTAGGGTGGATTCCTGCATTGAGCAGGGGGTTGGACTCGATGGCCTTGTAGGCCCCTTCCAACTCTGCTATTTAATGATTCTATGATTCTATGACCACACTATTGCTCTATGTAGAAATATTATAGGGTGACCATATGGAAAGGAGGACTGGGTTCCTGTATCTTTAACAGTTGAATAGAAAAGGGAATTTCAGCAGGTGTCATTTGTATTTATGGAGAACCTGTTGAAATTCCCTCTTCATCACCACAGTTAAACCTGCAAGAGCTGTACTAGAGTGACCAGATTTAAAAGAGGACAGTGCTCCTGTAGCTAACTGTTATGATGAAGAGGAAATTTCACCAGGTTCTCCATGTATACAAAAGACACCTGCAGAAATTCCCTTTTCTATACAACTGTTAAAGATACAGGAGCCCTATCCTCCTTTTCATATGGTCACCCTAAATATTATAATAGAGCAAAGTTCAGAGACAGAAAGATGCCTTATTAAAAGGGTCTACCATGGCCCTTGGCTCCATCACTGGTCAGGGACTTGGCATCACTGGGTCGATGGACCTCATAAGCTCCACATCTTTCTTAACAACTTCTCCTCACAAGCATATCTGTGACTCCAGGAAACAAGAATTTGAGAGGCTTCAGTAGATTCTTCTGACACCCAATATATTGCTGGATTGTAATTGAATTTGAGATTAGTGTTTACAGGATTAGCGTCCTCACTCCTCCTGGCTTTGCTTCTATCTGTTTACGCGGCAGCAAGGTGGCGGTGGGGGAGGAAGAGTAGAAAGGACATATTATTAAAAAGCAGTCACCTTTAATATCCTGGTTGCGGCTTGCTGTTTACACAGATAGCTTATATATAAAGTGAGACTCGCTCATGATTGGATTGAAGACAGAGTAATTCACTCAAGGATTTGGCAATCCTACTCCTGGAAAGTATACTGGGGCCTACACTCCCCCCCTTTCTTTTTTGGCAGCAGAAGCAGAGGATCATATAGCAGCTTTTTCTAGTCAATCACATTTGCTGTATTGCCATTTCTAATGTAATAGGACAAGCCAAAAGGAGTGGTGTGGGCTGGTGGTCACATGGGGAGGGGGGGGAAGAGACTTAAGAAACATGAATGTTTACCAGTGCACCACCTCTGCCGTGATCCTTTCCTCCTTTTCTGCATTTCATTAGAGGCCCAAAGGAAAGGATTCCGCTGCTGATTTCAAATCAATATGCAGTTCTTCATCTTTGCGGCACCTGGCTGTGCACACCTCCTGTTTTTGTCCTTTCTCCCACCTGGCTTTTCTTCCCTTCCCAGACACTCCTCTTTGACCTTCTCCTCTCCACCTTATTTCTCTGGAATACCAAGTGTTGCTGTGTGGCATGCCGGGCCCCAGGGATGCTGAGTAAATGTCCTCTGAAGAGTGGCTGAATGCACAAGGGAGAAAGGCAGAAACCTCTCTCTCTCTCTCTTTCTCTCTCTGTGTGTAATCTAGGAACTGTGACTGCACTGTAGGAATGGATGGTAATTTACTGGGAAGACAGTGAATCCACTCTGGGTTTCAGTCAGAACCCGTCAGAACTCTAAAGAAGCTTTCTGAGGTATGATAGCTCCTTTAGAGCTCTGACTGGTTCCAACTGAAACCCAGAATTCATTACCCCACTGACATGAAAGCCAGCAGCCTCCACCGGAGAAGGGAGATAGCAAAGGTAAGAGTCTGGATCTCAAGTAGAATCATCCAAACCATGGACAGCTCCACACTAATAGACAAGTTGCTCTATAAAGCAAGGGAAGGGGAATTAAGTTGGAGTTGAAGGACAAATACTTCCCGTCCAACCCTCAATGGGCCAGATGATGTAACAAGGTGTGGCTACATCACCTGTTATCACAGGTCTTAGCCATTCTCCATGACATCATCATTGCCCCAACCTAAAGCATCGGCTTCATGTTGACCCTGCTTGACCTCCACCATGTCCTGCCCAATGGAGGAAGGTGCGGCACAGCCAACACACATAACACACTGTTCACACTCCTAAATGTGAGGTGGAGCAGTATGCTGAGGGAAATCCCCCTCATTATCTCCTTTAAATCACCACAGGTGATGAGGTGTGATCAGTCTGGAAACCCTTTTTTCTTAAGTTGATCTTAGTAACAGACCCGGAGCTGCCTGATCTCAATTCCACATCATGGGGGTTGCAGCACAGAATATCAGTACCTCAGTAGCCTAATATCAGTAAGCCATGGTACTGCAAATCTAACACCGGTAGGTTGTGGTACTATGGGCCTAAAATCACTAGGCCATGGTACTGTAGGCCTAACATCAATAGGCTGTGGTACTGTTGGCCAAACATCAGTAAAATGTGGTACTGTAAACAAGGCCCCCTCAGAAAGTTAACACTGAGACAGCCTCTATCTCTATCAATATAACATTATTTCTACACTGCCTTTAATGATGGAACCTCTACGTGGGTAGGTACTATGTGGAGTAGTTATCTGGGAGAAGGCCTCAGATAACCTGGTCCTGGACTGTTTAGGGCCTTGTAAGCCTGTATAACATCTTCAAACATGGCTCAGAAGCTAATTGGCAGTCCATGCAGAGCTTTTAGTAAAACTGTCATTCAGCCCTACAGATAGAAGCTGCCCTTCCCTCCTTCCTCATCAGCAACTAAGGGAAAGGGTGGGGTTGTCAGTTAAATCTCAACCAAACAGGATGAGCTTTGTATTCTTCAATGACTTCTCCTCAGAACCTGCAAAATATCTGTGGAGGCTGACATAATTCTCTAGATGCTGTGAACACCCTGTCTCCCTCGGGACTCTTTGAAAAAAGGCAAGATACTGAGGGAGAAAAAAAAAACAACACCCAAAAAACTTGCTCCCAATTGTTTGAAAGAAGTTTGCAGATCAGTTAACGGCAAGGCAATCCACTGACTAAAATGTTACAAAATCATCACTATTCTTATCCTTATAGGAGAATGTAGGAATTATAGGCCCTGTTCAATACACACCTTAAACCATGGCTTTAACCACGGTGAATAAGGCTTTTTGCGAACTAGTATTTTCAAAAGGACCCAGGGCTATGACCCATTAGTGGGTGAAGGAAGAATGCTTTGAATGGAGACAAAGGAATCCCATTGGCATCAATGGGACTCATTCGTCTTCAGTTCAAATATTCTGGCTCAACTGTTTTGTGAACTAGGCTGTAGAAACCTCTGCTGAAGGGGGTGTATTGATTACTGTCACCTGTGAAGGTAGAAGGGGGGGATGAGAGAGATGTGCATTAAAATAAAGAAATCAGTCCATTCATTATGAAATGAAACCTATTGAAATCAAAACACAGCAGTTCAAGCTTGCATAATTTGTAACCTTCACAGCGACAGAGACAGGACATGATCTTTGTCAGGTGGCCCATCAAGCCCTGACTTGATGTCTTCCCAGGGCTGGTGAGGGGAATGGGTTTGTGCAAGTCTGACATCAGCAGAGGGCAGTCAGGCAAATGGAAGGGTCTGTGCATCATCCCTTTTTAAAAAAAGTTGTTGTTTTTAGTGCCCAGTGCTGAAAAGAGAAGTTCCAGGCAAGAAGGGTGGATCAGTTCTCATCTTAACCTCCCCCCCCCCAGAATGCCTATGGACCCTTATGTAGTGTACAATGAAGTCAGAGTTCTGAGGCATTCTAGGGAAATCAAGATGGCGGATGAAGCCACCCAGGTGGCCATGTCTCTTTTCACTGCCAAACTGAGAGAGCACTGGGCAGCTAGAACTGCAGCATCCCCGCCTTCCCTGCCTATCCTGTTCCATCCTGACTGACAACCCCTCGCCCCCCGTTAAGCTCAGTTGGGGGATGACAGGTTGATGCTGGGCGATGGGTAGAAGAGTTGGCCCCGAGTTTGTCCAGCATCTGTAGGCCACAATAAGTGGCTCCTGAGCTGCCTTTGGCTTGCGGGGGCCTATGGAGGTGGTGGTGGGTGATTGTGCAGTAGGGTAGCCCTGGGATGTAACTGGGATGTTTGCTTCCTCTTAGTAGCACCATACATGCAGAATAGCATAATTCAGTACTTGTGATTTAGGTTTTCTTCCCTATGGGATAACAGCACCGTTAGGGGGTATACGTATGTGCTACAGACATATTCTGGTTTAATGTAAGAACGTAAGAAGAGCTGTGCTGGATCAGACCAAGGGTCCATCCAGTTTCACACAGTGGCTAACCAGATGCCCACAGCAAGCCCACAAGCAAGATGTGGGCAACAGCACCCATGTTCCCCAGCAACTGGTGTAAATACGCATACTGCCTCTGATACTGGAGGTAGCATATAGCTATCAGGACTAGTAGCTATGGCTAGCCTTATCTTCCATGAATTTGTCTAATCCCCTCTTAAAGCTGTCCAAGTCAGTGGCCATCACTATATCTTGTGGTAGTGAATTCCAAAGTTTAACTATGTGCTATATCTGTCCTGAATCTCTCACCATTCAGTTTCATAAGCTGATCATGTGATTCCCTCTCCACAGAAATCCCTGGAATAACTACTTCTTTCTAAGGTTCAAATATTTGTTTGCTTGTTTATTCAATTTATGAATCAATCTATAGGGGGTGTACATAAACCTCCTCCACTCCATTTTTGTTCTCACAACAAGAACCCTGTGAGGTAGGTTGGGCTGAGAGCCTGTGACTGGCCCAAAGTCACCCAGTGAACTTCTATGGCCGAGTGGGGACTAGAACCCAGATCTCCCGACTCCCAGTCCAATACTCAAGCCACTACACCACTCTGGCTCTCTATACTTGATGCTCTCATGAAGAAATACATAATAATAAATAATACAATGAAATCAATAATATAAAACACATTAAAAGAATGTTTAAACATTTTAAAAGCAGCAATGATAATTTAACATTATTTTAAAAGATAATTATCCTAGCAGCTAAAATATGGAAAAAGATGGTTTTGAAATGCAACATTAAACATGTCATTAAAAAAGAAAACAAGCAGTAGTTAAAAAAACAAAACAGGAGAATCAAAAGGATGTTGCCTGGCATTGAAAAGTCAACAGAGCCAGTGCCAGACAGATCTTTCTAGAGACAGCCTCAACCCCTTACCAAACTACAATTCCCAGGATTCTTTGCTGCAAGTCATGACAATTAACTCCACACAAGATGTAGTGCAAATGCATGCTTAGATGGTTGCACATTCCACATTGAGAATATGACAGAGACATGCCTCCATTTAATCTCAAACCATTAACAAACACGCCCAGCTGCTGAGAGAGCAAAGGGACCATTCCAAATCCCCACTCTCAAAAAAAAGGAGGAAAGCCCCAAATTAATCATGCAAATGAAAAGGTTGTACTTTGCTGACAAGAAGGTGGAAAGACAAGCTTGCAAAAGACACAAGCAGTCCACGCTTACCACTAGGTGGCAAAGTCTACCGGGCTACAAATATGAACATGCAACTGAAATGCTACTCACCTCTGTTTTGCCATGAGATAAATAATAATATTCTGCAGGGTATCAATCTTGGCAGGAGAATACCTCTGTTGTTGGTGACACTGAAGCTGGATTTGGCTTGCCTCTAGTATATTCAGAAAATTCCTAATGCTCTAACCTGGATGTCCTAACATTTTACAGTTCATCAGAGGCGTTCCATTTCCTGCGTGGGAAGACGATATGGAAGACTATTCATGAAGAGGCACTGACGATGAGGAAAGACAATCTGTCCCTTTAGGTTTGCCCATTAAAGTCTTCCTTAGCGATGCCCTCCTTCCGAGTATTCAAAAGTGTCCTATGCAGAAGATGAGATTAGCTGCACCTCTGGAAATGTCAAGGCTGGCCCATGGTCAGCAGGTCTGGAGTAAGCAGTGGTGTAGCTTGGCTTTGCAGGAGCACAGCACCTGCACTTTTTTATGGGCAGGGTGGTAAGAATGGAGGCTGGTGGCTCTGACATTGGTGGGACAGTGAATTTGATCTGGGTTTCAATCAGAACCAGTCAGAGCTCTGACTGGTTCTGATTGAAACCTGGAGTGGATTCACGGCCCCACTGAAGTGGGAGCCACCAGCCTCCACTGGAGGCTAACATCCTCTGCCATCCCCTTTGGAATTCCCTGTTCGCTCTGAGCTTAGCTGAAATCCACACAGTAGCCAGTGGGGAAAAGAATTTTCCCAGCAACAATACAAGTGTCCCCTGTTGTAATGCCATGTATTTTGGGCGGCCTCCATCTTAAACTGGCAATTAAGACTCATGAGCTTTACAAAAGACGTGTTCCTGGTGAAGATGGAAATCGCTAGAACTGGTTTATTGATCGGGATCAACACAGCTGCCTGAATTTTTGGCTTCTTTGTGGTGTGGCTCTGGAAACTGTCATGATGAGCGGCCAGACTTCCAAATTTACCACTACTCTACTGAGAGTGAGTCGGAAGCTGGGAGGCAAGATTGAAGAACAATCAGGATTGGAGGGCAAACCTGAAGTCAGGACCAAGGAGCAAGACAATGAATGCAAGGTGCACACACCCTCTTTCTTCTAGCTACCTACTGTATGGGGATTTCAGGCTTTTATGATTTTTTCCCCCCATTCTAAAAGGTTGAAATGCTTCTCCTACAGTTTACTTGCCGGGCAATAAGAACTTCAAGCTAACACATAGACCCTGTTCAGATGACACACTAAGCCATGGGGTTTAAGCATTTTGAGCTAAAGATTATGTCTTAGCACGTCGTGTGAACCAGGTCTAACCATGATGGCTACATAACCACAGTTTGAATATGCTCAATACCTACTTGCTGCAAAAGGGTTGGTTAACTGCCTAACAATGGCTTGGTGTGTTGCCTGAACAAGCCCACATTGGTAGATTCATTCTTTCTTTATTTTGTATTATGGGCTTCACCTTCTTTTGCCTTTGGATGTGCCCTCTTTACCTTTCGCCCCACTCACACACTGGAATGTGCCACTTAACAGCTTCTGTGAAATGGTCCTCAGGTACAATAAAGTCCCCCACTCCTGGTCTAGAAGTAGATGGCCTCAGAGCTTTATGTCCTGTGGTGTACACAGCTATGGAGACATAGCTGACTATGAGGCCACATGGTTCTAGACCTCTTTGTGCACATCCACTCAGAGGAGCTTCACAAATTGAGATCTGTTGGAGGTGCCCTCATCTGCGACCCACCAATGCAGGACATACATTATGGTGGGACATGGGAGAGGGCTTTCTCTGTTGTGACACCCCGGCTGTGGAATGCCCTCCCCTTGAAGGTCTGACTGGCATTGACGCTGGCTTTGTTTTTGAGGGCTAAATTTACCTAGTTTTAGTTGGTTTTATTGCTTTTATATTTTCTACTGTGTTTTAGCTTGATTAATGATTTAATATGCTTTTAGCTGTGTACATTATTTATTGTTTTATACAGTTGAATTGATTTTATCTGTACACCGCCCCTGAGATCTCAGTGATATAGGGTGGGATACAAATGTTTTAATAATAAATAAATTTCTGCAAAAGGCATGTTTGCTTTTGGTACACTGAATGCTCAACAGTTTATATTGGACTAAGCAGACTTGAGATGTGAAACGATTTGAAATCAATTGCCTGATTTAATTGTATGTTCATATATGGATTATTATCATAATTCAGATAACCAATTAGACTGAATTTGTTTCTATCATTAGATTGCCCTTTACTAATTATATTGCATCTAAAATTAGAGAGAGAGAGAGAGAGAGAGAGAGAGAGAGAGAGAGAGAGAGAGAGAGAGAGAATATCCTGACACCATTTGGGCTTTACAGATTTGGTAGAGGGTTGAAGTTAGGGCCAGAGAATGGCAAATGCAAATCAAATTATAGTGATCCATTTTACTGGGATAGTAGTGGGAGGTGGTGGGAAAGAAATGGTATCAATTTTACAACATGTAGAAAGCACAAACTAACTAAGGACTGCTATGCTATGAAATGTCAGTGGCCCCTGGAGATTGTCTCTTAAACTCAGCAATGAATGCCTGGCCCAATCGATGGATTAAATCAACAATGAACATAATTTAAATAATTATCTATTATATTAGAGAGTACAGATGGGTAATTTGTCACCATCCAGATGTTTAGGCTTACAAGTCCCATGTTTCCTCACTATTGGCTTTGTTGGCTAGGGATGGTGAGCGTTGTAGGTCAAAACGTCCAGAGGGCCAAAAGTTGCCCACCCATTAGTTGAGGTAGCCCAAATGCTTTCTGCTACTTTGTTTCCTCTTGTCCCCACCTTCCAGATGATGAAAGCTTCAGCAAGCATGTTATTATTATTATTATTTATTTATTTATTTATTTATTTATATAGCACCATCAATGTACATGGTGCTGTACAGAGTAAAACAGTAAATAGCAAGACCCTGCCGCATAGGCTTACATTCTAATAAAATCATAATAAAACAATAAGGAGGGGAAGAGAATGCAAACAGGCACAGGGTAGGGTAAACAGGCACTGGGTAGGGTAAAACTAACAGTATAAAGTCAGAACAAAATCAAGTTTTAAAAGCTTTAGGAAAAAGAAAAGTTTTTAGCTGAGCTTTAAAAGCTGCGGTTGAACTTGTAGTTCTCAAATGTTCTGGAAGAGCATTCCAGGCATAAGGGGCAGCAGAAGAAAATGGACGAAGCCGAGCAAGGGAAGTAGAGACCCATGGGCAGGCGAGAAACATGGCATCAGAGGAGCGAAGAGCATGAGCGGGGCAATAGTGTGAGATGAGAGAGGAGAGATAGGAAGGAGCTAGACAGTGAAAAGCTTTGTAGGTCAACAGGAGAAGTTTATATTGGATTCTGAAGTGAATTGGAAGCCAATGAAGAGATTTCAGCAGTGGAGTAACATGGTCAGAGCGGTGAGCCAAGAAGATGATCTTAGCAGCAGAGTGGTGAACACAAACCAACCGACTGATGTGAGAAGAAGGAAGGCCAGTGAGAAGAAGGTTGCAGTAGTCCAACCGAGAAATAACCAATGCATGAAAAAGAGTCTTGGCAGAAGAGACAGACAAAAATGATTGAATCCTGGCAATATTATACAGGAAAAAACGACAGGATTTAGCTACTGCCTCAATATGAGGAATAAAGGAGAGCGAGGAATCAAATATAAAGCCAAGACTACGAGCTTCCTTGACTGGAGTAAGCGTAACATCATTGACAGTAAGAGAGAATGAGAGATGAGGAGAAGGTTTAGGAGGAAAAACAAGCAATTCAGTCTTTGCCATATTAAGTTTCAAACGACGATGAAGCAACCAAGCTGAGATATCTGAAAGACATGCCGAGATACGATCGTGAACATCAGGAGAAAGATCCGGAGAAGAAAGATATAATTGTGTATCATCGGCATACAGATGATATTGGAGGCCATGAGATTGAATAAGCTTACCCAAGGGCAACATGTATAAAGAAAACAACAGCAGACCAAGCACCGAGCCTTGCGGAACCCCTACTGAAAGGGGAAAAGAAGAAGACGAGCTGCCATTAGCCAACACACTGAAAGAGCGACCTGCTAGGTAGGAGGCAAACCTCCTAGGTTATAGACAGAGCCACAAAATCCATGGTCATGAAGGGAATCTAAGAGAAGATCATGATCAGCCGTGTTGCTCATCCCTAGCTGATTCTTCCGCAGGCGTAGACCTGCCTTTTCTCCAGTACCTCCAGTGATATTGTGTCACTCACCTTCGGAGTATCTGGTCTGGAGTAGAGCACGTAGCTTATGGTTGCTAAGGATTTATTAAGGCAAAGGTTACTCGAGGCAAATCCATCATGTAATCTTAGATCTGACAGGGTGCTGCCATCTGTAAGAAGCAAGGGGGGACTTGTAGCAGTAAGTGCTACTTAAAGCGGAACTTTGCCTCTCAACGGAACATGATAAATCGGCTACCTGCTACATGTAGGTATGATAAAAGCCGGTGTAATCAAACGTGAAATGGAATTAAGTGAGGCATGATGCAACACTTTCCCACAGGCTGCTTCTCTGTCATATGACGAGAGGGAGCCTTTATGCAAAGTCAGCATGCAAAACAACGTGCTGCATTAAAACCTCGGAGCGCAGCACGGAGATGCCACACCATCAGTGGCCTGTGCCTAGGCTTGCTGCCGAAAGTCTCAGCAACGCAAAGCCAGGCTGCGAGCGCTCACAACAAACTGAAAGTTTGGGTGGCTATTCTGAAATCTGCCAGGCTTTTGACAAATCCAGTTACATGTACGAAGAGGTCTTATTCCGAGTCAGACTGTCTGTTCATCTCGCCTGTTGGGCAGTGCATCTCCAAGCACCTACACAGAAGACGTCCACAGCTTTGCTGCCTTGGATCATTGAACTGGAGATATTCTGTGTGCTTTTCCGTTTCCATTTAATTCTACTTAAAGTGGGGGGAGGGAGTTGTATTCCCATGATAGCTGCATCCTTGCCTTGTTTTAACACTTTTGCTTAGCCTCTGTTCAATTGTATGCTTGCATTGGAGAAATTCCTTATGTAGGACATCCCCCGTGTTAATTTGTAGGAGGGAGGGAGGGGAATGCTTGGATTTTTCACTTAGAGCATCAAAATCTCTTGGGCCAGCTCTAATGTCAAGAGATACCGTATTAAGTAAATAATTCTGCTGCCTTTTTAATTAAAGATCACAGCAAGACATTATTGTCTTCATGCTACGATTGTCCACTAGGTGCCAGTATATTCTTCGGTATTCAGGCTACTACACCAGATAAAATAACAGCAATTTTGTCTCTGAACCCTTGTTAGAAGGACTGTGATAACCCTTTGGAGAAAGAATGTCCCTTAGAGTAAAAGCATAAAAACTACATTTTAAAAATGCAAACAAACTGCATTGCCCTTCCAGGGGGAAAACGACATATAAAATGCTCTAATATTTGAAAATGAGCTTAGTAGATGTACCAGAATGCCTATCACCCAACTGTTTTGGGAATGGCCATCGTTAATAATGTAATTAGCACTGTCCAGGGATGGTATCAAGGAGTAGGCATGGTCAGGCATGTGTCTAGGGCTCACAGCCCATCAGGGGAGCGCTGACAAGTGCACATGGACCTCCTCCTCCACCTCTTAGTCTAGCTGAAATAATAGAGGTGGTGAGAAGGAGGAATATAGTAGTAAGTCAGACCACTGGTCCATCAAGCCCAGTATTGCCAACACTGACAGGCAGAGGCTCTTAAGGGTTTTAGGCAGGAGTTTTTCTTGACCTACCTGGAGACGCCAGAGATCGAACCTGGGACTGTCTACATGCAAAGCAGATGCTCTACCACTTGGCCACGGCCCCTCCCCATAGATCATAGAATCATAGTTTAGATTCGATGGCATTATAAGGGGGCCTTATAATGCCATAGAGTCTAAACTCCTGCTCAGTGCAGGAATCCACCTTAAAGCATTCCTGACAGATGGCTGTCCAGCTGCCTCTTGAATGCCACTAGGGTGAGAGAGCCCACCACCTCCCTAGGTCATTGGTTCCATTGTCATACTGTTCTAACAGTCTGGAAGTTTTTCCTGATGTCCAGCCAGAATTGGGCTTCCTGTAACTTGAGCCCATTATTCCTTGTCCTGCACTCTGGGATGATGGGAAAGAGATCCTGGCCCTCCTCTGTGTGACAACATTTCAAGTATTTGAAGAGTGCTATCATGTCTCCCCTCAATCTTCTCTTCTCCAGGCTAAACATGCCCAGTTCTTTCAGTCCCTCCTCATAGATGCCACTGCCTGTTTCATTGCTGGCTCTCTGCCTGTCAAGCCATGATGAGAAAAAGGGGAAGGGGCAATATGTGACAGTGGCAAGGAGAGAGCAGACCCACTGAAGGAAGGGGACCATGGAGGGTGTCTTGCCCCAGGGCCCTCAAAAACCTGGAGCTGGCACTCTCACTGTATGGAGTTCCCACATTCCATTTCTCTCTGACCTCAGTTTTTGCAATTCTCCCCCCTCCCCACGCCCCGCCGCCGCCCCCATGAAGTGTTAACTCAGGATAACAATTCATGCATTCTGGTAAAGGAGACTGCTGTCCATAGAAAAAACTACATCATAATAAATGTGTTTTTGGGGAATTTATGAAAATCGGGCACCCCATTCACACCCCTTTCGATAGCTCCGTCAATTTGCACGTTAGAAACCTCAAACTCAGCACCATGATAGCTTATCCAGGGATACATATGCATGCCAAGACTCAAGGCAGTCCCATCATCCCCTGATTTTGGGGGAATTTATGAAAATCGGGCACCCCATTCACACCCCTTTCGATAGCTCCGTCAATTTGCACATTAAAACCTCAAACTTGCCACCATGATAGCTTATCCAGGGATACACATGCACGCCAAACTCAAGGCAGTCCCATCATCCCCTGTTTTTGGGGAATTTATGAAAATCGGGCACCCCATTTGCAGACGTGGACTGTTCTCTGACATTTGGACAGATAAAAAAAAGGGAAGTGGGCACACTCACAGATGCCATCTAGACCCACAATCATGCCAAGGTACAAGGCAATCCCATTATCCCCTGATTTTTGGCAGAGCTTAAACCTGCAGACAGCTCAATGGGGCCATTTCAAAGGAAATCCCAAGATGCCATGAATTGGGGAGTAGAGATCAACCTAAATATGAATCTTCTTCCACACTTGAAAAATGGATTTGGAACTTCCAAAAGTCTAAGAGAGCACAGGAAGGACTTCTCCCCTGAGTCAAAGCCAGACACAAACCATCCCTTGCGAGGCGGGCAGGGGAGGAGGGAGGGAAGGCAGGCAGGCAGCAGACATTTCTGGGGGCATAAGGAAGTGAGCCAAGGATAAGCCAGTAATGCATATAAAATGGAATAAATAAATAAATAAATAAACAAAGGAGGGGTGGAATTAAAAGCAGCAGTGTTGCTGAATAAACAACAAGAAGAATTTTTTTTAAAAGGCTATGTCTGTCTTTTACCAGTAAGAGGGGTGGTGGTGGACGTGCCCAAAGGGGGAAGCATCTGCCAATTTGACTGGTCCTGTCTAGGTACAAGTCTTTAAGAAGCAAACACTCACTTCAACTCCTGATAGGCATTGCTTCACTGGGTTACTCTTTGGAGGGCTCTGATGGCCCTCCAAGTACAGGAGAGTGAGGGCACGTCCACATGCCCTAGGGGAGCTCATCCCCTTGCACCACATCTATTCAGTTGTTCCCCAAAGTTAGGGTGGGTAGCACTGCTGTGTGTTTCCTATCTGTTAGTATGATTTCAGGTTGTGTTTGTGCATTTGGTGTAGCTACTGTTTTAAAAAAACTCTGGGAAAACTCCGTTCAGAGTAGAAAGAGAAGTTTCCCAGAATCCCAAGTTACCCGTTTTGCCTATCCCCTCCTCCAACTTTGGGATCATGTGATCATGACCGGGAGTTGACTCTGCCCCTCAGCAATCGAAAAGGTAATCTTTTTCCCGCCTTTACCCTACTTTTTTAAAAATTCTAGCAAGCGAACCGCACCACGCAGAGAGCTGAGAGTAGGCTCAAAATGACCCCCAGCCATGACTCTCTAAGCACAAGAAGTTTCAGAAAGATAGCTTCAAAAACAACACAGTTATCCCCTTTTCTTTTTTGCAATGCAATCCTATGGGCGAAATGTTTCAAAATGGCGATCGGATCGGTCTGCGGAAAGAGGATCGCTCCGAAAATGGGCGCTTCTCTTCGCCTTGCTTCTAGGGGTCCGCGGTCCGCTTCTACTCCGCCTCTGGGCAAGGCGGAGCAGGCCAATTCGCTTCTGATTCTCCGGTTCTAATCGGAGCGGAGCACATGCCTAATAACCGACACAGCACCACCATGCAGCCACTGCAAGGGTTTTAAACCATATAGACAGCGCCGTGTTCTCTGCTGTCTGAGACGGCAGTACTCAATCTAATGGGCTTACATAATAGGAGGGTAGATTTTGGTTGCACATTAGGAGAAATATGTTGATGCAGGGTAGCCATGTGTCTTCTTTTGCAGAGACAATCCTCTATTTGAGGGCATTTTCTATTTTCAGGGCTGTTCTGTCCAGCTTGAGATTAATAAGAAAGAACCGCCAGAACTGTTGCCCATCAACAGGTAGCACCTGAAAAGCAGGCTGTATAGGCAGGCACACAGATCACCTGGTCACATTCTTGTGAACTATGATATCTACTCTATATCTATTTAATAATTATAATTTTCAATTTGCATCTCTACATCTGTATTAGCATATGCACACATTTGCATCCTCCTTTGTCCTCTTCTTTTGTTGATTTATAAGAGCCAGCCTATCTTGATGGGAAGAGCACTTCTGCAATAGGAACAATTAATACCTAGACACACAGGGGCTCTCCCAGGCTGGAGGTTTCAGACAGAGACTGGATGGTGACCTGCTGGGGATCTTCTAACACTGGACTTCCTGTCTCATGCAGGGGGTTGGACTAGATGGCTTAGAAGGGCCCAGTTGACTCTATGATTCTATAAATCTAAGGGCCAAATGACACATTAGGCAGAGGAAGAGGAGGAGGAAGAAGAGGAAAAGGAAGAAGGAAGAAACAGAGGAAAAGGAGAAGAAGGAGGAGGAAGAGGAGGAGGAGGAAGGAGGAAGGAGGAAGGAGGAAGGAAGGAAGTAGGATACGAAGGAGGATGACTACGATGAGAAAGAAGGAAGGATATTTTTTATTATGATGATGATGATGATTTGTAGGAAAGTGGTGCCACCTTTAGCTAGAGACAATTATTATTATTATTATTTTAGTAAGATGCTTTCATGATGCTGGGTGAGCATTACTTACACGTTGCCAAGTGGGAGGGTGAAAACTCAACATGGGGATGTTCTCTAGAATGTGCCATCTCTCTCTCTCTCTCTCTCTCTCTCTCTCTGTGCGAGCTGTTGACATTGCGCCTGCTTCAGCCGAGCACCAGATGCACTTCCAAACCAATCAGGTTCTTCAGGCTTTTTGGAAGTATCTGATACTGCAAAGCTCCAGGAAGGCTCTGGAGGAGGGTGACGCCAGGTGGCACGGGGCCAATTAGTTTGGCTGTCAGCATAGTCAGAACATGTCTAGAGAACCCGCGGGTGATTTGGGGTTATTTTGTTTTGTTTCCCAGTGCGCTGCAACCCATGAGAGAAAGTGCCACCAGCTCTTTCTCCTGCAATGTCACACCGTTTGTCTCTAGCTAAAGGTGGCACCACTTTCCTACAAATCATAACCATGGCATCATGAGGAAGAAGGACCCTGTTGTGTTTTTTCACCAAGCGCTGAATTGATAGATCCACAGCCGCGATGCTGCTGGTGAACTTCCCTGTTTCCATGGCAACTAAATTGTGTCACGTTAGCCTGTCCTCAGTGTGACTTAGAGCATCAAGGTCTCGGCAAGTGCCTAATTTACCGGTGAGACCTAACCAGGCTCAAATATTAGATGAGACTTATTATGAAGAGACGTCTGTGTGTGTGTGTGTGTGTGTGTGTGTGTTGTGTACGCCATGCGTTTTCCGCACTTCGGTTGCAGTGGACAATTTACACCTTGAAGGGTTAAGCTTTCAAAAAGGCAAGGGAGGAAGAGATAATTAATGAGCTGCAAAAGACAAAAAATGTACAGCCTCTCTCTCTCTCTCTCTCTCTCTCTCTCTCTCTCTCTCTCTTCTCCACCCCCACCCTCCTTTTGGAAATACCCTCCATGGCATTTCCAAGTCTCCAACCTCAACCGTTAACCTCAAGGGTTTGGAGGCCAAAACCCCCCAGAGATGGAGTCCATCCAAGAAGAAAACATCCCCCTTTGCACCAACAGCCTGCTGATTTACAAAGAGAGAACATTAGATGTGTAACCTCTTTCCTTGAGGCATTTTAAAGATAGGAAGAAAGATACGAAGGAAGAAAGAAAGAACAAGTTTTGCAGACTAAATAGATGTTCTCTGTATAGAGAGCTGTATCTAACCTCTTCAGCACTCCTATAAAGTTTTATGTTGCATTATCCAATACGGAATCCTCCTGGCCATGATCCAACAGTGCAGCAATAGAGCTCCATGTATCTGTAATAATAAAAGACGATGCCTGTCTGTCTGACTGTCGGTGCCGTAAAACTGTAAAACCCATACACCTGAAACTTAACATGCATACTAAGGGGACCCTAGGAGTGTGTACCTCAGGGTTATTTTATGGTTGCAACACATTGCTTAATATTTCTTAATTTTAATTAATTAAAATGCCTCCATGTGGTTGAAGCTTGCAGTAACAATTTAAGCCACTAGGGCCAAATGTCCCTAACCAGCACACACCTTTGCAGTCTATAAATTTGAAGCCAGGGGAGATTAGGAGGTTGAGGGATAGATTTGTATTAGGAGGTTGAGGGATAGATAGACCCCCTCCCTCAGGGCTATAGGGGGATACCACGGCAGGAGCCATGCCTAGGGCTACCAATACACATGGTTGCACTCAGACAAGGTGGATGTAATGTATCTAACTCTGTCAGCTGCATAACTGACATAATAATTATATTGGGCGGTATAAAAATGTAATAAATAAATAAATAAATAAATAACTGTGTTCGAAGGCTTCACTGTATCAAACTAAGGGCATGGGACCGCGATACCCGACAGATGGCTTGAGCCTACCCATATACCACATGCGGCATCTAAGGTCCTCCTCCAGGTGCGTTTTTCAAGGCAGACTCGGAAGATGATAACAAGGCAGAGGGCCTTCAGATCAGTGCTCCCCCAAATATGGAATGAAATGATCTCCCCGGTGAGGCTGGCCTGGTGCCAATATTATATTTTCAGTGCCAGGTTACGACCTTTCTGATTTCCCAGGCATTTGGCAGCATATGAAGAGTTTAGCCAGTTCCTGGATATGTATTATGGTCATAGCTGATTGCTTTAGATATATGGTGTCTCTTGTATTTACTGTCTATTTGTTTTTAATGTAAATGTTTTTTTAAACTTTGTGTACTGCATTTTTTCATTTTTTTTTACTTTTTGTAAACTGCCCAGAAGGTGGTATAGAAATGTAATTAATTAATTAAATCCCAACCGACATGCAACTAGTCCATTTGCAAATGGCCACATAAAATAAGGTGGAATTGCACGAATAAGCTATTTAGCATGGAGTGTTGGCTTTAAATCCATCCCTGTGCTCTGGTGCAATTGAATCTTACTTGACATGGCTATGGATGTGCAGTTCCCCTGGCTTCTACATCAGGTTGGAGAATCACACATGTAGCATCTGTTTACATGTATGAACCCCCAGAGGGGCCAGGATTAATGTAAGCAAACCAGTTTGTGAGGTACTGGTTCCTCTCTATTCGGCCCTGGTTAGGCCTCATCTAGAGTATTGCGCCCAGTTCTGGGCACCACACTTCAAGAAGGACACAGACAAGCTGGAGCGTGTTCAGAGGAGGGCAACCAGGATGATCACAGAATCATAGAATCATAGAATAGCAGAGTTGGAAGGGGCCTAAAAGGCCATCAGGAGTCTGGAAACAAAGCCCTATGAAGAGAGACTGAAAGAACTGGGCAAGTTTAGCCTGGAGAAGAGAAGATTGAGGGGAGACATGATAGCACTCTTCAAATACTTAAAAGGTTGTCACACAGAGGAGGGCCGAGATCTCTTCTCGATCCTCCCAGAGTGCAGGACACGGAATAACAGGCTCAATTAAAGGAAGCCAGATTCTGGCTGGACATCAGGAAAAATTTCCTGACTGTAAGAGCAGTACAACAATGGAACCAGTTACCTAGGGAGGTTGTGGGCTCTCCCACACTAGAGGCCTTCAAGAGGCAGCTGGACAAGCATCTGTCAGGGATGATTTAGGGTGGATTCCTGCATTGAGCAGGGGGTTGGACTCGATGGCCTTGTAGGCCCCTTCCAACTCTGCTATTCTATGATTCTATGTACATGGCTGCTATTTAGATTGGGGCCACCTGATGAAATCAAGTTCCCTAAAAATCAACGGGACGTTTATGACTGACCTCACAAATGATGATGAGACCATCTGCAATGCGAAACAGCCTTATTGCTGGCTGTTGGCAGAGAGGTGTCCAGAATGAGCAGCAGGGTTGGGAATACTCTCCTCAGATCCATGAAAGGTCAAAGCTGTGACTAGATATGCAATGCAACCTGTCATCAAGCCAATTGCACTGTGCTTGGGATGCACAATCATGATCCTGGTCTGAATTCTATTGTTATAGATACCTCTGCTAAGAAATGCTGGAGAAATTCAAAACCGACTAAAATAAGTTTAGATGTAAAGGAATCCGACATTTGAAATCTGCTGCAGACCTGGCCTCCCCAGGCCACATGGAGTCTATGGACTTCAGGAATTATTTATTTGCTTTCACAAAATGTATGTGAATTCATTTCCAGGAAAATACACAAATTTCTGCTGAGATATATGCCATATTGGAAAATCTGTGCAGGAAAAAATCGAACGGAATGGGAGCCAAAATTGCTAAATTCTGTAAACTTCTCTTGTTGACCTTCAAAGCTTTTCACGGTCTAGCTCCGCCCTATCTCTCCTCTCTCATCTCACACTATTGCCCCGCTCGTGCTCTTCGCTCCTCTGATGCCATGTTTCTCACCTGCCCAAGGGTCTCTACTTCCCTTGCTCGGCTTCGTCCATTCTCTTCTGCTGCCCCTTACGCCTGGAACGCTCTCCCAGAACATCTGAGATCTACAAGCTCAGCTAAAAACTTTTCTTTTCCCTAAAGCTTTAAAAACTTGATATTACTCGGACTTTAGACTGTTAGTTATACTGTTAGTTTTTCCCTACCCTGTGCCTGTTTACCCTACCCAGTGCCTGTTTGCATTCTCTCCCCCTCCTTATTGCTTTACTATGACTTTATTAGAATTTAAGCCTATGCGGCAGGGTCTTGCTATTTACTGTCTTACTCTGTACAGCACCATGTACATTGATGGTGCTATATAAATAAATAAATAAATAAATAAATAAATAAATAAATAATAATAAATCGTTGTGAACTTTCTTATGGAATTATTTGCGTATTTTCCACATAACGGGGGTGTGAAATCAATCCATCTGTGACTGGACGCTGGAATGAACGACATTGCACAATCCACAAAAAGACACAAGGGACAGATTTCACAAAACCCAGACATCCCTAACCTCCATTTTTAAATGAGGACAGTTGTGTGCATTTAAGCCCTTTGCGGATAACAACGGGATACATATTCAATGTTGAATCGGATTTTTATTATCAACTGCAATGCAGGTAATGGTTTTGAAGTTGTAATGCCAGTGTATAGGAAGGTATGTGTGTGTGTGTCTGTGTGTGTGTGTTTGTATAGGTGGGGGGGAGTTATCCACAGAGCCGGAGGCGGACGTTTTACATTCCTACACTTCAGTGAGGAACTGATCAGACCCATTGTCCTCTACATCGCGCCCAAATAACTTTTCACTGCGCCTCCATAACCTTAGTAGCACTAACCTTTAAAGTGCCTGATGCAGTTAACTCTGCAATGCACTTTTCTCCATCTATTACATTTCTCATAGCTAATGCAATTATTCTGCAGCACATCAGCCAACAGATGGCATCCTGGCTGTCCCCGAATAAGCCGTGTGTGTGTGTGTGTGTGTGTGTGTGTGTGCGCGTGCGTGCGTGCGTAAAGAAAAGTGTTTCAGAAAGTAAGAGCAAAATGGCAGCCCACACTGTATGTCAAATCACCACGGCTTTCCACAGCACTATCATAGTATACATCCGGACGTGATCCCCTAGACACACTCGTACAAAAACACATTGAGATTTGCCATGATAGCCAATGTAGCTGGCAGGCAAATCCTAGATACTTCTATTTGGAAGCAAGACCCACTGTTTGCGAATGGAGTTTAGCTTTGAATTAATGTGGAATCGTTTTTGTTCCTGCATCCTGTTAAAACGTAGATGTTAATGAAATGTCAGTCACTGATATTCTTCATAGAATCAAAGCAATATTAATCTGTGTTTGTGTGTATCTGCACATGCATGTGCAACTAGGATAGCTTTCTGTGGCTGCTGAGCAGTCCAGTCCTCATTGCAATATTTTTGTGGTTTTTTTTTTTTTATCCTTTTAGGATTTTATTTCCCTAAAGTGTTTTTTGTTTTTGTATGTTTTTGTTTTTACAATGTCAGGTTTTTCCAACCTTGCTTATACCTTCCTCTTGTGTGGAAGGTATAAGCAGGATTGGCACATGAATTTGCAATGAGTACATAGAATGTTTAAACAGAAGGATGGATAATATGGTAGGGCAGTTAAGTTGTATCCCTGTTACACTGCAATTTGCACTACGACGTGGTAGCAAAGACTTGCAAGTTCCCCATGCTTGTTCCCCCAACCCATCCTTCCTTTCTAAAAACCATGGCTCCTTGAGTCTCTTCAAGAATACTTCATATATATATAGGCACACAACTCCAAGCTTGGGCTGTTTCCAAGAATGACAGTATTCAGAGATTGCCAGCTGGTGAATCAATTTATCTGAACACCTACAGCTGGCCAACACATCTAATAATAGGATCTGTGTTATGTATAAAAAATAATTAGCAGATGTCATGTAGTAATACATGGCATGAGTTGTATGTAGTATATTTGAAAACTTTAGATAGATACCTCTGTCTGAAGATGCATCTCTATCTATCTATCTATCTATCTATCTATCTATCTATCTATCTATCTATCTATCTATCTATCTATCTATCTACCCACCCACTCACCCATCCATCCATCCATCCATTGTTCTTTCTTGCCCTGTATGCTTGGAATAGCCTCCCAGAACTCCTAAGAACATAAGAAGAACCATGCTGGATCAGACCAAGGCTCCACCTAGTCCAGTATTCAGTTCACACAGCTGTCGACCAGGAACCTACAAGCAAAACACAGTGCAAAAGTACCCTCCCACCCATGTCCCCCAGCAACTAGTGTATACATGCTTACTCCCTCTGATACTGGAGGTAGTACATAGCGATCAGGGCTAGTAGCCATTGAGAGCCTTTTCCTTATCTTTATTGTGAACATAGGGCAAACATCTATCTTTTTGAAGTGAAGGGAAGTAATGGTTGTTCATATCTAGTACATGGGTACTAGATAGTCGACAACTCATTGTATAAAACTTGTGAGCTAGTTATTTATTAGATTGTAAGCCTATGCGGCAGGGTCTTGCTATTTATTGTATAATCTGTACAGCACCATGTACATTGATGGTGCTATACAAATAAATAAATAATAATAATAATAATAATAATAATAATAATAATAATAATAATAATAATAATAGTAAGACATATTCATGTTCCTGAGGAGTATTCACATGTGGTATGAAAAGGAGCAAATATTCACAGGGCATGTCTACACCAGCCCTATATCCCAGGATCATTCCTGTGCACCCAATGCCATACAGGGGATCCCAGGAACAGGCAGGGACGATCCCTCCATTTTCCTTGGATAACCCTTAGGTGTAGAAAGGGCCAAATGTCTACACTGCCAAAATCACAGTTTTAGCCCCAAACACAAGACTGCTGAATTTTGATGCAGTTTTTAGTGCATTTAATTTATACCATGTTTAAATCAGTTAGCCTGGGCAGAACTAAGAACAGAGCAAAGCCACTGGGCTCCTTCTGCACCTAGCTTGTTAACAAAGTTGTTTGCTTAACAGTTTTTCTTACAGCCCCGGAGGCTCCAGTCGGTTGGCTGATGATGATGTAGGCTCGTTACATTCCCTTAGTTGTTACTGACAGCTTCACCATCATCACAGAGCACAGCTACATCATGAGCCTCTTTCATCAGTCACTTTTTATTAATGAATTTAATACACCGTCATGCCGCTCATGCATTGCCAAATGGGCAAAGTGCAGAATGCACGGCTCATAACATTGCTAGAGGGAAAAAGAAAATCTAAAGATAAGACTGATGCCATGGAGTGTAGCTGAAGGCCCACTGGGATGAATGGAGGACTTAGTCAAGCGTGGGTAACTTGTGGCCCTCCAGATGTTTTGGCCTACAACTTCCAGTACCCCCAGCCAACATGGCCAAAGGTAAGGGATCATGGGAGTTGCAGACCAAAAGATCTGGAGGGCCACAAGTTGCCTCACCCTGATGTATGAGTGTAACCACAGGTGAGTTGATGTACTATGGCCTAAGGTTCCTGTGCATGGACAGACGTGACCAGATGCTTCTCACTGTATGATGATCACAGAGTAATAAAGGATTACAAAGGATCCCTGCCAAAATGGATTGTACTGACTAGGTGTGAAGCCTGAGGGAAGCAGAGGACAACATGGTGTTCACTGTCTGTACTGGATCACATCAGAACCTTGGATAGCGCATTGCAGGAGGTACAGTCTGGAGTATCGTCCTTTCAGGAGCTGTTGTCGCAGCAAAGGATTGCAGTCAACTGAGGCCTTAAGAGAGCTGGTAGAACCTGGTTTTGCAGTGGCTCCACCCCTGCTATATGCTGATTGCAGGTCTTAAAGGGCCAGTGTCAATTTCTGTAATCTTATGTTCCCGCATGGCAAACTGCAAGGGAGTTATCCTCAGAGCCAGACGTTGGTGGGAGAGCTACATTCTCAGGCTGGGAAGGTATCACTGGTGGTGCCAAGGGCTTCTATTGAAATGGGAGGCCTTTGACCCATCTGAATCCAAATCCTCCTTGGGGTAATGCAGAGCCTCAGAACCAGGGAACATGACACTGGTTGCCTGAAGAGGTCAAATATTCAGGAGCCATGATTATCAAGACAATTGCTATAATTTGAGCTTCTTACTTTGTGGGGTGTTGAAACAACTGTAAAATCAATTTAGCAAAGTCAACTTTGGTATAATTGACCACATTAAAAATGAGCCAGAAATTTTTATATGGACCAGTAGCCAGCCCGACCCAGTAAACAGGGATGCTACACGAGAGAAGTTTGGTTTTGGACCAATCCACACAACTGAGAAAGCTGGCTTACATGGACTTAAATCAGCTTAGTTTCTCTTCTTATTAAGGTTACTAGCAGCTCAATCTTATATACACTGGAAGTAAGTACTGCTATGCCCAGAGGGGCTTTACCCCCAGGAATATGTGCACAGGACTGCACATGGGATACATGTCCGGAGTGTTGCAGTCTATGTTGGCTCTGCATAGTATCAACTTTGTCATTCCATTAGCACAAATGATGTTGCACTAGCAGAAACTGGTTTCTGAACTATGCTCAAGAGAAGAATCCAAGTAAAGTTATATTTGCACATGTACAGCTGAGCAAGTGATTATGCATTATGCTTGTGCAATCCTTTGTGCAATGGAAAAGTTCAGTGTAACTATTTGAATTTGCAGAATGACACCATTGAATGCTGCCACTTGTGTTCTCCCAAGTAGCTAATGGGTAGCCATTGCAGGACCAGTACAGCCTGTGTCATGTGCAAAACTGGATTCCCACTCCAGATGAGATGCCTGGAGCTTTTTCCCAGAATACCTCCACCAGTCCTAATCAGGCATTACAGAAGCCCAGAATGGCCTATCTGGTTATACCCCTCATCCATTTAAATCCCACTATGGTTGAAGAGCACACTGCCTGCTGCAATAGGAAGAAACCATCTTAAGGGAAGCATTCCAGTTTAACTGGCTTAGAATTAACAGCTAACTCTCTGCCTCTGATGTTTCCATAGGTTTGCTACAAGACTGTAATTAACACCATTCAAAAAGACCTGTGGCCCTTTTTGCTGTTTTGACTTTTGAGGGAGGAAAAGAGCTTAGAAGCAGGATGTGATTCATAAGGACACATTCTGTGGCTTGAACTTCTCATGTTCGGTTTGTCGGAGAATGGCCAGAGAGAGGATTGGAAAGGATGAAAAGGGCTGGTGGTGCAGTCATGGCGTTTAGATCCCTTTCCCCTGTTACTCACGAACATTTGAACATTGTTATCTCTTTGAATCAGATATACTGAGATGTAATTTAAATGAAACCAAAATAGGGCTTACGGTTTTATGAATACAAAAGATTTCAAAGTATCTCTGTCAAGACCACTGTCCTTTTTGAGTTTTAGAAGACTTTTATCATCTGTTTTCATCGTCTATTTATTGGTTTGGCCGCTTTCCCACAAAATTCTGCCCAAAGCAGGTCACAACACAAGAAATGAACTGCAATAGATATGATTTGCAACTTCAAATGAGCAGCAGTTAATGTTCAAACTAAAAACAATTGACACAATTACAAATAGCCATATCGTTGGTGGATTAATACACAATGGAAATAACAGTGTGTTCAATATTGAGTAAAACAGTACAAATAAATCTAATCCAACCACTGAGCACTAAACTGGAGAGAGAATAAAGCATAACCAGAAATATGTATTAATTTTGGGGGGATGAATAAAGCCTCATTCCACATAGGGTTCCCCACAAACAGACTATAAACACTAGTTGGCAACCTCCCCTTTCACTTGTGGAAGCCTTCTGCTGAACTTTCACCTGGATCTCCTCTTATAGTCTTTCCTCCATCTATCTCCTGGGGATGTAAAGACTCCAAGTCCTCCTTCAAACCCCACAAAACCTCAATATTTTAACATTACTCAGTCTCTGTCCACCAAGCACCTCTTCCAGGGCCGGATCTACACTACCGCTTTAAAGCACTTTAAAGCGCTTTATAACAGTTTTGACAACTGTATATGGAGTGTGTCCTGGGCCCAAACCGTTGACAAAACTGTCATAAAGCACTTTAAAGCAGTAGTGTAGATCCTGCCCAGGACCCACCTTCAGGTAGCAGGATTTATCTGGCTCCAAGCTGGTGGGCATGCAGCTGACCCCTGATTTTGTAGAACTTCTCGGAGTGGGGCTGTGGGGGAGATGCATTCCAGTTGTTGAGGCCAAAGGCAAAAGTGGGTAGGGCTGACATAAATCAAACCCGACTCTATTGTTACCAATTTATAATAGGAAGAAGATCTCCTCAGACATAAGCACGAGCAGCATGTTTACTCATAAATAAGTAGGACTGGCTTCTGGGTATCTTATTCAGAACTAAGGAAGACTGAATCACTCACCAACACTTTCCAAAAGTATCCCAAACATCAAGCCTTTGCCTGTCTACTCAGAAGTAAGCAGGACTAAATTACTCAGCAGCACACCAGGCATCTGCACATCCATTCAGAAGGAAGCATGAGTGTCTTGACTACTCAGAAGTAAGTAGGACAATGCTTAGCAAGAACCTAGGGTAACCATATGAAAAGGAGAACTGGGCTCCTGTATCTTTAACAGTTGTATAGAGAAGGGAATTTCAGCAGGTGTCATTTGTAGACATGCAGCACCTTGGAAAATTCCCTCTTCATCTCAACAGTTAAAGCTGCAGGAGCCCTGCTGTCTTTTGTATCTGGTCACTCTAGTATAGCTCCTGCAGCTATTGTGATGAAGAGGGAATTTCACTAGTTGCATGCATGCATATGACACCTGCTGAAATTCCCTTTCCAATACCATTGTTAAAGATACAGGAGCCCTGTCCTCCTTTTCATATGGTCTCCCTAGACGTAGGCAATATCTTATGCATATTTGGACAGACAGATGTCCTACAAGTCCCAGAATGCTTAGATAGGAAAACATCCTATAACTCCCAGCATGCCCCAGCCAGCATTCTGGCTGAGGCATGCTGGGAGTTATAGGACTTTGTTCTGTCTAAACATACATAGGATTGCACCTTGAATTGACTATCCCCGACCAAGCCAGCCCAAAATACTTTACATTACAACAGGGAACAATATATTGTTGCTGGGAAAATTCATGTTCCCTCCAGCTACTGTGAAGATTGCAGTTAAGCTGAGAGGAAACAGGGAATTCTGAGAAGGGTGGCAGATGACGTCAGCACCCCTGCACATTGAAAAATGCCCGTGTTGCTTCCCTGTTAATCCTAGTTCTGCTATACCAGGGGTGGCCACTTGCACATCACCAAAAGAAAAAGAGCACACAGATTTGCATTAAAAAATCATTTGTTAAGAAATCATTTGTTAGAAAGAATGACTACAATTTAAGTAGAAATACAATACACCTTCAAACAGTAAAGTTGGATACTTCAACACCCTATCTCCCCTGCAGGACCGAGAACTAGTAGTACTGGAATAGAAAGGAGACATCTCAGCATTGAAATTGAGGGTGGGTCTGGTTGACTGGAGCAAAACTAGGGACATAAAAAGCTCCTCCAACTGGAAGAGGCCATCAATAGCATCTAGTCCTGATAGCTACCTTCAGTACCAGAGGCAGCAAGTCTATATACACTAGTTGCTGGGGAACATGGACGGGAGGGTGCTGTCACACCAATGTCCTGCTTGTGGGTTCCTGATTAACAGCAAGTTGGCCACTGTGTGAACAGAATGCTGGACTAGATGGACCCTTGGACTGATCCAGAATGGCTGTTCTTATGACAGCTTTGTGACAGGCAGGAATTTTACAGGTGAAGCTTTATCACTTCATTTTCACGCAGGGAAAAGCTTCATCTGACCAGTTTCCACTGTCCTGTTAACATCATATGTGCCTTACCAGAGAAAAAACGATGGTGGATTTATCCCTATGACTACTGCAGTTTAGTGGGTTGGGAGGGCTACGGATAGCATAATCACAGATTTTTTTTAATGATTATGGGTTGGATCCATATTGACGTGTTTTCAGTAGGGCTGATGTAAGCAGACTTCCCTCTCCTCCCCTCCACATGGCAAAGCCTCCAGCTCCCTGAAAATGGCACAATGAGGTGAGCTAAGGTGCAGTGAAGGAGGGAAGATCCCCCAAAATTGGACAAGGGCACCTTCTGTGAGAAAAGCCCTTCCATCCATGGAAAGCAGATCCTGGATCCAACCCAATATATGTGATTGCTGGCTTTGCAAATTGTATTTGCTTATAAGAGAGTGAACACAAGAACAGTTGAAATTGGCTTACACGGATGGTGGAAAATGTATGGAATGAATTAGACTTGTGCTTCACATTTGGGACAAAGATTGTCATGATAGGATGAGATAAATATTAGGTTTTATCACTTAATCTGATCCTGTTCTTCTTGTTGTGAGAGTAGAGAATAAATCAATGAGAATTTAGCTGAGTCTGAATCCTGAGGAAGGATTTGACAAGGAAATGTGTTTCATTACTTCTGTTTAAATCACTTTGGTGTATTACAGGAGTATTTTAAACAGTGCCTTTGACTGACCTAGCTGAGCCTTTTAGCTCAATTCCCTTGTTAAATGCTGTTGTAATGAGCTTTTATAGAATCATTTTTTCACTATTACTTCTTTCTTTCTTTCTTTCTTTCTTTCTTTCTTTCTTTCTTTCTTTCTTTCTTTCAGTCTCCCCCCCCTCACACACACCAGAGAAGAATCTCTTCCTGAAATGTGGGCATGTTGCTAAGCAACCACAATACCTTTCTTGTCATCTCCTCGAGCTCCCTATACCTTTCCATAGGTTTGGGTCAATTTTATTTCCCACTAAGCATAACCTGGTTGAATTATTTATAAGGGGCAGTAGATACGCTCAACTTTGTCCAATGGTGGAACGTTGGCTAGTGGTTCGACGCGTTGGGGACGCTGCCCGGGCAGTGCACAATGGGCCCATGAGGCAGGTTGGAAGAGAGTGGGGAATGGGAGCCAAGCTGTGGGGCTGGTGAAGGTGACTACAAAGGATGGGGGAGACATTGGGACTCCTAGGAACTACACTGTCTTAAATGGATGCTAGGAATAGAAGCCATCCTAGTCAGCTGAGAGAGATTTGAGGAGATACCCAGAGGACCTTCTGCTGCTCTCAGACTGTGGAATGGCCTGCCGGAGGAGACTTGTCAACTTGACAATCTATTAGCATTCAAGAAAGTCATCAGGACTGGTCTCTTCTGGCAAGCCAATCCAGGGGAATTTTAGGATGTTTTTAGAATGTTTTTAGGATGTTTTAACAATGTATATTATGTTTTAATTCAGTTTTATGTATTTTATATTTACTGCTGTTCCCCGCCTCAATCAAAATGGAGAGGCGGGTAAGAAATAATAATAATAATAATAATAATAATAATAATAATAATAATAATAATGGGCGAAGATTGCCAGTTAGAGGAAGAAAGGCTGAGAGTTGCTCCCTCAGGTTGAGAGGCGGTGGCAGTTGTACAGAGTTGCTGAGGGTGTGAGTGTGATGTTCCTATCTTCTTCTCAGAAGCTCTAGTTTTCCAGCCCTAAGTTAGGGCTGTCCATCACTGGGAAACCTGCCCCCATTTTTGGGCTTGCCAAAGTTCCATGGCACCCCAACTCAGCTTGCATTTGCAAGCTAAGCTGCAGGTTACTTCCTGAAATCCAGAATTCTTTTCGGGGGGGGAGGGGTGTTATATATGTAAGTAGCCATTTGCACAAATTTTGACTGCACAAATTATAACCACAATTTGAAGAAGTTGCTGTTGGTGCATTTTTTTAAAAGCACCCATAATTCGGCGAAATCTGAAGAACAAGCTGGGCCACCTCTCAGGATACCGTGCTGAAGCCCAGGGGGCTGAGCTGATCAAAGCTCAGCTAGGGGTGGGCAGAGTCACCTCCACCTGCTTTCGGCATCGTCTCGACGACCCACTGCTGCCGCCCACCCCGGCCCATGGCTCCCTTGCAAGTCACCATTTTGCGCAAAATTTCACACTTCTCCAAATTTTGCACAACATGGTGTCCTCCAATCAAACCATTGATCTATTAGGGAAAAGTGTGCACAAACATGCATATGTTCATGGAAATAACATTCAACAATGCATTGCATTAGGAAAATGGCTTGCACAACCATGTGCCTATTGGGCCACACTGCATGCAAAAATCAAATATTAGGAGAAAGGTGCATAAAAATCAATACACGTTTTCTTGAGAAGGTTTTTTTTCTCAAAGACTAGGGCAAACTGAATTTAAAATTAGAAAATTCCTCAAGCCAGTTGAAGGTTGGAAAAATGAGAGAACTGAGAGAAACCAAAATGGACAGATTAACCCATTCCTACCATCACCAACATGTCCAAGATGGTGGTGGGGGTAGGAGGTGTATATCCTGATCTCTCTGATAGAGATGCCATTGTGTGGTTCTCCTGTCCCACATTAGTCCTGGTATTCCAGAGACTTCTCCCATGTTCCTGACTTAGGCCGCAGCTAGACCTAAGGTTTATCCTGGGATCATCCAGGGTTCACCCCTGCTGAGCACTGGATCCCCTGTGTGGCACCTAGATGAACAGGTTTGACCCCTGGATGATCCAGGGATAAACCTTAGGTCTAGCTATGGCCTTAGTGCTTAAGCACTGGAAAAGTGCTCCCTTTGTCAGAGCTTAGCAGGAAAAGCACTTATCTTTGATCAGCTGCTGATAGAGGTAAGAGCTCCCCCTCCACACAGGGCAAAGGGAGTATGGCCTGGGGAGGAGGTGCTTAAGTACCAATTTGGGAGCATGCAAAGTCCTGCCCAGTTTCCTCCTGACATAGCCAGAAATGTGGGGAGGGCAAAGAAAAGAAATATCACACTAAACCTTGAGATTCTTGGGATGCCATGATCAAGTACATCACAGATCCCGCAGGGAAATGAAAGGTTTAAAGAAAGGCTGTTATAATAAGAACTATAGAATACTGAATATAGCCTTGCACTCTGATACCAGTACTGAAAGAAATCTGTGAAAAACAAAACCAAACCCAAACCCACAATACAATCCTGGCTTAATAAGGATCTGGATGATGAAAGTCTAGGAATCCTAAACTGAGATTCCAAGACATTCAATATTCCATGTATATTGCAACTGAGCAAGACCACCCATACTTTTAATTCTCCTCCTCTATTTAGGATGGTTTTAACTTCCCAAAATTTTCATCTAGTGATGATAAAAACACTAGTAAATAAAGAGTCTGTTCTGAAAACATAAAAAAACAACAACATATATCTAGTTGCTCTTGGATGTACCCTATAGCCACATCCCTGGCTGCTACTGGATGTTCCCTGTAGGTATGCGCCTGGCTGCCACCAGAAATCTCTCCTCCTCCTATCCAATCCTGATATGAGCATATCAAGAGGCAACAGAGTTCCCACAGCTCAACATTTTGCCCACCTGTGCCTTCACCTATACTACACTCTATTACATGAAACAGTGGGCTCATCTACACCAAGCAGGATTTTGCATTATGAAAGTGGTATGAAATAGGTATATAAAAGGCAGGAGCCACATTGCTACTTTATAGAAGTATTGAAGTGCGCTGACAACTGTTGGAGTCCATTGACATGTACCAAGTACTGCTTTCATAGTGCTGTATCCTGCTTGGTGTGGCTCCTGCCTTTTATATACTGCTTTCATAGTGTAATATCCTGCTTGGTGTAGATGTGTCATGGGGCCCAACAGTTGTCAGTGCACCTAGGGTGTACCTAGGGTGACCATATGAAAAGGAGGACAGGGCTCCTGTATCTTTAACAGTTGCACAGAAAATGGAATTTCAGCAGGTGTCATTTGTACATATGGAGAACCTGGTGAAATTCCCTCTTCATCACAACAGTTAAAGCTGCAAGAGCTATACTAGAGTGACCATTTTAAAAGAGGGCAGGGCACCTGCAGCTTTAACTGTTGTGATGAAGAGAAAATTTCCAAATATACGAATGACACCTGCAGAAATTCTCTTTTCAATACAACTCTTAAAGATACAGGAGCCCTGTCCTCCTTTTCATATGGTCACCCTACAGTACCACTATAAAACAGTAATGTATATCCTGCAGTGCACTTCAATACTGCTATGAAGCAGTAGTGTGGCTCCTGCCTTTTATATACTACTTTCATAGTGGAATATCCTGCTTGGTGTAGATGAATACTATGTTACATTTCTTCCAAACAATGCCCTATTTTCAGAGTTTCCTTTTAATCAATGTGCCTTGGAGTTTGTGGGTGTGCAAAGCTAGGAATCATGAGAATGTGTTGCTAGTAATCTCCAGAAGCTAAAGTTCAAGGCACTGGGCAGAAAGAAACTGTCCAAAGTCGAATTATTTGCTAGCCTGATTTGAAGCAGAGATATGTGCCTACATTCACCATCTAGCTGGTAGCACCTTGTCTTGCCTTCACCCCTCTGCCCCAAAGGCGAATGTTGTTATCTCTGATCAGCAGATAATTGGAAAGACGTGTTTTCCCCTGCTTAGCACTGGAAAAGTGCTCCCTTTGCTAGAGCTTAGCAGGAAAAGCACTTATCTTTGATCAGCTGCTGATAGAGATAAGAGCACCCCCTTCCCACTGGGTAAAGGGGGTATGGCCTGGGGAGGAGGTGCTGAAGTGATTCAATCTTGGTTCTTTAGGGTGACCATATGCAAAGGAGGGCAGGGCTCCTGTATTTTTAACCATTGAATTGAAAAGGGAATTTCAGCATGTGTCATTTGTTTGCAGTCAGCACCTGATGAAATTCCCTCTTCATCACAACAGTTAAAGCTTCAGGAGCTGTACTAGAGTGGCCAGATACAACTGTTAAAGATACAAGGGCACTGTCCTCCTGTTTCATATGGTCATCTAAATGCACCCCTACCTGTGATGTCTCCGTTCACACCTACATTTTTATTCACAGCAATTTTATTCATCCCCAGGAGAAATGAATTATGGAACTGTTTACCATTACAATTCCTCTCTCTCTCTCTCTCTCTCTCTCTCTGTGTGTGTGTGTGTGTGTGTGTGTGTGTGTTTAGATGCAAGAAGAAGGAAAATCACAGGATGTACGGCCAAATCAAGCGTGGTTTCTTAAGTGCGACCCTGGGAAAAGGATTTGTCTGTTTCTGAACTTCGGCGGCAGTAAATAAAGCGCCGTGCATAACATAAACAACACAAAGAGCTGTGTAGGATGCTCTTTAACATTGCAGGCATTTCTCATATTTGTGTCAACGGAGGTTTATGTATAGCTGGCTCGCTGCACCAGGCCCCTGGAACGGAAAGGACCATGCGCATGGTACGTTTCCTTTGACCGCGGACAGGCCTAGGCTATGATCAAAGTGAAACTCACTCGGGGTGTCGCAGCCCCAATGGGAAACTAATGCAAGAGTAGCTCAACTTCCCCTGAATAAAAAGAAAACAGCAGCAACTTCTTATATACACATAGGATATGTGTGAAGCCAATGGCAGGGAGGCAGTGGCTTTTAGAAGGAAAGGAGAACACGTGGTTTCCACGCCCTCCCCTCCATCACTTAGCGATGGGAAGATGGGAAGTAGCAGACCACAGATATTCAGCATAGTCTCTGGAGGTTTGCAGGGCTTACATTATGTATTATATCCTTTGGCTCAGTTACTGTAAATGAGTGCATCCATTAGGATACACACTTACTCCTTCTTCTCGGGGTGGACTCCTCGCCACTTTAATGAGTACTGAGAAATGCTGCCAGCAATGAGAGAAGATTTAGATAGGCAGAGAGGAGAAATGTAGAGATCTCCAGTCACTGGAAAGGTGGAGTGTGTGTCAAATGGGAAAGGATGCTGTTGCCTGATGGGAAAGGATGTTTGCCTGATCCACTCACCATGTATTTTAAATCTCTGCATCGCTGCTAGGTTTTCTTTCGGTTTGTACTTTTATACTGTAGCTTTAAACTTTTACATTTTATATTGTAGGTTATGATGTGTTTTGTGGTTTTCATTGTTGTGAGCGGCCGAGAGAGCTTTAGCTGTTGGGTGGTACAGAAATATAATAAACAAAAGAACAAAAAAGAAATGAGATCCGAAGGGAGTTGTCATTAAGGTGGGGGAAGTGGATATGGATAATCCCCCCCATACATTGGAAAAACACCTAAGGTGGGCTGTGGGGCCATCCCATCCTCTGCCCATGTAGCCAGTGGCCATGCCCCATGCCACCTGCATTTTCAGCAGGTGTGTGAAGGGTAAGGTGTCCAGTTATGAATTGCCAGCACAGGAAACATGACGCTCAAATAAGGACAAAAGAGGAGAGTGAGTTGCCCAAAATTTGCATATGTTCATTTTTGTGTCACAATGCAAATTTGGAATGGATAATTATAATTTAAATAGAAATGCAGTGAATCTCTAATGCATAACCTAGCTTCAGTTGTCCAAGCTCTGGTAACTTCCAGATTAGATTACTGCAATGCACTTTATGTGGGGCTGCCTTTGAAGATGGTTTGGAAGCTGCAGCTTGTGCAAAAGGCAGCGGCCAGATTGATAACGGTAACCAGGTTTGAGCATATAACACTGGCTCTGGCCCACTTGCATTGGCTGCCTATAAATTTCCGAGCTCCAATTCAAGGTGCTGGTTTTAACCTATCAAGCCTTACATGGCTTGGGACCACAATACCTGATGGAACCCCTCTTCTAATATGAGCACTATGCTCAACATCTAAGGTCCTCCTCCAGATGCCTACTCTGAGGGTTGACAACAAGGGAGAGGGCCTTTTCAGTGGTGGCCCCTCAATTATGGAATGATCTCCCCAACGAGGCTCGCCTGGCACCAACATTGTTATCTTTTCAGCACCAGGCCAAGACTTTTCTCTTCTCCCAGGCAGTTATCAACATGTGCTGAGTTTTTAACTAACCCTAGAATAGTTGTTTTAAATAAATATTGTTGTTTTTATGCTTTTGATGGTTTTAAATTTTTGTATTTGTTTTTAATGTTCACTGTTTTTAACCTTTGTAAACTGCCCAGAGAGCTTCAGCTATGGGGTGGTATATAAATGTAATAAATAAATAAATAAATAAATCTCAGCATAGTGTGAAAGGGCAGAATTTGGAACAATATTTGTGCAGGTTTCTGAGCAAGTTGCACTAATTTGGCCATGTGCTGTCCCAATGAGTTCTGTAGAGGCCTACATGGCCCCCTAAGCCCAAATGGTTGCCCACCCCTGTTTTAAAGAGACAGCTATACTAGTAGACATATGGCAATGCTAGAGAAAGAAAGAATCAGTTGCCTGAGCACCAGATAACAAAAATCACACTTAATCTTTTGCAAAACTCAGTGACGCTATTCCAGACAACTCACTAAGCCATGGCGGCTAAGCGTTTTGTGCTAAAAACCAAAGATGAAGCCAATTCAGAAAAAAAGGAGAAACGGGTTCTCAGGATGTAAATCATTTATTTTCACGAAGCCCGATGCGTTTCGGCCTGTATTTTATTCACAGGCCTTCCTCAGGTGGAAGATAGTGTCTGCAGAATTTCCTCTAGCAAGATAAATGTCTCCTGCGATAATCTATGGTGACTGACATTTTGGCTAAACATTATGGCTTAGCGTGTCGTGTGTACCATGACTTAGCGTGTTGTGTGAAACATTCCTAACCATGGTGGCTACTAGGGCTGTGCTGCGCTCCATTTTGGGTTGAAGAAACGGAAGTGGGAGCGGAGCAACCTGATCCGCCTCCGCCAAAGGTGGATCCAGATTGGGTCAGGGGAGTTGCGGATCGAGGAGGAGCGGTTCGCCTCCATCTGGAGCTCTGAACGCAGGTAAGGGGGAAGGGGGCTCACCTGGCACCGCCACCACCACCGCAGTCTGTGCAGCGATGGCAGCGGAGCCAGGTAAGGGGGCAGTGGGGCTTACCTGTGTCAGGTGTGGTCCAGCGCAGGCTTCAACTGAGGCCTCAGTTGAAGCCTGCGCCAGACTGTGATGGATACAGGTAAGTGGGGGCGAGGGGGCTTACCTGTGTCCATCGCAACGCCAGCTTCAACTGAGGCCCAGGTGTTCAATTGAGGTTCCGGGGGGGGGGGGGTCCGTGCACAGCCCTAGTGGCTACATAACAGTTTAAGCAAACTCACTAACCAGGGTGAGCAGCCTAACCACGGTTTAGCATGTTGTCTGAACAGGCTCAATATAGTTAACCCAGACCAGCTTGCTAGTAAACTCCTCTGATGCAGGCTAAATACTCTGTTTCCTGATTCCCTAGGGAAACATAGGAGGTAATGCTGAGGCACTGGATTTAATAGCTCCAGCGCAATATCCATCAGCCACTTTATTGGTCAAACGAGAATCTAAGATTAGAGGTTTAATCCCTCAAGCAAATTTTATTTCTCAGCTTTGATTTTGCTTGCAGTACAAAGTCCTCATAAACCTTGCAACAGGATTTATTGTCTGTGCTTTACTTTTTCCAGCCAGAAAAAAAAGGAAGTTGATTGTTTCTTTCTTCAGCCATTTGGCCTTTCAAATCCTGCCTTTCAAAAGGGGGGGGGGCTGGCATTTTCACCCCTCTTGGGAGCAGCATCACCCATCCTGACATCCTCCAGTTGGGCTTCAACTGCCAATACCAAAGTTAATAGCAGTAAATGAAGTTAGCCATAAAGGCAAGTGGACTTCCATCAGTATGCCTGGCGAGGCCCTTCATTTGGGATCACTGCCTTCAGAGTTGCATTTGGTGGCAATCCGAGTGAGGTCTGAGGCGTCACCACCCTCTGTGATGCTACCGCTACCCTCTATTTCGCTGCCACCCCCTTCCTTTTAAGAGGGAACTTTGAACTTCTTTCTGTATGAGGGCATATAGCACCAATCTTTGTCTTACTTCCTTTGTGGTTTCTTTTACCTCTTTATTGTCAACAAATAAGACCCAGAAAGGCATGGTTTAACATAACAAAACAATATTGAAAACTATATTTACAAGAATAAGAATGTTTTAATGCAACTTAAGCTTCATGGTATTAAAATCAATGTTCTAATGTTTTATTAATTCCTTTCCTAATAATCAGATTTTAAAATAAATGTGCCTCCCTCCATCTCCCTGGAAAATCTAACACACACACACCAACTACAGCCCTGGTTCCCTAATCCTACTCCTCAAGCAGCAAGTCCTTATCTAATTCACAAAGAAAACCACCGTGAGGGCGTATCTACACCAGCCCTATATCCTGGGATCATTGCTGTGCATCAAAATGCCACACAGGGGATCCTGGGAGCAGGCAGGGACGATCCCTCCATTTTCCTGGGATAACCCTTAGGTGTAGAAAGGGCCCAAGTTTCTCTCTCTCTCTCTCTCTCTCTCTCTCTCTCTCTCTCTCTCTGATCTTTTTCAGACGAGCACTTTCTAGCATGCTTCTGATTTGCCACACATCATTGTTCGCGGGTCATTTGATGATGCAGTGATCCTCCTGAACATCTCCTGCTCCTTCGGGTCTTTTTTCTGTCACAAAATAAGACCCCAAAACCTGACTTTTCTGTGCTATTGTGAAATTTGTCACTATCTCCTACCTTGTGCAAGAGAAGTTATGCTATAAAACGCCCACTAGAGGGTGGTGTCCCACTACACCGAATGGGCCCCGGGGTCCCTGCTCTCTTCCCCTTTCTTCCCCCTGTGATTCTGCTCATTCCTATTGCAGAAGAGAACCAGGAAGTGGAGTATTGGTAAGGAAACGTGATTTCCCGCTCATCTGGAACCCCCCCCCTCTCTCTCTCTCTCACACACACACACACACACCTGAAAACTAAACAACCAAGCAGAAGTCACCACTCAACAGCTAAATATTCTAATGCCCCCCTCCCACCAACCCATCATTGCTTATTAGAGAAAGGATTTGTTAAAGTAAATCAAACTCGCAACCAAGCTTTCAAGACAACAAAATAAAATACCATTTCGTCACACGAGCCTTTTTGGTAGCTGCTCCTAGGCCATGCAACTCCCTCCTAGGGGAAGCTAGGTGCTCTCTCTCTCTTTCTCTCTCTCTCTGCTGTCCATCCACTGGCAGGCAAAGATCACTTTATTCAAGAACCCCTTGGGCCTGTAGGTGGGTCTGTTGGTTTGGGTGCTGTCCCCCCCCATAATTGTAAGTTTTTATTATATTTCAATGTATTGTTTTAATCAATTTCAATTGTGCCTGTAAGCTACCTTGAATGCCAAACATTGGTAGAAATGCAGTGTACAAATAAAATATATAAATAATAAAATAAAACATGTTACAATGTGGAGAGTTACCGCTCAGGTTTCCAGCCAGCCAGTCAGTGATGCCCTTTGGCAGGGTACCCCATTCCATGCCCCCCTTCCTATTAGTTTTCTACCCTCCCCATTACCCAGATACTCAGTTCCCCTCAAACTTGCTGCTACTTCCCTGTTATGTGTGGATAAATGCTGTTTGGGCTACATAAGGATTGGCAGTTCAAGAATTCAATTCCTTTTAGTATGCAGGGCTAGATTGCTCACTATTAGTTGAGAACAACAAACCAGAGGGATTTTTTACTTCACTTTTCTTTTTTACTAGAAGCAGTACCATGTTCTTGTACACCATCTGGTTTTAGTTCAGGACCATTTCCTGGATTTTGGGTGGCCATGTGTCCTTTTTTTCAGGGGACAGTCCTTAATTTGAACACTCAGGTCACCTGATCAGTCTTCCTACACTATGGTAAGATGATTTCTATATTTCTATTCATATTATAAGAATCATTTCTAAATGTTGCATTATCTATCTATCTATCTATCTATCTATCTATAAGCACAACATTGTATACACATTTTATATCCTCTCTTTTGGTGAGGCATCTCCTCTTTTTTGGCAATTCAGAAGTGGAAAACCTATTTGTGTTAGACTGGAGCCAAAAGGGAGCGATTCAATGAAAATTTAGACAGGAAAATGTCATACATTTTCCAACGTACTGCTGGGGAATGCTGGGAGTTTACGACTTTTTTTCTGTCTAACCATGCATAGGATTGCAGTAAAAGTAGATGGGAAACAAAATCTGCGCTTATGCAGTCTTGAGCTCGCTGCACCAAGTGCTTCTTCCCAAGAGCTGTATTAAGAAAGGAATTTGTTCAAAGCTCCCAAAAGATGTGAAACAATAAAGAAGAGAGAGAGAGAGAGAGAGAGAAGGGGGGAAGAGGGAAACTCTCCTCAAGCAAGCTGTCTTTGCTTTTCAGAACTGCCCATGGCAGGAAGAACATGCTTTTATTCTTTGGAATGTAAAGCTGCAAAGGAGTTAGAGATCCAGCTGCTTTTGCACATTCCAGCCTGGAAAATGCTAAGCAGCAGTTTTGAAGGTTTCATCATATCATAGCCATAGAACGGAACCTCTGGGTTGCCTTGACCGAAAGAATTTGGCTGAACGTTTTTGGAAGGTTATTCCTTATAAGGAACTATCTGCTGCCTGCTGCATTACGCATTCCAGTTGTTTTCAAGTATTGTCATGCTTTCCGAGGACTTTGAAAGAAAAGGGGGGAGGCAGGAGAAGTAAGCTGACCTGGCTTCTGCTTACTGCCCGATATGATTAAGAAAATAAGAAGTGCCCTGATGCTGGATGAGACAGAGTGTCCATTTAGTCCAGCACGCTGTTCACAGAGTGGCCAACCAGCTGTTGACCAGGGACCAACAAAGCAGGACACGGTGCAACAGCTCCCTCCCACCCATGTTCCCCAACAAGTGGTGTACACAGGCTTACTGCCTGAGATACTGGAGGTAGCTCATAACCATCAGGTCTCATAGCCAGTACCATTACCAGCATCTCCAACAATTGGTTTGAGCAAAAGAAAACAACCATGGGAGATCTGCTCATAAATCTCCCAGTTATCTAATTTAGTTTGCTCCCAGTCTTCACCATTAAGTCACTCTGGTGTATTGCCATTAAGGAATCCTTTAAAAAATCCAAATAAATCACAACATTTCACCTTAACGTTTATATACCAATGGCACATATACCCAGTGGAGGCTGGTGACTCCGATGTCAGTGGGGCTGGGAATCCGTCCTGCGTTTCAGGTAGAACCATGCAGAACCCTAAAGGTGCTCTCCAAGGTGCCAAACGGTACCTGCCCCAAATAGGCTCAGCACCTTGGATAGCTCTTTCAGCATTCTGCCTGGTTCCGACTGAAACCCAAAGTGGAGGCACCATCCTGCCGACATCAGAGTCCATCCAGCCTCCACAGCTCCCTGTCCAGCCCCTGTTGCATGAAATTTATAAAAGCACCTGGTTAACAAATGTGACCGTCTGGTACAGACATATATTTCAAAACCTCCTGAACCACAGCTGTCCAACTGAGGTTCTTCGGCAAAGGAGGAGAGATCCCCACCTGGCGTAGGCAGTGGTGTTTTCACGAGGGGAAACGTTTAAATCAACGGCGAGTGTAATGCCTTTGCTACGCCATCGACCACAAGCACACAGGTTCATGCAATTGTATGAGGCATATAGCTCTTCAGCTGACACTGGGGCCATTTCCTGCCGTGCATTCATGAATTAGAGCTGGCCAAAGCCCACCGTTTTACGCCATTAGAGCATAAACCACGCTTCGTATGAGTAAAAGCCTCGCATTATGTCTGTTTGCGGTCTCGATACAAAACAAAGGCATTCAGTAATCACACAGCTCAAGTGCAATAACATTACGCCGTCCCTGTTTTCTGAGGCTGTCGTTTCGCCATCCATCTGAAGCACAAGTGCTCTAGGTGAGCCATGCAGCTGGAGCTGTACCACTGCCTAATGTAGATTATGCACTCCAGGAAGGGCTCTGTGCCAGCAAGAAATGTTAGTTGCATATTTGAAAACTCATTAGTCGAGATAGACCTGTACAAAAGCCTTCCACAACATCTTACCATCCAGATGTGTTAGGCTACAGATCCCCATCAGCCCCCGCCAGCATGGCCAGTGGTCAGGGATGATGGGAATTGTAGTCCCAAACATCTGGAGGACACCAGGTTGGGGAAGGCTGTGGTAAGGAATGCAGCAACCATGCTGCATCGTGGCTGGGTGGAGAATGCAGCCCTGTGATACATGGGCCCTGTTCAGAAGACACCTTAAACCATGGCTTTAGTTTAAGGTGTCTTCTGAGCAGAGCCTGGCTTTCTGGTTTAACCATTGTGGTTAAAAGCCATGGTTTAAGGTGTCTTCTGAGCAGGGCCATGATGAGCATCATATTCCCCTTATCATTATTCACTACCACAAGATGTCATGATGGCCACCAAGTTTGTTTGTTTGTTTTTGCACTTATGTCCCACTTTTTTTTCCTCCAAGGAACCCAAGGTGGCATTCATTATCCTCCTGGATGGCTTTAAAAGGGGGTTGGATAAATTCCTACAGGAGATGGCTATCAATGGCTACTAGTCCTGATGGCTATGTGCTACCTCCAGTATCTGAAGCACTAAGCCTATATACACCAGTTGCTGTGGAACATGGGTGGGAGGGTGCTGTTGTGTCCACGTCTTGTTCGTGGGTCTCTTGTCAACAGCTGGTTGGCCACTGTATGAACAGAGTGCTGGACTAGATGGACCCTTGGTTTAATCCAACAGGGCTCTTCTTATGTTCTTATTAAACATAATTTTCTTTTAATGGCAAACACAGTTAAGTTGCAGCTCAGGTGTTACAAGGGAAAATAGGTACAGGACCCCTGAACTGACACAAGAGTAAGTGATCTGAATGAAAAGAAAAAACACAGTTTGAGGGGGGTGGATTTTTTTTGTCTGACTATAGGATTTGCAGTGCAGTCCAAAGGCTAGGCTATGAATCAGATAACATATCTTAGATATATTCAAGATGAAACTGAAAGAAAGAAAGAGGATGCAGGATATTTTAAGAATATCTGTTGTGGCTGTTTTCTTTACTATAGCTCATAAGAACAAGGGTTGCCATCCTCTGTACGTTTACGTTTAAATATATAGTGAGATTTTCTACCTAGTAAACAGGCATAGGCTTTGGGTACACAGAGGGGCAGATACCCTCTTTTATGAAGGACTGTCCTCTCTTTGAAGGCATCCTCTATTTGAAGGACTGTCCTGTCCAATTCCAGTTTAAAGACAAAGAGCTATCAGAACTGTTGCTCATCCACTGACAGCACCTGGGCAGCAGACTGAACAGTAGGGATGTGCTCCGCTTCTAATCGGACCGGAGAAGCAGGAGCGGAGCGGGGGGCTTCGCCTGCCCTTAAGGCGGAGGCGAAGAGGATTGGGGGTCCGGCGGAGCGTGGCGGAGAGGATCGAGGTGAAGGTGGATCATTCGCCTCGATCCGGAGCTCCGCCGGAAAGGTAAGTGGGGTTTATCAGGCCCTGCCGCTGTCGCTGTCGCCCATGCGGCGACAGCAGCAGGGCCCGGTAACCCCCCCGCCCTCCTCTCCCTTACCTGCCTCCGTCCGCGGTCCGTCAGCGTCTTCAATTGAGCCCGTGGTTCCAGCAGGAAGTCTGGGCCGCTTGCGGCCCAGACTTCCTGGTGGAACTGCGGGCTCAATTGAAGACGGCGATGGACCACGGACGGAGGCAGGTAAGGTCCCCCTCTCCCTTGGTCCCTTACCGGGCTCTGCCGCCATCGCCGCATGGGCGGCGATGGTGGCAAGGCCCGGTAACCCCCCCTATGGGGGGGAACGGAGCTCCGATCTGGATCCGGAGCTCCGAGCGGAGCGGAGTGGGCACAGGCGGAGTGGGGGTGGGGCGGAGCGGCCCGATCCGAAAATGGCGGATCTGAAAGTGAAGCGGAGTGGGGGGTCCGTGCACACCCCTACTGAACAGGTAGGCACATAGGCCACCTGGTGACAGCCTTCCCCCCCTTCTTTCTCTCTTTGTGGTTTTTTTGGCATTTCATAAGAGGCCACCCCTAACCCTAAAGCAGAGCTGAAATGGCTGTCATTTTCCCTACTTCATTCACTGGTGGAGAAATGGGGGGGGGGGAGGATGAGGAGGAGGATTATTTTGGCACACTTCCAGAAAAACATGAAATGGCAGAGTGGTGAAACTCACCAGTAGGAGGCAGCAGTAGGCACTGCTCATCCTTGCCAACTCTCCCCAAATCCCTCGGGGGGGGGGGGCACCATTTCACCCTGGAATCTTCCTCCAATGTAGCCTCACTTGGAGTAAAGATTATTTGGGGGAGGGGGAAAGAGATTTTAGTCATTGGCCACTGAGAGAAGCATCATGGCCACCACTGTAAAATAGGCAATGGTGGCAAAATAAGGCAAAGCTAAGCTTTGCCCGCATGATTCCCTCTGTGACACTGCCCAACCTACCTTCCCAGTTTCACGTCAAACTTTCTCAGAATGTTTGACACAAGCTCAAATTGTCATTCACATGTACAGGTTCTTGAAAGCAAAGGGATGCCTTTGACATGCACAGGTGGCCAGGTGTCCTACTTCATAGAGGACAGTCCTCTAATTGAAGGTGTTTTCTGTTTTAAGGAGTGTTTAGTCCGAGTCTGGTTTAAAGTCACAGAACCATAAGAAGGGACCGGTGAAGCCTGGTGGCTCCAATTTTGGTGGTCCTGCGAATCCATTCTGGGTTGCAGTCAGAATCAGCCAGTACTTTATAGGAGCTGTCCAAGGTGCTGAACCAATTTTGGAGATAGATGTATTTAAGTGTTTATAACGGTCTCGCAGTGGGCAGATTCCAGTAAGAAACTGGAGTTACTGCTGAGAAATAATGACATGTGACTTGAAATGTTACTGATGTTCTTAGTGGTAGGCAAAAGTTGTGGGCCTATATGAAAGGTGGCACGCCAGCTGTGTGACTCCAATGGCATATGGTACGTCACCAACCTTGTTCACAGTTCCAGGGATCCAGCATCAATTACAGGTGGGGCGGAGATCCATTTAGGTGCACTCTGCATGGCAGAGAATGGATTACAGGTGTTTAGGTGTGCAGTGACTGAATATCCCCCGGATCTTATATAACCTCATTTCAGAAACACCCTAAGGATCCTTTGCCACAAACAGAAGCTTTGTTTTTCTTCCCATATGCAAATGCCATACAAAATAACACTATTTGTGTGAGGTGGGGAGAGAAAAGACACATCAGCATTTTATGGGATAGTAGTGGAAAGCCAAATGTTTACTATTATACTCAGCATACAGTTGTGGGTTGGCTGTGCTACTGCCATGTAAAATGCAATAATAATAATAATAATAATAATAATAATAATAATAATAATAATAATAATAATCCTTTCCTCCAAGACGCACAGAGATGCTTCAGACATTTAGCAAGTATTCCTGAAGGCACAATCCTATGCACATCTAGACAGGCTGGCTGGTAGGACTTTTTTTCTTACTAGATGTGCATAGGATTGAGTCCTTAATCTCCTGGCTGGGCTCCTATTCCACTCTGTTAGGTCTGTTAAATCTTCCCATGTGTCTCCCGCCCCTAACCCGCTGGCCACCTAAAGAGAATTACAGATCCTAATGGTCTTCTGCTATTAGTTTCAAACAAGATTCTCTCGGCTGTTTCAAAAACACCTAGCAAATGAAATCTGATGAATAATTTAGCTTTCCTCACAATTTCATTTTTGCAGGTTTGCATCATGAGGCACACTAAGAGCTTTGGGAGTTTGTCTGATGGTGAGATTTTTTTTTAAAAAAAACCTGATGTAGCCTACGTTCAAAATATAAAGGGGGTTGGGATGGGGAAACCAAACCTCTCCCATGGAATATCCCTGCAATAAAAGGGGGAACTGCTAGATGTCTTTGCTCACCTAGGAAGTCTTTGGAACTCCTCCCATTCTGAGTATATTTTAGCAAATCATCTCCCGCCCCATTTTATGCAAACAAACCATTCCCCAAATCTCCCCTCACTGCCCCTCCATCTTACCCAGTGAAAGCTGGTGGTTCCAGTATCAGTGGATCCGCTCCATGTTTCAGTCACAACCATTCAGAAAGCTAAACACTTCACACTTTGGAGTGCTCCTTTAGAGTTCTGACTGGTTCTGACTGAAACCTGGAGTGGATTCACCATCCCACTGATGTTGGAGCCACCACTCTCCACTGATCTTACCTGCAAGCATAGTCATGACTAGTTGCTAATGACTGCCCTATGGTAACTGAGGCCTTAGCTATACTGGGAGAAATTCTGGGGCAATCCCCGGGATCAGGGAGGGATGATCCCTCCCTTGCCCTGGGATCTTGCCCTACACTTTAGGCTGGGGTTTTTTGTGGTCTTGGGCTGAGCCCGAGACCGCAGGATGTGTGTGTGTGTGTGTGTGTGTCACAGTTTGTCCTGGTTCCTCGCGGTTCCTCGAATGCCCATCGGGGGTGGGGGGGAGTGGGGAAATTTATTTTAAAAAAACAAAAAAATAACCTTACCTTTTGCGCATGAGCATTCACGTGCATCTTCTGTTTCTTTTAAAAGAAACCAAAAAGGCAGGCGCGACGTCCTCGCCTTCCGAGGCCATCATGCACCATGTGTAAACAGAGGGGGGATCATGTGATAAAAACATCATGAGGTCTTCACCCCTCCGTCGTGCAATAACAGGTAGGTCTGGCGGAGGCCTGAGACAGGCAGAGCAATTCTATGCAGTGGGGGAGAGGGAATATTAGGCAGAGAAATCAACTTTTCCTATGACATACAGGGCCGGATCTACACTACTGCTTTAAAGTGCTTTATAACAGTTATAAAGCACTTTAACTGCTTTAAAGTGCTATAAAACTGTTGTAAAGCACTTTAAAGCAATAGTGTAGATCCGGCCCAGGTTCATGCTTGCAGGGTAGAAGATGGTTGTTTGTGTGTGTATGTGTGGGTCTCCCCTGCCCCATTGAACCATTTCCCTTCCATTGATTCCAATAGAAGGAAAACAGACTACACCACAGGGCTGAATGAGAATTTTGTTTTTTGCTTGCAAAACATGTGAGCCTGCCTGGTTGGAAGCCTGAACACGAACATGAGTATGTGTCCTCCCCAAATATTAGCAAATAGTCAAACAGAGGCTTGCGTCCATCTCCTTCCCGATTCTCAGTTTGATTTGAGTAAATTTCCTCAATAGATTGGATCAGCCCTGCTTTAGTCTATGGAGGAAATTTGTGCAAATTTCGGCTGATTTCTGCAAATCTCCGATGTGACCGCTGCTCTATTTGTGCACATTTTCTGATCATGCAGAGCGAGCTGCAGTTGCAAATGCAAATGGGAATCAGGCACAACACAAGCGGCAAAATGATATTTGGAGGATCTGAGCAGTCTTGAACATTGCTTGTTTGGCCATTCTACTACTACACCAGCTCCAGGGTGGGCAGAGTTTTCCCAGCCACCCCAGTTCCAGGAGCAGGCCTGGAGAATGGAAAGGCTTTGAATCCTATGGATCCACAGCTGTCCTGGCATCCCCCTGGCATGGCTTGGTTTTGCCTTCTCTGACATTGGAGCAGCAGCATTGCTGCAGCCTTTTCCACAGCTCAGTAAGGGTGGGGGGCTTACAGGTGCAAGTCTTCCTCTCCTGCGGTGGGCATCCCCCTCCACCCTTGGAAAGGGAGATCTGATGAACCCTATGGCCCCTGGGGCTGTCTTCAAAGGACCATAGGGTTGCAACCTAAGCATTTTGTTTACTCCTGCCTCCATTCCCTCTGTTTCCTCCGTCATTTGCCTGCGTCTGATTTAGGTTTTAAGCACCGAGGACAGGGAGCTGTCAAACCTAGGCCTAATCTACACCAAGCAGGATATTGCACTATGAAAGTGGTATGAAAGCAGTATATAAAAGGCAGGATCTACACAACTGCTTTATAGCGGTATTGAAATGCACTGACAACTGTTGGGGCCCATGACACATACCATATACCCCTTTCATACCACTTTCATAGTGCTATATCCTGCTTGGTATAGATTAGGCCCTATTCACTGTAAAGTGCCAAGTGAATAGAAAACTTTATTTATTTATTTATTATTGCATTTATATCCCGCCTTCCCCCCCTCCAATGAACCCAAGGCAGCGTACATCCTCCTCCTCCTCCTCTCCATTTTATCCTCACAACAACAACCCTGTGAGGTAGGTTGAGCTGAGAGTCTGTGACTGGCCCAAAGTCACCCAGTAGGTTTCTGTGGCCGAGTGGGGACTAGAACCCAGATCTCCCGACTCCCAGTTCAACACCTTAGCCACTACACCACACTGACTCACCCCATTAGCAAATAAATAAGTAGACAAACTCACTTGTCTCTCAGAAATATATGTGAGAGCAAGCCTAAAATTAACTGGGTTTTATTCCAGTTTTGGTCACCAATTTTCAAGGAAGTTGTGGATAGCTTGAGGAAAGTATTGATCCAGTGTGTGGCTGCTGCACAAAGGGCAAATTCTATGCTGGGCATAGTTAGGAAAGGAGTTGAAAATAAATCTGTCAATCAAAAAGCCCTTGTACAAATCTATGATTCGACTATACTTGAAATACTGTGTACAACTCTGGCCGCCCCACCTCAAAAAGAATATTGTAGAGTTGGGAAAAGTACGGAAAAGGGCAACTAAAATGATCAAGGGGCTGGAGCAACTGCCCTGTGAGGAAAAGTAGCAATGCCTGGGACTGTTTAAGGTTAGAGAAAAGGTGAGTGAGGGGAGACATGTTAGACATATACAAAATTATGCATGGTATGGGAAAAGAGGATAAGGAGGTCCCCCCCTCTCTAATTATAGTACAACCTAAAGTCATCCATTGAAGTATTTCTTTACACGGCTCATTGTTCAACTACGGAATTTGCTACCCCAAGATGTAGTGATGGCCACCAAGTTGGATGGTTTTAAAAGGAAGTTAGATAATTTCCTGGAGGATAAAGCTATCAATGGCTGCTAGTCGTGATGGCTATATATTATCTCCAGTATCAGAGGGAGTATGCATTTGAAATCAGTTGCTGGGGAACACAGGCGGGGGAATGCTATTCCACTCAAGTCCTGCTTGTGGGCTTTCCTTGGGCATCTGCTTGGTTACTGTATGATCAGAATGCTGGATAGGCCTTTGGTCTGATCTAGTACAGCTGTTTTTATATTCCTAAGTTTACTCCCCACATAGAAGTCATCAGTGTCAAGCTTCTCTTGGCAAACACATTGTGGAGAGAGAGGGTACTTCACAAAGCTGGATATCGTTCTGCTAGAACGATAATGATGTACATTGTATACTCTTTTCAAGTAAGCCAGTCCACAACAGCCAATAAATTAGAGTGAAAATGAAATTGAAAATTGCTCCCCCACGCCTGCAAACATTGAAATGTATTTTCCAATTTGAAACATTTTCAGATCTTGCTTTTCAAATTCAGCTTGGAAGGATTTGGCTTTTGAAATTCAGCCTGGGCGTGTTTAGTCTGGAGAATAGAAGATTGAGGGGAGACGTGATAGCACTCTTCAAATACTAGAAAGGTTGTCACATAGAGGAGGGCCAAGATCTCTTGTCGGTCCTCCCAGAGTGCAGGACACAGAATAATGGGCTCAAGTTACAGGAAGCCAGATTCCAGCTGAACATCAGGCAAAACATCTTAACTGTTAGAGCAGTACAACAATGGAACCAATTACCCAGGGAGGTTGTGGGCTCTCCCACCCTAGAAACCTTCAAGAGGCAGCTGGACAGCCATCTGTCAGGTATGCTTTTAGGTAGATTCCTGCAATGAGCAGGGTGTTGGACTCGATGGCCTTTTAGGCCCCTTCCAACTCTACTATTCTATGATTCTGTGACTCCTGAAAGTCTTATGTTATGTACTTAATTGATTAAAAAAAGATGATAAAATTAATCATTTTAAAACAATACAACGGTTACTTTTAGCAATACCATATATATTATTTAGCCATAAGAGATAAATACTATTAAGATCTATTTATGTGATTAGGGTTTTTTTTTATTAGATCACATTTTCCTATTATTATTATTTTTTTGTCAGCTGATGGTATTTTACAGTATAATTGCTTTATATTCCAAAAATACAAATAACATTTGTGTCATGTATTTTAACCTTTAAAATCCCCTAAATTCAAGGAAATTAAACAAGAATAATTGGATGGAGTTTTCCACTCCCATAAATTAATTTTATTTGTGCAACACATTACTTTAGATTTCTTTCCAATCCCATCTCAAAGGCTCATTGATATCTTTTATAGGATGCTTGGTGCAGATTATGCAAAGGAGCAAAACAAATTTATTTCCTATTTTTATGATAATTTCTTCAGTATTTGTTAATGCTCATTGGAAATTACATAATGATTATAAACATTTGCACACCTGCTCCAAATTTCTCGAGTGCTGTGAAACACATGTGTTTGCTCACAAAAAAACCATAAAAGTTCCTTCTCAAATTTGTTGTCCATCAGGGATAGCAGGCCTACTCCTGATCTGGAGTATCTTTTGGCTGTATGAGCTTTCCAGACATCGTGTGATTTACACGGCATGTACAATTAGTCCAGGAAGCTGTTAACAAAATAAATAAATAAATAGCAGGTTGCATTCATCCACAGAGGCAACGTTTATCTGTGTCAGATATACTCTACTTACATTCTTAATGTATTTCATTTAAATAAGCCATACAAGTCACATAGGAAGCTGACTTGGTATAATAGACTATTCGTCAGACTATTGGTCCATCAGGCCCAGTATTCTTGACATTGATTGATAGCAGCTCTCCAGGTTTTTCAGGCAGGTTGTTTTTCCTGCCCTAACCTGGAGATGCTGGGGATCAAACCTGAGGCCTTCTGCATGCAAAGCAGGTGCTCTGCCATTGACCTATGGCCAGTACAGGTCACTAAAAGTTGCTAGCACCATGTAGAATTTGCCCAAGGTCTTTTCTCTCTCTCTCTCTCTCTCTCCCCCACCCTGAGTCACTCAGGGTCTCAGAAGTCAGTAAGAGGAGAAGACCTGGTGGAAGAGGGGATGTGTCCTACCTTACAGAGGACAGTCTTCTACCTGAAGAGCTGTTAGAGGACAGTCCTCTGTTTGAAGGCATCCTCTATTTGAAGGGCAGTCCAGTGTAACTCTGCTTTAAAGATAAAGAAGGGATGGCAGCAGAGGCCTATCAGCAGATGCCCACCAGCAATTAGAACCTAAGATGGGATCCAGTGTGGGCCTAGTGCAGGTGGCCCCTACCGCTAGTGGCTGTAATGTAGTGGTTCTGAGGGGAAGTTTATTTTATTTATTTATTTATTTATTTATTTATTACATTTTTATACCGCCCAATAGCCGAAGCTCTCTGGGCGGTTCACAAAAATTAAAATCATCATAAAACAACCAACAAGTTAAAAATACAAATACAAAATACAATATAAAAAGCACAACCAGGATAAAACCACGCAGCAAAATTGATATAAGGTTAAAATACAGAGTTAAAACAGTATAATTTAAATTTAAGTTAAAATTAAGTGTTAAAATACTGAGTGAATAAAAAGGTCTTCAGCTGGCGACGAAAGGAGTACAGTGTAGGCGCCAGGCGGACCTCTCTGGGGAGCTCATTCCACAACCGGGGTGCCACAGCGGAGAAAGCCCTCCTCCTAGTAGCCACCTGCCTCACTTCCTTTGGCAGGGGCTCACGGAGAAGGGCCCCTGTAGATGATCTTAAGGTCCGGGTAGGTACATATGGGAGGAGGCGTTCCTTCAAATAACCTGGCCCCAAACCGTTTAGGGCTTTAAATGTCAATACCAGCACTTTGAATCGGGCCCGGACCTGGACTGGCAGCCAATGAAGTTGTAAAAGGACTGGCGTAATGTGATCTCGCCAGCCAGTCCCTGTTAGTAAACGGGCTGCCCTGTTTTGTACCAGCTGAAGCTTCCGGACCGTTTTCAAAGGCAGCCCCACGTATAACGCATTGCAGTAATCCAAACGAGAGGTTATCAGAGCATGGATAACTGTAGCTAGGCTATCACTGTCCAGATAAGGGCGCAGTTGGTATATCAGCCTAAGCTGATAAAAGTGCCAAAACAAAGGGAAATGCTTATTTCTGGAAGGGGCAAGTTGTGTCCAATCCAGAATTGAGCACTTCCGCTCATTGTGGCAATTCCTTGGAAGCCCTATATTGCAGCTACTAGAAGTAGGGGGCCACCTCCCCTGCTGCCAGCCATCCTGGGCTGCCCGCAGAAGGCCTGAGCTGGATACTACCCTTAGACTGCTGAGTGAACAGCAGGTACTCAGCTCACTTGATCACAGAGTTTTCCCCGCTTTGATGAGATGCATTGTATTTCTAGCCAAATAATAGCAATTATTTCTCAAGGTGCACCTATACTTTTAAATTAGCGTATGCCAGTCAATGTCCTCTTTTTTGCTGATGCATAGGTAGCCACCCTAAGCATTCCTGATGAACTGCAGGCAGAAGCCAGTGCACTGGTGACCCAGCAAGAACAGAAGGTTAATTCCAAGGAATTTCTTTTAGGTCCAACGAATCCAGGGTCTGCATACTTCATCCCCATTCCATTCTGTTCCTGAGGAGGGCCCTGAGACCTTAGGAGGCACTGTCCTGGGTAGCTGGCTAGGTCTCAGTCTCAAACACTCAGGCTTACAGTCAGGGCCGGCTCGACCATTAGGTAGAAGAGTTGGCTGCCTCAGGTGGCAAATGCTGACAGAGAGGGAGCAGTGATGAGGTGTTTTTCATTTTCATTTAAAAAATTTATTATTTCATTTATATCCCACCTTTTTTCCTCCAAGGAACCCAAAGCGGCATACATAATCCTCCTCTCCATTTTATCCTCACAACAACAACCCTGTGAGGTGGGTTGGGCTGAGAGTCTGTGACTGGCCCAAAGTCACCCAGTGGGTTTCCATGGCTGAGTGGGGAGTAGAACCCGGATCTCCCGACTCCCAGTCCAACACTTTAGCCACTACACCGCACTGCGCGACAGAGCTGTGTGTGCCATGTGGCTTGTCCTAAACTAGCCTGCTGCCATCAGGAGAAGTGGAGAATGCTGTCCCATTGCCAGTACTGATGTAAAATTCAATTGCCATTCTGGTCAGGTCCTGTATTTGGGATGGAATTGCGGGGGGACGAACGGACGGGGGGCATCATTTTGGCCTTCAGCATGGGAAGCAAAATGCCTTGGGTTGACTCTGCTTCTGTAAATCAATCTCTAGTCATCCCACCCCTCCTCCTTTAGTCATAACGTTCAGCCTAATTCCCTTAACAGACTTTGGCAGATAGAGTCAAGACTTCCCCTGCTATTCTGTTCTTGACCACCAAAGCTAACAGTTTCTGTGTAGAAAAGGAGAGTTTTTTTGGAGTTGGAGAGCAGAGGTGTGTGCACCAAGCACCTTGTCCTGGACCCCTGATCTAGCCTGCTGCCCTCAGGTGCAATGGAAGATACTCTCTCTTTGCCAGTGTTGAAGCAAGACTTCAGTGGAGCAGTGGAGGCTGGTGGCTGTGATGTCAGTGGGCAGTAAATCCGCTCCGGCTTCAGCCAGAACTCTAAAGGTGCTTGGATAGCTCCTTTAGAGTTCTGGCTGGTTTTGACTGAAACCCTGAGCAGATTCACCACCAGCCTCCATGGATTATCAGTCAGGTTGGTTAATTTATACATGGAATGGAGAGAGGGGGTGGGGGGAAGCGCCATTTTGTCTTTCAACTCAGGCAGCAAAATCTCTTGGGCTGGCCCTGATCTTAGTTCAAGCCCTAGAGTCCATGACAGCAGATTGATCGCCATTAAGGTCAATGGGGAACGTTGCCCTGGTTCCAATGGAAACAGGATGAGAGCGTCATGCTCGCTTTTATTTCTCCATCCCCAAAAACTGGGTTATGTCACTGCCACCTCACAGCACAGCCGGGCAGATTAATGACTCGCTATGTAAAAAGAAGGCCGGGGTCCAGCGAGGCTTATGTAACGGCTAAGCATCAGTATTATCACGGTTTGTTGTGTGTGTAAAACTTCACAGCTGTTTTTGCAGGGAAGGGGGTTTGCAGAGACTATGCCATGACTCCATTTGTGTGGGAGAAGGATGGAAGCCTCAGATTGTTTAGGGGCAACATGGTATGTGCTAATTACAACATGAGGATACAACTGTCTCCTGCTTATAAAGAGATAACCATAATTAGAGATTTCGGGTGTCCTTTATAATAAGCGCTGCCTTTAGCCACAGTCATATAATCATGGGAATGTCAGCTGTCTTCATAGGTAGGGAATTTGCACAGGCATAACACAGCACAGTGATACAGAACAAAGGAAGGCTTATGTGTGCCTCTGGGTGGGATAAACTTTATCTGCTTCTGTGTCATTGCTTAATTGTCTCTCTCCTCCCTGCACCTTATTTTAGGCTCCAACCTTGTTTTAGTGAAAGAGGAATAGTATGATTATGTGAGCATATGAGTTCAGACTCAGTCAACAAATATTTTGTGGTCCTTGGCTGAAGATACAATAGTCAAAAAGTAAATTGGTCTTGTAGAATGGACTGGCACTCCTTCCACTGTAAGCTAATGCACACATCACTTGTATTTTGGAGTCTGAGAATTCACATACAGTGATATTTATTTATAAGCCACTCTTTGGGACCAAGCCATCACAAGGTGATGTAGAGTGTTGTCTCACAGGGGGAAATCACATTTGCTTACTATTGCTTCTCTGCCTGTGCATTTGTCCATCATTACTTCCTCTTTCGAAAGAGGAAGTACACAATGTGCCCGTGGCTCATTCAGTGGGCTGTTTTGACCCAGCTGCTTCTCCTGCACAGAGCAGGACACCGCAGCAACTTCCATCTTTAAAAATGTTGTTCTTACTAGGGGTGTGTGTGTGTTATTGGTCATGCAAAGAAGGCTAGAAAGGGTGGGAGGCACGTAGGAGGCAGATGACTTTTTGAGAGGGACCCGCAAAAATCCATGAGTGCCGAGTAACAGGTGTGCAATAAAACACTTGTCTGATGGAGTTCGTAGTAAGAGGAATGTTGCAAGGTCAAATCACTGTGCAGTTAATAGGGGAGGGTGATGGGTGAACTCACCTGGGTCCAGCTTGTTGGATGCTCGCCCCACCACCACAGCTGTTTGCCAGTGCTTGCACACTGCACAGGCATCTTTGGTGGCTCGGTGAACATCTGATGAGTGCCTGGCAGCTGTCCGCCCCCATCCGGAGACTCCATTGTGTATGACAATGGAGGCTCTGGAAATTACATACTCCCCCTGCTGTATAAATGGCATCTGTAAAGGCCTGATTTTCACAAGAGTCAAGGTGCAAATGGGGTGTCTTATGCATGTGTCCTCAGAAGTAAACCCCAATGAACCTACTCCCAGGTAAATGTGTATTGCAATGGTAATCTTTGCGGTGTAATCTTTGCGGTGTAACGTGCCACTGTTACACTGCAAACCTTGCCCAAAGCAGCTGTCAACGATAATCACAATAGTGAGAAAACAAAGATATAACATCAGAATTTCAAAACAGTTCATTAGTGATTCATTTCTAAAACACTTCAAAGTTTAGATAAACACAGAAGCAACGTTTCAATAGGCTGATCCAAAAACATCTCATACAAAAGATTAAATCGTCCACTGAGTCCATATTATTAACAAGACCTAACAACAGAAGGCATAAGCAGGCCTAAATTTAGCAGCAAAACAAATATAATGATGAGATCGTATACTGCAAAACTAAATGTGCTCTCAGCAGCATCCTTTAAGCACAGCCAGGCGAAGCTACATTAGCCAGTCCTAAACACAGACAAGGACAACATAGCTCCAATTTAAAACACAAACACACACACACTAAAAAACAACAATTATTATGTCTCAGATGACTCTCACAATATCACTAGGGTCCAAATTCAAGAACAAAGAACGGAAGCACTTCTGTCCATGCACCCCTTTCAGAAGAGTTCCAGTTATCCAACAAAATAATGTATTTAGAGTGCAATCCTATGCATTCTGGAGGAGAAGGCTATCCCGGAGGAGAAGGCTATCAATGGCTACTAGTCCTGATGGCTATCTGCTACCTCCAGGTTGAGAGGCAGTAAGCCTATATACACCAGTTGCTGGGGAATATGAGTGGGAGGGTGCTGTTGCACCCATGTTCCCCAGCAACTAGTGCACATAGGGCTCATCTACCCCAAGCAGGATATTCCACTATGAAAGTGGTATGAAAACGGTATATAAAAGGCAGGAGCCACACTGCTGCTTTATAATAATATTGAAGTGCACTGCAGGATCTACACTACTGCTTTATAGTGGTACTGAAGTACACTGACAACTGTTAGGGCCTGTGTCACATCTACACCAAGCAGGATATAACACTATGAAAGTGGAATGAAAGCGGTATATGATATGTGTCAATGGGCCCCAACATTTGTCAGTGCACTTCAATACCACTATAAAGCAGCAGTGTGGCTCCTGCCTTTTATATACCACTTTCATACCACTTTCGTAGTGGAATATCTGCTTGGTGTAGATGAGCCCATAGGCTTACTGCTTTTGATACTGGAGGTAGCACATAGGGCACCTTTGCATATGAGATAGATCGACAGATGGATAACTACTCAATTAGACTTTTCAACTTTACTTATAAGAGGTAACATGTTAGCATTTTAATTTATGTATTATGAAAAGGTTTATACCAGCCTTCAATAGAAATCCGTACGAGTTTTACAATAAAAGTAAAAAACAAAACAAAAACAAACAAAAATCAAAACAAGAACAGTTAAAATATAGTGAAAATGGATCAGAAGAATCACAAAAGCACATGAAGCCAAAAAACGAGATTTTGAGAAGAGAGAGCATGGTTACCTCAACTCTAAGCGACACTCTGTGCCCTTAGTACTGGGTGGGTATATCAACGTAAAGTGCCTCTATTGTGCAGTTATAAGGATATTGGCAACTTGAATGCACAATCATTAATGTTATGCATTTCATGATTTTGTTCAGTTCAAGTTATTCACGAATCAAGGTTTCCCCCTCTCGCCTCCCTCCTCTGCCTTCCTTAACCGTCCCTCCCCACTTCTCTTTCTCTCACATTCGAAGCTCTGGTGGGAAGGTGCTGTGGTAATTATTTCGCTGAACAGCTGTCACAGTAACCTTTCCGGCATGCTGTGGGAAGCTGGTATGTAAGAGTTGGAATTCGAGGTGAATTGTCAAGAGAATTTTCCTAGCAGAAGGTAGTCTAATTTTGTAACATTTAGGAAAGGAAGGGAAAAAATACATATCCACATATGCATATCCATATATTTGGTGTGTGTATATATACCATGAATAGACAGATATATGACAGTATTTAAATGGCATTTGAAAAACATCTTGAACAATTTAATGAGGTCTGTGGCATTTATAGATATAACAATGTTGGCCCACTTTAGCTATTATGTAGCAGCAATTCATTTGTCCACACCAGCTATTCCCCTCCCTCCCCGGTGCTATGACCAATGGTATATTGAATGTGCCTCTTGGTGACCACCAGATGAATTCAATTTCGTCAAGGAGAAATTCTTCAGCATTTTCTCACATGTAGGGTTGTAGCCCAGTCCTAATTTTGATTTTCTTTCTTAGGATTTTTCAAAAAGTATTATGAGAGGCTGGCATGCTACAAAGTGCTACCTTTCAGCAGTATCTTTATTTGGTTTTGGAAGAGTGCATTTATTTATTTATTGCATTTCTATACCACCCAATAGCTGAAGCTTTTGTATTTAGGAGCTCAGCCCCACATCTCCGCCTTAGGTTCTTTGGCAAATTACTTTTCTTTTAGTCTTACCAGATGCCTTCTCAGAAATGAGTGTTATGTGGCAGGCTACGTCCACCATGGCAGCCATTTTAGGAATGGGCAAATCCCATTCCATGGCAGCCATTTTGTGAGTGCCCATGATGCTCTCTCAAAATTCCGAATGTGTCCATTGACCCAAAGAGGGTAGGGTGCAGTCTACACCTGGCCCAGGACAGTGTCCTTCAGCTAGGTTTCATTTTAGGGGTTTGGGTTATGCTCAGAGGGACTCTCAAAATGCCACCCTATTTGTGACCAGAGAAATTCAATTTCGTCCATGAGAAATTCTTCAACATTTTATCACATGTAGGGATCACCCGTTGCGGGGATTGTAGCACAGTGTCTTTCTTTTGTCCTACGGGTTTTTGTTTTGTTTTGAATTGCCACTGCAACCGTGTTGACATCGCTGGCCCCCGTTTTGCATCCTCCACAATGTTTCACACCTAGCATTGTTTCGGGAGGGTGGGGTGGGGCAGAAGGAAGGTAGCCACCACACACACCAAAATGAAGAATTTTTGAAGAAAATTCTGCACTGTCACCTTTCATTTCTAGGGACAAGGGGGGACCCTTAGAACCTGTCTGAAAAAAAAGGTCTTCTGGATTTTTTTAATTTATTTTTTTGCCTCAGTTCTTGTTCATTCTTAAATTTAAAGGATTGATATCTAATGCAGATGCTTACAATACCATTACTTTCCTAATAGCCCTGTAGCAGCAGGGAAGAACTCCTTGGCAACAACGTGAGTATGGTAAGCACAAGAACCCCAAACACAACCTATGAGAATTTCTCCCAGATTTTCTTCTCCTTTGGATTTCTTTTTTCAATGCAGCTTCTTTTCTAACAAGCTAAATGAGAGAGGTTTGGGGAGGGGGGAAACGGAAGAATTTTTTGGCACAGCACTATTTATCAGAGCAGCAGTGCTAAGAAGGTAGCCGCTACATTTCAAGCCAAACAGCTGATACGGTACGTCTTCTGCCCCCCTGTAGTGATTTATTGGAAAGTAAGAAAATGTCTGTTGCTGTTTAAAGGGTGATGTTTACTTTACTACAAAAATCCTTGTGATGTCTCAGCAGGCACTGCGAAGAACAAAATCCCGGTATCTTTTCCTCTTAAAACAGCAGGTTGTCATGCTTACATGTGAGTAGATCTGCTTGTAAGTAAAAGCCTCGGGCTGTTGCAGCAAAAGGCATGTCAGAGTGTTTATCAGTACTTGTGAGAGAGCACTCCAAACCTCAAGGTCTAGGCTGCTTGATCTCTTCAATCTCCTCCTGAGGAAATGGCCCTCAATATGACCCCAGAAACAGGTGAAAATCCTTAGCTCTGCACCAAGAAAAGTGTCGCCTATTGATTTTTGCACTGGGGGAGTCTCATGCAGCTGAACCTTCCATAAAATGCCATAAACCAAACTTATACAATCCTATATGATTCTTCCCGTCCTCAAGAAATGACACTTAGGGCCTGTTCAAACAACCCACTAACCCACTGTGGATCACTCGAAATGTCATCCACAGCGGGTTAGTGTGTTGTGTGGTGCAAGATGGTTAGCAGGCATCCACAGTGGTTGCCGTGTCATCTGATAGGGAACCCTGTGGGTGTTTGGTCCTGGAATGGCAGAAAAATGGCGGGGGGGAAATGGTGGTGACAATAGGGTCTGCCATCAAGACCGGCTGCCACTACCCTCGACACTCTTGCCGCCTCAGACATCCTCTATGGCTGTTGGCCATTTTTCCATTTTTCCAATAGAGTCAACGCTCTCTGCCCGTTCTGCATAATTATCTTTCCTCTTTCATCTCACACTATTGCCCCGCTCGTGCTCTTCGCTCCTCTGATGCCATGTTTCTCGCCTGCCCAAGGGTCTCTACTTCCCTTGCTCGGCTTCGTCCATTCTCTTCTGCTGCCCCTTACGCCTGGAACGCTCTTCCAGAACATTTGAGATCTACAACTTCAATCGCAGCTTTTAAAGCTCAGCTAAAAACTTTTCTTTTTCCTAAAGCTTTTAAAACGTGATGTTGCTCAGACTTTAGACTGTTAGTTATACTGTTATACTGTTAGTTTTACCCTACCCTGTGCCTGTTTACCCTACCCAGTGCCTGTTTCCATTCTCTTCCCCTCCTTATTGCTTTACTATGATTTTATTAGAATGTAAGCCTATGCGGCAGGGCCTTGCTATTTACTGTTTTACTCTGTACAGCACCATGTGCATTGATGGTGCTATATAAATAATAATAATAATAATAATAATAATAATAATAATAATAATAATCTGATAAGGAACCCTGTTTATGGTCCTGGAATGGCAGAAAAATGGGGTGGGGGGAAATGGTGGTGACAATAGGGTCTGCCATCAAGACCGGCTGCCACTACCCTCGACACTCTTGCCGCCTCAGACATCCTCTATGGCCATTTTCCCATTTTTCCAATAGAGTCACTGCTCTCTGCCCGTTCTGCATGCAGAGGATAGCAAGACATACAATTAAACCATGCAGAGGTAAGTGAACTGGTTTTTTAATGGTTTTTAATGCTTTATGTGTGTATGTTCTGTGTTTTAGAATTTTAAATTTTGTATACTCGTTTCAATCTTAATTTTAGAATTTCTGTAAACCGCCCAGAGAACCCTGGCTATGGGAGCGGTATATAAGTGCAGTAAATAAATAAATAAATAAATAAAAATCTAACCACGGAGAGTGCAGCATGGCTCCATGATCAGGTGGTGGGCCCACTTTTCATGGTTCCGTTTCCCCTCCCCTCTGTGCAGGTCTGAACAGGGCCTTAGTCTTAGGGAGAGAAATTCTTTTGGATTCCAGTGAACTTCCTCATGTGCTTTGCTCAAGCAAGAACCTGCTTATTTCTCTTGAAGTTTGCTTCAAGTGGAATTCAGGGGCAATTAAAACAAAAATGTGTTTGTGTGCGTGCACACAGAGACAAACCTGCTGCACATTTAGCTTACTTGCATCAGAAATCTTTACACCTTCAACTTGGTGCTCTCCAGATGTGTTGGACCACAACTCCTATCATTCTCAATGGTCATGCTAACAGGGAATCATGGGAGTTGCAGTCCAACACATCTGGAGAGCACCCAGTAGGGGAAGGCTACTGTCCATAGCTGGACTCTGGCAGGCCTCCCTTTGAGTGAGTTCTGTGGTTGTGTTGCCTTGATGCTCACCCTCATACCTCAGGGTAGATGGGACCTGGAGCAGGACTTTTCCAGACCTGAGCAGTTCAATGGCAATCTTCCCACCTTGTATGTTTGCTGGAAAGAGAGAGAGAGAGAGAGAGAGAGAGAGAGAGAGAGAGAGAGAGGAAAAAACGCTTTCCTAAGGAATGTGAGGTCCAGGCTCACATTTTATTAGGGTAAAAGCAGGGCTGTCTCTATCATTAAGCGGAGTGACGTTGCTGCCCCCAGCAGAATGTGAGTGTCATGAAAAGCCAGCAAAGTATTCATTATTTAATTTGTGACTATTACAGGTTTACTTTCATGGAGTGGGGGAAAATGTCTTGTGGGATTTATTTATTTATTTATTTATTTATTTATTTATTTATTTATTTATTTTTGCCTCAGGTGCCAAACGAACTTGGCTAGCTTTGGATACCAGGCACCTTGACGTGGGTGGGTTGGTGGGTGGCTCCCTTTGTTGCTCTACCTCAGGCAGAAGAGTGCATTGGACCAGATTTGGGAAAAAGAAATCACCCATTTGAAATAATTGGTCTAGTTTTATTCTACTCACGGGCACATAGTGCTTCTTCATAAGTCATGATCGGCTGCTTCACATCTGTCCCGAGTGACTGCCCAGGGCACCCCAGGGTGCTTTACACAGTGGGGGCAGCTGTAGTTTACTCCTGCACTAGAACTGAGGCCTGCAGCAAAATAATTATTTATTCATCGGTGATAATTCTATTCCAGTTCATTTAATAAAATCCCAAAGTAGTTGATATATAAATATTAAAACCACATGTTACAATAATAATACAAAAGAATACAAGGAGCAGTAAGATGCAGGAACATGTGATTCATTGTAATTTATTACAAACTAGAGAAAGCCTGGGTGAGCAAGTGCATTCCTAGGAGGAATTTGAAACATGCCGAACATTTTCTGCTCCCACATGGCAGGACGGTGTTTTCCCGGGGGAAGGGGTGGTCCAGAGGGTGGGTGCCACCACCAAGAAGGACTGCCATTGTAGCAACACTGTTGGTTGTGGAATGATCAGCAAGGCCTCCTCCTGGTTGGCTGGGTATACGTAAGGGAAGGCAGTCTGCTATATAGCCTGGTCTCAAGTTGTTTAGGAATTTGTAGGACAAGAACATAACCATGAACATGGCCCAGTAGCTAATAGGCAGACAGTGCAATTCTGCCAAAGGTTGCAGAATACAATGCTACTGTTCACTTTTCTAGGATATCAGTCATGCACTCCTCCACAATACTCCCCTCCCCTTCCCTCCAGTTTCCCCCCTCCCCAACGTTGGGGTCTTTTTTAGGGTGGTGGTGCGGTCCTAATTTTTTTCCTTGCAGATTTTTTTTTATTTTATTTGTATAGCAGCAAACTTCAGCGTTCTTCCAAACCTACTGCTATGTCAAAGTGCTGGTATTAACATTCAAAGCCCTAAACGGTTTGGAGCCAGGTTATTTGCATGAATGCCTCCTCCCATATGTGCCTGCCCTGACCTTAAGATCATCCACAGGGACCCTTCTCCGTGAGCCCCTGCTGAAGGAAGTGAGGCAAGTGGCTACTAGGAGGAGGGCTTTCTCTGCTGTGGCACCCCGGCTGTGGAATGAGCTCCCCAGAGAGGTCTGCCTGGCGCCTACATTGTTTTCTTTCCGTCACCAGCTGAAGACCTTTTTATTTTCTCAGTATTTTAACACCTAATTTAACTTAAATTTAAACTTTGCTGTTTTAATCTCATATTTTAACCTATATTAATTTTTGCTGTGTGGTTTTATTCTGGTTGTGCTTTTTATACTGTATTTCGTATGTGTGTTTTAAATTTGTTGGTTGTTTTTATGCTCTTCATGGTTTTTAATTTTTGTGAACTGCCCAGAGAGCTTCGGCTATTGGGTGGTATAAAAATGTAATAAATAAATAAATAAATAATTAAATAAATAAATGAATAAATAAATAAATGTCCCGCCTTGTGTGTGGATGGTGCTGTTTTGGCTAGATAAGCAATGCCGTAGGAACATAGGAAGCTGACCTTGGTCCATCTAGGCCAATATTGTCAACACTGACTGGAAACTTTTTAAGATGGTTTTAGAATGTTTTAGGATGTTTTTAAGGATGTTTTAACAATGTATATTATGTTTTAATTCAGTTTTATGTATTTTATCGTTTATTGTTGTTCCCCTCCTTGATCAAAATGGAGAGGCAGGTAAGAAATATATCATTATTATTATTATTATTATTCAGGATTTCAGGCAGGATTCTTTCCCTGCCCTACCTGGAGAGGTCGGGAATTGAACCTGAGACCTCCTTTATGAAAAGCATGTGCTCTACCATTGAGCTATGAGCTCTCCCCTTAAATGACACTTAGACCATGGCTAGATGAGGAGGCTGGAGGAGTATGATCTCACATTTTTATGATTGCGAGTCCCCCCACCCCCAGTCTATAGGAGGCGCGTGACATCCTGGAAGGAAGAGGACGTCACGCCCACCATTTTGGTTTTTTTAATTTTAATCGAGAAAGAGCGCAAGAGCACTCCTACGAAAATGTAAGTTTTAAAACAAACACCTGTTCCCACTCCACCCCACCCCACCCCTGATGGGCACGGAGCTCCTGAGGAGCTCAGTGCCCCATGCCCAGGTCCCAGCTCCTCGCGGTTACTCACGAGGAGCTGGGACAAACTGTGATGCCCAGCCACACATCCCATGGTCTCCAGATCATCCCAGGACCATGGGAAAAAACGCAACAGAAGTGTAGGGTGATATCCCGAGGCAAGGGAGGGGCCATCCCTCCCTGCTCCCAAGATGTCCTGTGTGTCATGTGGATGCACAGGGATGATTTATTTATTTATTTATTACATTTTTATACCGCCCAATAGCTTTAGCTCTCTGGGTGGTTCACAAAAATTAAAACGATAATAAAACAACCAACAGGTTAAAAGCACAAATACAAAATGCAGTATAAAAAACACAACCAGAATAAAACCACGCAGCAAAATTGATATAAGATTAAAATACAGAGTTAGAACAGTAGAATTTAAATTTAAGTTAAAATTAAGTGCTAAAATACTGAGAGAATAAAAAGGTCTTCAGCTGGCGACGAAAGGATTACAGTGTAGGTGCCAGGCGGACCTCTCTGGGGAGCTCATTCCACAACCGGGTTGCCACAGCGGAGATGGCCCTCCTTCTAGTAGCCACCTGCCTCATTTCCTTTGGCAGGGACTCACAGAGAAGGGTCCCTGTAGATGATCTTAAGGTCCGGGCAGGTACAAATGGGAGGAGGCGTTCCTTCAAATAACCTGGCCCCAAGCTGTTTAGGGCTTTAAATGTCAATATCAGCACTTTGAATTGGGCCCGGACCTGGACTGGCAGCCAATGAAGTTGTAAAAGGATTGGCGTAAATGTGATCTCGCCAGGGCGATTCCTGGGATATTGCCTGGTCTAGCCATGGCCTTATATCAAACTTTCCTCCTCCCCCCTCCCCTCCCCTCCCCTCCCCCTCCTCCTCCTCCTCCTCCTCCTCCTCCTCCTCCTCCTCCTCTTCCGTTGCCTTCTTTTTCTTTTTATTACCTTCCATGCCTAACTTTCTCTGTTAGAACAGTTTTAGTGCAGCTCTTATACATTAATAGAGAGGAAACTTTTGATGATCATACCTTGTACTTTATTTCTCTCAGATGTTCTCTAAGTATTGATGCAGCTGATACCCTCCAAATACCTCACATTCCAATATCCTGTGAAGAAGATACTCCTTGTTTTCCCCAAATAAAGTAAGCCTGTATGATTGTCTCTCTTTCAGCTGTACGTATGGACCTCATAATAACCCTGTGTGACAGGTTGACTATTACACCTAATTTATAGCTGAGAGGCTGAAATAGAGAGACTGTTATTGATTCAAGCACAATCCTTTTTTTAAAATGATTTTGATTTGAATGTGAAACATAGGCAGCAAATAAATTGGTCTGCTAAATAGCTTTGATATGGCATAATAAAAGCATTATCCCCAAGCCCAAGTATTAGTCAGGTACTGTCAGTGTAAAGTTGTTCCAACATTATTATTTCAAAATAGTAATGAAGATGAACACCTTTGGTTCATGAAACATCTTCCTAATTGCATCCATTTAGTACTTTCAACTGAGGATAGTGGTGGAGAGAGAGAATTAAGAACTCTGCTTTCGTTGGCAAATCTCTCTACCTTTTCCCTGTTGAAGAACAGAACCAACACACTATCTAGGAGCTAAAGTACATGTTTATTTTTAGCTCTCTCCCACAGCGAATAACACTGACAATGTAGGGCACTAGAAAAATATAACACATCAGTGGTCTCAAGCTGAAATGATTTAATGGGCTCGGGAACAATGCTGCCTGAGACATAAACTGTATTTTTTAGCATGGTGGGGAGGGAGAGGGAGACATACATTTGGCAGTTAGAAGACAGATCCAGGTTGGAAGATGGGCTTCGTCGGTATGCTCTCTGAAGCATGAGGGGCCAAGTCAGCCATTTTGTCAGAGCAACAAAGAGTGGAAGAAGAACTTATATACCGTGTCTACAGACATATGACCAAAACAGAGAAAATACATCAACAACAAAAAAGGAGAAAATAGGACAAAGATTTATACAGAATGTGTATATGATAATTTATACGTATAGGTGCAAATTTAGGGGGGGAAAACACCTATTATTGAAGTACATTACATGATACCAACATGGGGAAGGCTGTGACCATGGTGAGCTGCATCCCTTCCTGTTCAGTCTATTGTCCAGGTGCTAACTGTTAATGGGCAACGTCAAGACCTCTGCTGCTTTCCTTTCTTATAGTTGCACCTAGAGCTGTGCCCAAATCACCTCTTGAAACTTTCCATCGTATTTGTGGGCAGAGAAATGGGGTGTAGGGGGGATGATGACAATTTCATTGAATTTCTCCTGGGAAAGGAAAAAGGATCAATCAAAAGGAATGATCAATGAACATAACACCAAGAAGTCTAGAAAATGCCAGAGAGGAGGGGGCTTGAAGAACTGCATGGGGTGGTGGTCAGTGTGTGTGTGTGTGTGTGTGTGTGTGTGGTGAGGAGGGTTTGCTCGGTGAAGATCATACACAAAGAGAACAGAAGCCTCTTGCGGTAACTTTGATGGAAGCAGAGCACCTGGAAACATTTTGAAGTTCTGCAGCTGTTGTTGTATCTGCAGTTTCAATTAACATGCATAGACAATAGCAGTTGTTTCATTTTATCTTGCAGTGATTTGCAGAGAAGGGGCCCAGGATGGATTTGGAGCAGGATTTTCAAATACAGACCCCATCCAAACTGAAGGTGAACCAAGCAGATCTAGCAATGTTCGTATCTATCCCAATTGATTGCCTAGATGGCGTATCTAGAGAGAAATAATATCTGGGTCTTTAGCATTTACAGCAGAGCACTTTTTTGGGGGATATTTAATTAACCAGGAAATTGGCTAAATGAATAAGACCAAATAGCAAAGTAAGCTGAAGATTAGAGTCACAAATGGATTAATTCATAATTAGGGATGTGCTCCGCTCCGATTAGGAGCGTAGAAGCAGTAGCGGATTGGCCTGCTCCGCCTTACCCAGAGGCGGAGTAGGAGCGGACCGCGGACCCCCTAGAAGCAAGGCGAAGAGAAGCGCCCATTTTTCGGAGCTCCGAGTTCAGGCGGAGCGCTCCGGTCGCCATCTTGAAAACATTTCGCCATAGGATTGCATTGCGGCAAATAATCGCGCATAACTACGTTGTTTTTGAAGCTATCATTCTGAAAATTCTTGTGCACAGAGAGTCGTGGATGGGGGTCATTTTGAGACCACTCTCACCTCTCTGCGTTGTCTGGGTCGCGTGCTATATTTTTGTGAAAATCGGGTCAACCGCGCGGCTCAAACGGCGTTTTCGGCTTTTCGCCCATAGGATTGCATTGAGGGAAAGAATCGGGGATAACTGGGGGGGGGTTAAGCTATCATTCTGAAAATTCTTGTGCACAGAGAGTCGTGGATGGGGGTCATTTTGAGACCACTCTCAACTTTCTGCATCGTACGGGTCGCGGGCTATATTTTTGTGAAAATCGGGTCAACCGCGCGGCTCAAACGGCGTTTTCGGCTTTTCGCCCATAGGATTGCATTGAGGGAAAGAATCGGGGATAACTGGGGGGAGGTTTAAGCTATCATTCTGAAAATTCTTGTGCACAGAGAGTCGTGGATGGGGGTCATTTTGAGACCACTCTCAACTTTCTGCATCGTACGGGTCGCGGGCTAGAAGTTTTTAAAAAATCGGCGGGAAAAATACCTTTTTCAAAGGGCTGAGGGGCAGAGTCAGCTCCCGGTCATGATGATCCCAAAGTTGGAGGAGGGCATAGGCAAAACAGGTAACTTGGGATTCTGGGAAACCTCTCTTTCTTCATCTGAACGGGCTTTTCCCCGTGTTTTTTAACACAGTAGCCCCACCAAATGCACAAACACAACCTGAAATCATATACTAAGCCAAGAATAAGAGATAGAAACACAGCACTGCTCCCCACCCTAACCTTGGTGAACAACTGAATCGATGTGGTGCAAGGGGATGAGCTCCCCTAGGGCGTCTCATCGTGGACGTGCCCCCACTCTCTCCTGCACTGGAAGGCCATTAGAGCCTTCCAAAGAGAGTAAAACGGTGGAGCAATGCCTATCATGAGTTGAAGTGAATGGTCACTTTTCAGTGGTGGAGCAATGCCTGTTATGAGTCGAAGTGAGCGTTTTACTTCTTCTCAGAGCTGTTGGTGGCTGTCAGTGTCTTGAACTGGCAGCTACTTCCCCCTCCCCCGGGCACGTCCCCCTATTGCTGGTAAAAGACAGATATAGCCTTTTTAAAAAAATTCTTCTTGCTGTTTATTCAGCAACACTGCTGCTTTTAATTCCACCCCTCCTTTGTTTATTGATTGATTTATTCCATTTTATATGCATTACTGGCTTATCCTTGGCTCACTTCTTTATGCCCCCAGAAATGCCAGCTGCATGCCTGCCTGCCTTCCCTCCCTCCTCCCCTGCCCACCTCGCAGGGATGTTGTGTGTGGGGTGCCCGATTTTCAAAAATTCGCCAAAAATCAGGGGATGATGGGATTGCTTTGAAACTTGGCGTGCGTGTGCATATCCCCATGAGGTGTCATGGTGCCAAACATGAGGTTTCTAACTTGAACAGAAAAAAAGTTGTATAATTTTTTAGCTTTCAATGCAAGCCTATGGGGGGGGAAACGGAGCTCCGGATCTGGATCCGGAGCTCCGGGCGGAGCGGAGCGGAAGTGGGTGGAGCGGGGGCGGGGCGGAGCGGCCCGATCCGGAAAATGGCGGATCTGCAAGTGAAGCGGAGTGGGGGGTCCGTGCACCCCCCTATTCATAATTAACCTTCATACAATTGGGGCTGGTTGATAGCTCTCTCTTAGGGTGCTTCCAGGTGGAGCGCTCTTAGTACCAATGTTCAGAAGGCATTGCACAACTATGCTATCTTTTATTCCTTAACATATATATATATATTTCTAGTAAGAAAAAAGCTGAAAAAAGCTGTGGGAAAACATGGAAGGGCTACAAATTGAAGATGACCTTTTCTGGACTCCCCATAAAATTCTGTGAATGAGGCACTGCGATTGCACAATAAAAGCCTTGCCTGGAAACATCTTTGATCTTGGCACAGCACAACATTTTCGGTCAGGAAACGAACCAGTTGTGACCCCATAAAAATGAATGGGTGCTGCTACTCCTTTCAGTGGGGGGTGCTCCTTCGTTCATACAACCTGCAGCTACCAGCAATAGCTGGGGAGGAGCATTTGTTGTTTTATTGTAAGAGCACTATGACTACTGAATAAGGCTTTGGAAGGGATGACCTGGAGTGTTGTCCAGCAACAGGAATCAGGTTCCAAATAGCAGGGCAAAAAGTTAGGTTTTGCAGAACCTTGGATTGCTCTCTAGAAAGAGGTGTTGCTCCATCAATGGCCAAGACTCAATTGTCCTCCTAAATCAGGGGTGGGAAATTTGCATCCCTCCAGATGTCACTGGACTACAAATTGTATCAGCCCTAGCCAGCATGTCCAATGGTGAGGAATGTTTGGAGTTGCAGTCCAATATCTGGAGGGACATCATAGAGTGTTGGGAAACTGTGGGGAAAAAGTCACATTTCTGCTGAACCACATCTGTCCAGGCCCCCTTTGCTTCAGAAACTCTCTTTGGGATATCCAAGAACAGAGCCACGCCATCTCTGAGCTGATTATTTCTAATAGGCATGGGACTCTCTCAACCACTTCCATCATACCTGTTTCCCAATAAGGCATCACATTATGAGTACAAGAGTTTATAGCACAGGGTGGTTTTTTTAAATCATCATCATCATCATCATGCTACAGTAGTATGCAAATCAAAGTTAAAGAATCCATAAATTATTTAATTTTAGATGTATTCCTTAAGCTGCACAGCCTTTAATGGAAATGAGGCCTCCATTGAAAATCAAATTTATTCCTCTATCATTAATGTAGGTTTATTTTTAGGGATCTGTGTGATCTTTTGGGGATTCATGCAACAATTTGGGGAAAATATGTGCACATTAGAAATGTGTGTCTTGTTTGGATAATTTCTCTCTTTGAAGAATTTGTTTCTAACCTTAGATATTCTGTAGTCTGTTAGTGAGTTAATTAGGTTGTTTTGCCTTATCCAGATGGAGTACAAAATGTAGTGTAATGGACCAGAGAGCATGGGTGGATGCTGTGTAGAGAAGGTATAATGATTTGACTCACTGCAGGCTTTAGCTTTTTGAGGGGCCTTGAGCAACACACCTCGATGCTATTTTCAGCAGCTGCTATTGCTCCCCCTTCTCTTTCTAATCATTTTTACCACTTGATTACTTGACAGGCAGGGAGCCAGTGTGGTGTAGTGGCTAAGGTGTTGGACTGGGAGTTGGGAGATCTGAGTTCTAGTCCCCACTTGGCCATGAAAACTCACTGGGTGACTGTGAGCCAGTCACAGACTCTCAGCCCAACCCAACCCACAGGGTTGTTGTTGTGAGGAAAAAATACAGAGGAGGACGTCCTTCTTAACAAGTGGTAAAAATGATGAGAAAGAGGAGGAGCAATTATCACTATTATCTCGGACAGAGCAAATGGCAGGTGAACAAGCATGTTGCAGTGGTGAAGAGGAGGAGGGGGCTTTGTCAGTGCACCCCTGCTTGGTTGTGGGCCCTTGAAGGCCTCTAGTGTGGGAGAGCCCACAACCTCCCTAGGTAACTGATTCCATTGTCGTACTGCTCTAACAGTCAGGAAGTTTCTCCTGATGTCCAGCTGGAATCTGGCTTCCTGTAACTTGAGCCTGTTATTCCGTGTCCTGCACTCTGGGAGTATCGAGAAGAGGTCCCGGCCCTTCTCTGTGTGACAACCTTTCAAGTATTTGAAGAGTGTTATCATGGTTCCCCTCAATCGTCTCATCTCCAGGCTAAACATGCCCAGTTGTTTCAGTCTCTCTTCATAGGGCTTTGTTTCCAGATCCCTGATCATCCTGGTTGCCCTCCTCTGAACACGCTCCAGCATGTCTGCATCCTTCTTGAATTGTGGAGCCCAGAATCATTACGATAGCTCTATCATGCCATCTTCAAACGTCTTCAAAGGATTGTGAGTCTCTGACTTTGGACAAAGCTTCAGAAGGTGAATGCATTGCTGTTTACAACTTGTCCACAAGTGTGTATAGATCAAGTTTATTTTTGGGGGGAAATCTGAAAATGAACAACAGCAGGAATCAGCCAATTGTAAAAAAAGTAATCCTCATTCTCTCTCTCTCTCTCTCTCTCTCTCTCTGACATACTCACTGAAACATGCACTTTTTTAATTTTGCCTGATACATTAGCTGAATATATGGTGAATAAATTGTTGAATAAATTGTGGTGAATAAATTGTTTCTGATTCCTTTAGCATTCATTCACGTTCATCTTGAGTTGAACATTCTTTTTTCTCTCCTCTCCCCAGTCAATTTAGAATGTTTTCCTCCACGCCCTTCAACATTTCCTTTCCTTGAGGAAATACATTTCCTGGAGTTGCTGTTTGCATTATTTCCTTTGTTGTTAGGTGTGTGTGTATGTTTTTTTAAAAAAACATTTACTATGAAATCATATTGTGTATATGTGTATTTGCAGCAGATGCTGAGCTGAAAATGGGAAATGATGAGAACAGTTCATACAGCACAGGATCTAGCACTCACTCATGCTTAGTTTCCATCGTGAGTTACCCTACTGGCACCAATTAAATTGTTCCAGACAGATGTCCAAGGCATGACATCACACTCTGAGGGAACACCTCCCTTATTTGATCTTTCTCATCTCTAGGAGCATCTAGGACAGTCCTGTCCCAGGCTCCTTCTTTCTGGGAAATGAAATCAGTGGGAGCTCAGAGCTGGGATTCCCCATGGTGGTGCCACAGCAGTGCAATATATTCATGAGGGAGACCTGCTGCACCCCCCCTCCCAACTGAAATTTATGTCAGTAGGGTCTGTGTTTCTCAGGGGTCTTTTGTCCTATCATCCACCCATTCTGATGAAATTAATCCACTCAATTCGACGGAATCAGATTTTTAAAAATGAGAGTTTTGTTCTACTTGTGCTAATTTGCATCTGCACTAAGTTGCATGAGTGTGAATATGCATTAACTAATTAACAAATTTGTGGGAGAAAAAGTGAAAAACCAGGCTGCAGGTCCACAGAATCCACACAACTTGGAAAAAGCCAGACTGCTGCTAAATTTGCAGGTTGGATTCATGGAAATCCAAACTCATTTGAATCTGTTGCAAATTTCTCCAACATCCCTAGCAGTAATCTAGATATGTTGACAACTCCAATCATCCCCATCCATCATGGCAAATGGGATGATGGGAACTGTAATCTAACACATGCAGGACACACCGGGGCCATAGCTAGACCTACCTATTATTGCGCGACGGAGGGGTGAAGATCTTGCAATGTGTTTATCATGAGATCTCCCCCCTCTATTCACACGTGGCGCACTCACACGTGTCACGCCCACCATTTTTTTCTTAAAGAAGAAGATGTGTATGAGCGTTTGTGCACAAAAAGTCAGGTTTTTTGTTTTTTAAATTTCCCCACTCCCCCCCACCCCGCCCCCCCCAATGGGTGCAGTGCTCCTGAGGAGCTCTGCGCCCCATGTGTGGGTCACGGCTCCTCATGAGGAACCATGAGGAACCGGGACAAACCGCGATGCCTGGCCACACATTCCATGGTCTTGGGATCAGCCCAGGACCATGGAAAAACCAGGCTCAAAGGGTAGGGCGAGTTCCCGGGGCAAGGGAGGGATCATCTCTCCCTGATCCCGGGATCCCCTGTGCATCATGTGAACACACAGGGACGATCCCAGGGATTGCCCCGGGATTTCGCCCCATCTAGCTATGGCCCAGGTGTTGGAGAAGGTTGCTGTGTTGCTAAAGCAACACTTCAAGTTCTTTTGCAAATGTCTTTGAAGCCATGGTATACTTTTGCTTTTTGTTACAGGCATCACAAACCCTTGTAAATCACAGAATATCAGATGGCACAGAGCATATAAGGATTTAAGAAAGAGAGAGAGAGAGAGAGAGAGAGAAGAATAGTGTTATTCTTAGAAGCCACTGTACATGGATTGCCCTTTGATTTCTATTGTATTTCTTCATTGCTGGAACAATTTTTTGTTTGTCTTGAACACCACAGCTGCATATTGGGAGATGAATGCTTTGGGATTTGGCTATTCTCTTCAACAATGCCTACATCTCCTTCCTGGTCAATATGTGACCGCACCTGGATCGTCTACTACAACAAAAGGAATGTCTATAGCAGATATTTCCTGTTTCCAATGTTTTCCCATTGTTCTCCATCTATCTGGCTTGAACTGTGCTTGCTGTCATTAACCAAAAGCATTGAAGTTATCAATGCTAATGGCACAATGCCCCTTTTCTTTGCTGACACTTTTCTTCTAAATTTGCATTATGTAATTTTCAAAGGCGCCTTGGTGCTCAGGAAAACCAAGGGTATGAGGTGGAAAACATCACTTTTTAAAATTCTGTTAAATGGATTGCTGCAAAACTCTTTGTGGAAACACTGAAAAAAGCTTACAACCAATTGATTTTATAAGTGTGTGTGTATTAGATAGATTAATCTATCTTTTTTTTTTGCTGTCTCACTTCTGAATATTTTCAATCACAGGTTACATCTGTCCTGTTTCCACATCAATTTGAAAACCTTCTTTAGAAAGATTAAAAAAAAAACCCACACTTTTCTTTTTTAAAAAAACATTTCTCATAACAGATGTATTTTTCTGTCCAATATGTGTTTTTGGGAAAGTCCAATTTCTGCCCAATTTCCCCCCAATATATGCATTTTGGAGTGCTATTTTGCCTAGTGTACATATTTTTGTACACAATTTCCCCAAATGTAGACATTGCTGTATGAATTTTATTATTTTTAAATGGAGAACAGCATCACAACATTCTCAGAAGTGTGAAAACCAAAGGATAACTGTTTTCCAGTTCACATACTGATTCTGGAAATGTGAATTGCTCAGTTCTTACCAAAATGCAAACTAAATGAACTTTTCCCCATCCCTAAAATATATGTACACACACACGTGTATACATATAGTAAAATCTCAGAGCCATTCTACACAATATACTGACTGAGATGGTAGAATTCCAGAAATGCCTTTACTTCCACACCCAATGCAGCCTGGGCATGGGGATGCTATTGTGGGTGGGGGTGGGAGATGAGGCATGGAGGCGGGCCATTTGCAGCCTCTGCATGGTGCCACTGGAGGGGGGAGGGGGAATCCGAGCCCATAAATCCGAGCCCATAAATTGCAGCCTCTGCATGGTGCCACTGGAGGGGGGAGGGGGAATCCGAGCCCTCCCCTCCTCTTCTTCTTTGAAACACGGCTTCCTCCCTCCCTCCCTGTAGGCAATGTGGGCTTGCTGGTCGTCCTTTAGGGGGAGTGAGTAGGAATTTTTTGCTCATAAACTTCCATTGGTTATGAGGTTTTTTGCCTACTTCACACTGTAAGACAGGCGGGGAGAAATAATTAGGTTGATTTGGCTGTTAAGAATCTAGTCACATTTGATGATAGGCAGGTATGTGTGGGTATCTTGAGTGGGTTAGGGTCGGTGAGCATTCAGAGGCACCATTGTGGTGATGGGTAATGCCTGAGGCTCCCCAGCTGTGAGCCCTGTAGCCCAACTGACAGTGATAAGGGTTACCTTTAAGGCCAACCTTTCTCACCGACTTGGAGCCCCAAAGGGCGGTTGATACGGAAGGCCTCCCTACCCCAAAAGGGGAAGCCTGGGAGATGGCAAACTTTGAGGCACCACTCTCAGGCCGTGAATGTCTCGCCCAATAAAACAATGGCATTAGGCTGGATTAGAGAAGATACCCACTTAGGTTTTCCCTTTCTGCAGATCTATTAATAAATGTGGCCCTGTTTAAATCCCAATCTTGTGTCCGCCTCGTTATTTCCCACATTCCCCACAATGTAACATTTCAGACTGCAGGGAGGAAGTCATGTTTTTGAATGCTCCAAAGGGTTTAGGATGGTTTCCCCTCCTTTTATCTTCCTAACCTCTGAGGTCAACCAGCAAAACTCACAGGCTAAAGGCATCCATTGTATTTCAAGATGAGTTAGAATTTGAACTCAGATCTCACTGGTCCTAGTTGGACACTGTCAATCACAACATCACACTGTGCCTGTTCAGAAGACACCTTAAACCCTGCTAGTTAAGGCTTTTGGTTAAGCAGCAGGGATTAAGATGTCTTGTGCACTGCGTTTGCTAAACCCTGCTCACTCGCTAACCACAGTCAGGCTGTCTGCAGCAGGGTTAGGGGCTCTAACCATGGCTTAAAGTGTTGAGTGTGACAGCATAGCTTGTGATTAGTTCTAACCCCAGAGAACCACCATTTTGCTAACAACAGAGCCTGAAGTGTCATCTGAACAGGCCCACTGGCTCCATGTGCAACAAACTGGCACATCGTGTGGGATAGGCGACTAAAACTTTTTCTTAATTGTGTAGTTTATAACTCACCTCTGACTAGAACCTTGAGAGGGGTGTGAATTTTCTTTGGGTCCTATATATTTTTTTTCACATTAGAACGTAACATTTTTTAAAAAAACTTCATAAGCCAGATTTTTTAAAAAAAGAATACTCGTGACAGCAAAACTGACCAATTTGTCTATTGAGGCAGAGGACTTTGAGTGCTTACGTGTTAAAAGTCTGGGCTTGAACCCTGTATATTCAACCATGTTGGTGGGGCAGAATTAGGGTTGCCACCTCTTATTTTCCTAACAGGCTACTCATCTTTATCAGCTATATGGCAGGTAAGTACAACATAATCCTCTCAATGTAACTATTGAAGTGACAAAGATGGATCCAGGAGCACCCAAAACTATGGACCTACTCCTTCAGAAGAACTACAACCCCATCTAGAACAGGCAAACAGCTCAATTCCTGAACCTAGGAACTGCCAACCCATACAGTCTTTGTTTTATCAGGAATAAGTTTCAGTTTATTGGCCCTCATCCAAGTTGTAACAGCATCCAGGCACTAGTTCAGAATGTGCACGGCCTCTCCCGATTCAGATGTCACAGAGAAATAGAGCTGGGTGTGCTCAGCATATTGGTGATACCTTTCCCCAAATCTCCTGATGAACCACTCCAAATAACTTCATACAGATATTAAATAACTTTGGGGGCACTCCACTGTTCAGCTGCTATGGGGTTGTGGTGCAATCACCCAATGCTATTCTTTGGAACCGACACCACAAGTATGAGTTTCACCGCTGTAGAACAGTGATTCCAAATCCCAAGCAGCTGATTGATGAAGAAGAAGTAATAGGGTCATACTCTCCATGTCCCTCTCCCAAAGAGGGCCATCCATAAAGGCAAACAAGACTGATTCCATCTCAAAACTGGCCCAGAATCCAGACTGGAATGGATGCATATAATCAGTTTCATTCAAAAGTTCCTGCAGAATGTGTCCAGTCTTGCCTGTTGAGATGTAGAGAGTGGGATGAAGTGTGTGTGTGTGTGTGTGTATGTGTCCATGTATATGTGTGGATGTATGTCCATGTGTGTGGACCCTGACCTGCCATATAGCCAGGGAACAATATATTTTTGCTGGGAAAAAATGATTTCCCACAGCTCCTGTGAGGATTGCAGCTAAGCTCAGAAGGAACAGGGGGTGGGTGGTAACAGACACCAGCATCTTTGCTAATAAAAAGTGCCAGTTCTGTGTTCCTGTGAGCTCTGGTTGGACTACATTACGGGGAACACAGATACCCTCTTTACTCCCTGCCCCCATGGCCTTGGACTACCAATAGCTCAGCTGTTATTATCAAGCCTGAAGGTCATATAGCCCTATTGTGTCCATGTCTGACCCAAATAAACTATCGTTGAGTTCAATAGCACTTACTTCCCAGTGGGTGTATATATATGATGGTTGCCATAGGCTCTTTCTTTGCTGGTGTCAAGGTGGAGGGAAGGAGGAAGTATCTGGCTATTCCACTGCTCTTTTTCCCCAGGGTGACATGTTAGTAGCTGGCCATTATTCAGAAGCTGAAGATATTGTCATGATCAGGTAACTGGAAAAAACAAACAAACAGGCAGCAGCTGTTGGCAACTTTGGAGTATTTATTATTCACTCATTCATTCTCCTTTATAGCTGGTCTATCCCACAGGCTCAAGCTGAATAACAGCAATTTTGCTGAAAAACAAAGAGGAAGATTCCTGTCCCTGAAGGCTCATAATCTAACAATTTAGTAACTCAATCGTGTTTTTAATTAGCTTATTATCCATCAAGCACAAGACATTTATGTTTAGAAATCTTTAAAACAGCCGTAATGGATTAGCAGCTTTATGTCCGTAGCTCGGCCCTGTGATTTGCCATTTCAGTTAACATTTGCAGATTGACCCGGCGTCGTCTGCAGAGTTTCTCCACTATGCCTAACTTGGTAAATGAGACAAAACACTGCCTACAGCTATAGCGATTGTTTCTGGACAGCAGAATGCTAAAGACTCTCTCTCTCTCTCTCTCTTTCTCTCTGTACATGCACATGTGCATTATTCTTTCTGGGAGGAGGAGGAGGAGGATCAAGCTATCCCTCTGGGAATGAGATGTCCTGTCAGCCAGTGCCATCTTCTGGAGCACGGCAGGAAGTTGGGAGCAACATGGCCGAGTGCCATGTTCTGGCAGAAAGGATTGCAGGGCTAAGGAAGTTACCACAAGCCGATCGTACAGCTGGAACTGCACAATGAGGCAAGCCTACTATGAGGGAAGAAAAGCAAGCCCAATCAATGCAGTTGGTGGTGGTGTGGAGGATGAGAAATTTTAAACAGGAAACGAGCAAAGGTTTTCTGGTAGGGCACAAAAGGAGGGAGAAGAGAGACCTGTAACCCTAACCCTGTCCAGTGTTCATCAGTTTTAATTTTTTGCTTTAAGCATTGGGATTTGAAACTGTTAAACCCCCCTTTTCACTCTTCCATATATTTATGTTTTGCCTGTTTACAGGTTCTATTTCTCCAGTCAGTCATTGCTTTGACACCCTTGTTTGTTTGTTTTTACTTAAGAAAGCATCTTTGCTTTCATAGCAAATTAGGGATCCTGTAGTGAACACAATGACATAATGGCATCAGGTAGCCAATCAGATATTGATACATGACGATGTCACTGCAAGCAAACAAAACCCTCTCATTGATTTCATGCTGCATGGGATGGAAGAAGAGAGAACATCTACCCATTTTCTAGGCAACCAGGCTGACACTCCCTGCATTACGGCCACACGGCTCAGGAGTTTCATTGCCCTCCAGAGCTCCATGGCAATACTTCCTTCCCAATTCAGTTCTTGCCTTATATAGTCTAATTTCATTGTTATCCACCTTGAGATATCTGTAAAAAGGTGGGATATCAATCCTAAAATACGCAAATACATTAATAAATACTCACCCATCTCTACCTGGCAAAAGAAGAATATGGCCTTCAGGAAGCATGGCTAGCAAGACTGGATACTGAAGATTGAAGACTACTTCAAATAATGAGGTTCTCTACTTATAGGCACTTGACAATGAAATTGACAGAATGGGAAACCCTACTTCAGAATATTGGGGGTGGGGTGAATCAAAAGTCAACATGTACTGTTGCCCTCAAAGGAAGGAAGGAAGGAAGGAAGGAAGAGAGGAAAACAGGAAGAAACATTGGAGTCCAGATGTAAAAAATAAAATGTAATTTATATGCCTTTTTCTATTATTTAGCCCAACTCCTCATGCTTTGGAGTGGAGGTATGAAAATGTTAATGGAATTACTACCACTTCTTCCCATTTTGTCCCCAGCACTAAAATGGTGACTCCGTAGCTGACAGATTTGATGTCAAACTGAAGACGTTGATCAAAAATAATTATACCAAAGTCTTCGTTACACTCTATCAACAAGCATGGGAAACAGAAGTAAGGTTGCTATAAATGGAAGCTTTTTATCTGCTTGTTCTGAGGCCAGTTCCACCTCTGTTTAGCTGCACATCTTAGGTGAATGGACCTAAGATTTTGTGCTGAGTTTCAACCCTGGACTTGACCAAAAAAACCCCAACTGAATCTTCTGTAGATCCCCCTAAAACATGCTTGTTTCAAGACTAGATCAGCCCCATGCATTCAGCCCATGTTGACAGAATGTATGGGTGCAATTTCTGAAGAGGGCTTTGGTAGTACCAAAATCTGAATTCTGCAGGTTGCTAGTTAGCATCCTATCCTAGCTCAGAGGACACTGGGTTGTGGTTTGGGATGTTGGAGAAATCTTCAATGGATTCAAGTGGATTCAGGTTTCAATGAATCCAAACTTTTTTCATCTCACATGTCTTCCACAGAACTGTGGACTGGTTTTTTTAAAAAGTGTGTGTGTGTGTTTGTGTGTGTGTGGTGGGGAGGGATGAACAAACTTGCACTTGTGCTAAAGCCTTAATGCAACACACATTAGCACTGATGTGCATTAGTGCAAGTGGAATGAAATTCTCATGCATCCCTACAAGAAATCCAATTCTGAAAATGGGTGGACAATGCAATGAAAGATCATTCAAAACACAGGTGGGACAGATTTAACAACATCCATAAATCCCTAGTAGCGGTACTGTGTGGAAAGACTAGTTCACATCTGGCAGAGCAAAGTCTTGGCCAGACAAGACAATGCCTGTTAGGATTCCGGACAGATCACTGGCTGAAGCCCAGCCTTGAACAGCAGTTGTCTCTGCAACATACAGAGGCCCTCTGAAGCCGCTGAAGCCTGCCAGGTTTGGACCTGCTGTTCATTCCACCTCCTCTGAGGAGCTACTGCAGCTGCTGGCTCCTACAGCATGGAGGCAATGAGAACTTCATCCGAGGGGTGGCATCTGAGCACAAGGCATTTGGTGAAGCCACGTCCTCTGGCTTGGAAGGTCCTGGAACAGCGGATTATAGGATGAAACCTCCACCCCCTCTGAGTCTTCCTCTGGGCCACAAGGGGATCAAAGCCAGAGAACATCACAGTTGGTAGTCCGCATTAGCGATTATTACTTTGGATGTGTCAGAGGAATCTGTGTGCTTTAAGACAGTCGTATATGAAGTTGCCTTCCTTGGCATTTGCTTTCCCTCAGAAACATCTCATCAAACTCCATCCATAGGCCGTATGCTATTTCATTTACGAGCCCCAACCCCAATCGGGAAGAATATAGGAATTAAATGATGGTGTTCGTTCAAGCCAAGCACACCTATAAAAACACTTTAGATAATAGGTGTAGCGTTTCTTGATTAGCTGCTTTTATAGTTCAATAAAGTGGAATGAAAATACATAGATGAATGGTTCCACAGGAGTCATTTCAGGAGACTACCACTAAAACAAATAGCACCCAGGTCTGAACATCTGCACATAAAGTTACCAGCACTTTTTTAAAAACTTCCTTTGATCATGGGGAGTTAGGAAAGTGAAGAGAGAATTTTGCCCCTGTTTGAGTTAAAGAAAGAAAAAATTGGCGGAAAGCAGTGAACAGTGAAGACCCCCACCCAGACCCACCCCCATTGAAATTTGATGACTCTGGTCCAGTCACCATGAAAATGAACATTCTCAATTTGTGGTGGGTTTCCAAGAGTTTGTAAATTAATTCTCCATTCAGAGCCAAAGCTAAAAGCATATGCAAGCTCTTGAAGTACAGTGACATGCAATTTTTTTTTTTACTGCTAATATTAACGCTTGTAAATGATTGCTTTTAAATTGGATATATGTATGGCATGTCGCAATAAGCCAGTTTCTAGCATGGCTCATGACTTTGCCATAGTCAGTTATAAAATATGTGAAGGGTTGTTTATGAAAACACCTTTTTTATTGAGCATTATTAATACCCTGTGTTTAGATTGCTTTTAGCTAGAGGCTCCCACCACCACCTCCATGAAATCTAATGAAAGCAGGAATAAATTCTAGCGTTTGGATGGCCCAAACAGCTGGCTAAATTAAGCCAGGGCAGTATAAGTGGAGCAGATTGTATTTCAAAGCCTTCCTATTCATTGAAACCATTTGTCCAGATAATGAAAAGGGAACCATTAAAAGCAAAAAAATGGGAAAGGGTGTGTGTGCTAGAAACACTGGAACTGTTTTTTATAGTAAATATCTAAACTTCCAGCCGAGCTACAAAGACACTGACTTCTAATAGGACTGCACTGCTTTGTCAAAACCAACTGAAGAAAAGAACATGGAGCCAGTTCCACTATGTTTCAGTTGGTTTGACACAGGGTTGTAGTGGCAGGAGGGGAAAGATGAAATCTGAGGCTGGTGTTCAGATTAAGCTAGCCTACTAATTTTCAAGTGGGGGGATGCCAGGATCCCTTATTAGCTTTCTAGGTGGTTCTCTATGAGAACTCGCACCTGAAACACTCCTCCCACCTTTCTCCATAGTGTGTGGCTATCAGGGATGGGTGTTACATATTTTGAGGTTCATTGTCACATGAATATGGGTCTAATCCCAGGCTTTTAATGTCCTGTGATGGGGCACTTGTCTCAGCTGTCTTGGACAGGTCTATTATTGAAATTGTTTTTGGCTGTTTCAATTGTTTTACATTTTGTATGTTAATTTTTATTAGTCTATGAGTGGTAAAACAGCAGTTTCTGCAGCTGAAACTCTCCCCAAGGCCTGAGTTCGATCCCAGTGGAAGCTGGTTTCAGGCAGCCGGCTCGGGTCAACTCAGCCTTCCATCCTCCTGAGGTCGGTAAAATGAGTACCCAGTTAGCTGGGGGAAAGGTAATAACGGCTGGGGAAGGCAACGGCAAACCACCCCGCTATAAGGCCTACCAAGAAAACGTCAGCGAAAGCTGGCGTCCCTCCAAGAGTCAGTAATGACTCAGTGCTTGCAAGAGAGGTTCCTTTCCTTCCTTCCTTTATTATTTATTTATTTTATTTACAATATTTATATACCACTCTCCATTGAAAATTTCAGAGTAGTGTACAAGATAAAATGAAAATAAAAACAGAATAAAACACTTAAAATACAGTGACTCATAGCAGGACATTAAGAAAAGGCTTCCTGGAATAATAATGTTTTCAGGAGGCACTGAAAGGAGTACAAAGAGTCCTTTGTACAAACCTCCAGAGTCAGGGAATTCCACAGGAGGGGGGCCACCACACTGAAGGCTCTTTCCCTGGTGGACTCCATTCAGAGGTTGGATCTATGTGAAACCACAGGAGCATGCCCTCAGATGACCTCAGTGACCGGGCAGGTTGGTAGGGGAGAAGGTAGTCTCTCAGGTATTCTAATACAACATTTTATCATAATGTTGTATTATATAATGTCATATAATGAAATGGAACAAAATAATAATAATAATAATAATAATAATAATAATAATAATAATAATAATGGTGAAGCTCAACTGGTCAGACCAGCATCCTATATCAACTGAACATGCACCACAGGACATCCTTTCTCAACCTCAGCCTGGTTCTCCACAGCTGTGTTGGACTACAATTCCCATCCTAATAAGAGTTGCAGTCCAATATTTCTGGAGGGCACTAGCATAAGGAAGGCTCTTGTAGAACATTGTCCAGAATCCCCTTCACTGCTCAGGGTTTCTGTGGGAGACGTCTGGGAGCTTCTCTCTACATCTCCCTGAACATAAGCATTTGAAATCATGGCATTAAAAGATTTACCTTCTTTGTTTTCTTCTGTAAAGGTGTCTTTATGAAGGTATGAGCAGGGAGAGATCCTTTCTCAGTATCTGCACTCCCTCCCCATTATCTGGCCACTGATATCAGTAAGGCAAAGGATGACATGTTCAGCATATGATTCAGAACTTCATACTTTACCAAGGCCTTTGCTAGACCTGCTGGCTTATGCCGGCAGGGAGGCGGGGCCAAGGCGCGCTAACGTTAGCGCGCCTCACCCAGGGTTCCAGACATCGGACGCGCAGGGACGTCGGATCCCTGCGGCGTCCGCCATTTTTTTTTTTTTTTTTTTGCTTTTAAACGGCCGGGTGCGGCCCGAAGATGGCGGAGACGGTAGGTGGTTTTTTCTACCGGGGGGGGGGGGGAAGGATGGCAGGGTGGGTGGCAAGGGGTGAGGGCGGGTGAGATCGCGCCGCGCCGCCGCCGCCCGAGCAAGCAGGCGAGCGGCGCTTGCCAGGGCAATGCCTGGCATGGGGCGGCATTGCCCGGGCAAGCGCCGCTAGGCTGCTTGCTTGGGCGGCGGCGGCAGCGCGATCTCCCCCCCTCCCCCCTTGCCACCCACCCTGCCATCCTTCGCCCTCCCCTCTCTTCCCCCCCCGCCGATGGGCACAGCACTCCTATGAGTGCTGTGCCAGGCAGGGCCGCAGCTTTTCGCAGCTCCTCGCGAGTAAGCGAGGAGCCGTGAAAAGCTGCGGAAGTCTCCACACTTTCCCCAGCCCCGGCCTGAGGCCGGAGCTGGGGAAAAAGCACACCATAAGCGCATTGGCTTATGGCGCGTAAGACCAAGCCTCAGCGCGGCCTGTCTCCGGATTCCCCTGTGCGTCATCTGGACGCACAGCAGGGAAGCCGGGTCAGAAGGCGCACTAAGGCCTCGTCTAGGAAGGCCCCAAGTCACCATGGTACCACTAAACCAAGAGACTTGAGGTTCAGATGCTCTGAGATGCTGATAGGAGTGCTTAAGAAGAGAGAGCCAACCCTGAGGTAGGCTATACAAGATCCATTGTTAGAAGATGAGATGAAGCTCTGAGACATTCTTCTAGGAGATCTGTTGGAACTTCCGAATTTCAAATATCTAAATTAATCTCCAAGGTAGACCTAGCTTCACCGTGTAAAACAGGAGTAGTTTTGGCTATTGGGCGGTATAAAAACGTAATAAATAAATAAATAAATAAACAAACAAACAAACAAACTGGTGTCCTCTTTATGTTTTGGACTACAAGTCCAACATGACTCAGACTGCTGGCTAGGGATTAGGGATATTTTAATCCATAACATCTAGAAATCATTACATTGCCTATCCCTGGTGTAAAACATTACTAATTTATTGAAATATATTGATCCTGCCTTTCCAATAACTGAGGAGATGCAGCAGGTGGGTGAGGGGCTGTGGCAGGTAGGCGATGGGCTGCCTTGGGTGGGTGGTGGTGGGCTTCAGTGGTAGCAAGGGGCAGATGGATGGGTGGGTTAGTGGGTGGATAAGGGGATGGTGCAGGCAATGGTGTGAGGATGAATGGTGTGAGGCTGAATGGTGTGAGGATGGCTTTATCAGTGAGTGGGGGTGAAAAGGCTTCTGCTGTGGCAAGTGGGTGGGTGGCGAGGGGCTCTGGTGGCGGCAGCAAGCAAGGGGCCTTGGTTGTTAGAGCAGTACGACAATGGAATCAATGACCTAGTGAGGTCATGGGCTCTCCCCCTAGTGGCCTTGAAGAGGCAGCAGGACAGCCATCTGTCAGGGATGCTTTGATGTGGATTTTTGCATTGCGCAGGGGGTTGGACTCAATGACTTCTACTATTTATGATTCTATGAGCATGTGTATGGCAGGGGCCCATTGGCAGCCCTGCAGTCTGATGCCGGCCCTACCGTTTCTCCATCATTTTTAAAACTATTTGAGCTAGTGGCCAGTAAAACCTCATGTAAGAGTGAATTCCATGAGATCGTTGTTGGTGTATTATTATTATTATTATTATTATTATTATTATTATTATTATTATTGAGATGATAGCTGTGAATTTCAAGAAAGGAAACTAAGCAGCAACACCCAACTTTTTAGAGGTGTATTTTTTTGTTTTTGTTTTTTTAGAGCAGGGAAAATGCATTATTTAATTGTGAAAATAAAATATTATTTTTTAAAAAAGACTTGTGTATTTGCACTATTCTGCTACACCACAGTGCCACTTAGAGGTTATGTAGCAGAAAAGCAGGAAAGGAAACATTGTCTATTTCCAGATCTCAGTTCTGTGACGAAACCAAAAAGTAAATACAGCAGATTAACATCCTTGTTTCAGAATAGCTCTGGATTTTCTACACCATGCAGGAGGTTGGACTGCAGCACGGCTTACAAGGCCCATTCAAACCCCATGACTCTTGGTAGCCTTGCAGGTGTCTGAACTAGCCCATAGAACATTGAGAGCCAGTGTGGTGTAGTGGTTAGAGTGATGGACTGGGACTCTGGAGATCTGGGTTCTAGTCCCCACTCTACCATGAAGATCACTTTGGGCCAGTCATTGACACCCAGCCTAACCTACCTCACAGGGTTATTGTGCATATAAAATAGAGAGGCAGATGATCACGTATGCTGCCTTGGGCCCCTTGGAGGAAAGGGGAGATATAAATGTAGCAAAATAAATGAATAAATAAATAAATAAAGTTGAGCATTAAGGTATATGCCTGAACACATGAATCACTTGTCTCTTCCTTTTCTGAAAGGTGAGAGGGATGTAGGTATGGCCTCATTTCTTGCTGTTGTTTTTAATGCCTCGCCCCAGTGTCTCCGTATGGGGCAGGCTATATATCAGTTCATACTCTGCAACCCAAAAAAACTTTCTCATCTCCTTGGGTTTAGCTCCTGACTATCTGTTATGCTCATTAAAATCTTCCCGCGAAAGCTCCTGCAGGCACAGTAAATGAAAGATCGTAAATAACTGAACTGCTGTGGTTATATTTCTTGCAACAGAAATGGCTGCAGTAGGCTGGATGGATGCCACCCTATTGCCAGCCTGCACCTCCTGTCATTTGGATGGTTAATGTCAAGACCAGCGGAATCCCTGCGTGACGCCTCCCTTTGTTCACGGAGAATCACATCTCTCCTTTTCATTACCTAATAGTTATTCATAAGGCATATTAACCCATTATTATTATTTAAATAAGGCCCCTCATGAGGCTTCTGTTGGATGATTTGGATCTATAACTGCAGCATTGCTTTAGGAATAGAGATGCATCTCTCTCTCTCTCTCTCTTCCTCTCTATCTATATATAAACCGGAGATGTCAGTGCAACATATGTGTAATGCTTTTGCAAATACCATAATTACAACCCATTTGTCAACAGATGACAACTTTAATAACCGGCGCACACCCATCATCTGAAGTGTCTACATATTTCTTAAATAAATGTTGATTGAAAAATTTACTGTTGCGGCAATATGGCTTAGAATGGCTTGGGACTTTGCTCTCCCCCTCTGCCACACACACACACACACACATTACCTCCTTCTTTTGGCTTGTTATAAAAGTTGCACGATTCACTATAAAATGAAAACATATGGGCGCAAGAAAGAGTCCAGGCGTTTCACGCAGTCCAAGTCTCATGGAGTCAGTCGATGGTTGATTTAGGTCTGCTGAAGTGAGGTCAAACGAAGTTCATTAGATGTGGGAAAATGACTTCATACCTGACATGACAAAGCTCTTTTGATTTTCCATTGGCACGAGAGCCAGGGCAGGCAGGGGCAGGCTGCCTCTTTCACTTCAGTGGAAGACCCCAACCAGTGCACGGGGGTCACACAGGGTAACAGAAATGGAATGAAATCTGCTTGCCGTTACATATTTAAAATCTACTTAGGAGATCTGTATTTTATAGACGGGAGTCCTATCTTTCATGGGAAATTCTTGCAGGGCTGCATTTTTAGGATGGTGTACCTTGCCATGTAAAATGTGGGTGTGGCTGCTTAGTTTCGTTTCCTGAAACTCACAGCTGTCATCTCTCTCTCTCTTTTTAAAACCATCAACTCAAGTTTCTAGTTGTCATTATTGCAAAGAGAGCTCTGCAAAGGACAAAGGCTGCAAACGATTATAGATGGGACTTCTGTGCCCTCCAGTCTTTCCTTTTCTCCTCAGTCTCCCCTGATCATTCTTTTCTTCTCGCTCACCTTTTGCATTGGTAGATGACTGCCAGGACTCAGTCTGCAACCCTCATGAGAATCAGAGTAGTGTAGTGTACAGAATGCCAGGCTGACACCTGAGTGTGAATCCTCACTCAGCCATAAAGGTCACTGCTTGCTCTTGGCCAAAGAACTCTCTGGGCCTGTTCAGACGACACACCAGGCTTTGTGGTTAGCGAAACTGTGGTACTCTGTGGTTAGTACTAACCACAAGCTGGGCTGTCGCACACAACAGTTTAACCCATGGTTAGAGCCGCTAACCCTGCTGCAGATGGTCTGACTGTGGTTAGTGTGTGAGCCTGGTTTAGCAAAATGCATCGCACAAGACACCTTAAACCCTGCTGCTAAACCAAAAGCCTTAACCAGCAGGGTTTAAGGTGTCTTCTGAACAGGCCCTCTCTCAGCCTAACCTACAACACACAGTTGTTGTGAGGGTAAAATAGGGACAGGGAGAGACAATGACCATGTCTGAAGCTCTGAATTCCTTAGAGGGAAATATGAATACCTGAAATGAGCCATTGCTTGAGTTAATGACTGGGCTTTGTCCCTGCAACCACATGCACAGCTCACCTACCCACACAACCAGGAAGAAGCTCTGAGCAGCCAGATCAAAAGTGGGTTTCCCCCCTTTACTTGCAATTCATAATGAACTCTGTCTCCTCCCTGAACCTGCCTCATGGTCTGTTTTGTGATAATTGTTTCTGCTTACCCTGAACACCCAGAAACCATTTCCTTCATCCTCCTGCATGTTTTGTAGTTCCACACCCCTGTTCTACAATCCGGCCTAGGCACCCATGTTCAGTACTTGATAAGGTGACCATACGAAAAGGAGGACCAGGCTCCTGTATCTTTAACAGTTGCATAGAAAAGGAAATTTCAGCAGGTGTCATTTGTCTGTATGCAGCACCTGGTGAAATCCCCTCTTCATCACAACAGTTAAACCTGCAGGAGCCCTGCCCTCCTTTGTATCTGGTCACTCTAGTATAGCTCCTGCAGCTTTAACTGTTTTGATGAAGGTTTGCATTCAGGGGCTGAGCCGCGGGTTTCCCCTTGAACTTCTTGTGAATTTGTTGTTTGTTGAGTCGTATTTTGCGCAAATAGAGATTTGTGGAAATTACAGCCACAATTTGCAAAATTTGCACAAATTCAATTGAGGTGTGTACAAATTGTGCAAATTTGAAAAACCGCAGCCGTAATTTACACAAATTAAAAACATGGAAAATCTGCAGACTGGCCCAACTCGTTGCAGACTGAGGCCTTAGCTAGACCTAAGGTTCATCCCAGGATCATCCTGGGGTCATCCCTGCCTGCTCCCGGGATCCCCTGTGTGTCATTTACATGAACAGGGATGACCCTGGGATGATCCCGGGATAAACCTTAGGTCTAGCTAAGGCCAGAGTTGGGCTCCTCAATGGAAAATGGGCCAAAGTCTGGGGGACTGAACCAAAGAAAGCTTGCCAAGCCCTATGCCCCAAACAGATCCTTCCGACATCCCTATAACAACACCACGGGTTCATGTGACCTTGCATCACCTCACATCCCATTCTTTCAATGAGGTTGTTCCAGTCATTGAGCTGCTAGTTGCCCAATGTGTGGTAAGTGTATGTGTGTGAGAACCACATGCTTGCAGCCCAGGAAGCACTTCCTGGAATAGTCATGGCACATCACTTGGGGGTGATCAGATGGGCATTCCTGTAACACTACCTCTTAAGGCAGCCATGCTTCCTATAAGTGCATACAGATGGTACTCCAAAGAAGAGGAAGAGGGATGCATGACAACTTTGTTTTTGCTCACAAAACATGGAAGCATGCCCTGTTGGAAGCCTTAAATGTGATCGCGAGCATGTGACCGCACCAAAAATGTTCACAAATTGCTGGGCTCACATCCAATTTCTGCAGCGTTCCGAGTTTGATTTTGCACAAATGTCCTAATTTGTCCAAATTTTCTGGTAGATCAAATCAGTCCTTCTTTAGTCTATTACCCTTTCTACACCTAAAGATTATCCCAGGAAAATGGAGGGATTATCCCTGCATGCTCCTGGGACCCCCTGTGTGTCATTTGAGACATGTCTACATCATACAGTATAGAGGTAGGTAGGTGAGATGACCCAGGACTTACCTGCTTCTGGGATTGTTCCGGGGTGTCTACACGTGGCGTGCGACATCCCGGGAGGAAGTGGACGTCGTGCCAACCATTTTGTTGTTGTTGTTTATTGAAATCAAGTGCAGGAGTGCTCCACTGAAAAAGTAAGTTTTTTTAAAAAATCCCTCTCCCCCTCCCACCCCTGATGGGCACGGGGGTGGGAGGGGGTGCCCTGTGCCTGGCTCCTCGCATTTACTCATGAGGAGCTGGGACAAACCGGATGGCTGTTTACATGTCCCACGGTCTTGGGATCATCCCAAGACCACGGGAAAAGTCAGGATAGAAGTGTAGGGCCATATCCCAGGGAAAGGGAAGGATAATCTCTCTCTGCTCCCGGGATCTACTGTGTGTCATGTGGATGCACAGGGATGATCCTGTGGTGATCCCTGAGATATCGCTCCATCTAGCCATGCCCTTGGATGCACGGGGATATCCCAGGACTATCCCGGAGAAAAAGGCAGATGTAGAAATGGCCTATGAAGGAAATTTGTGCGAGCTTCATGTTTGATCACTGCTCAATTCACACAATTTCCCCATTGGTGCAGAGTGAGCAGCGATCGCAAAGATGAACCAGAATCTACCATGGGAAGAACAAGACAACGTTTGGAGAAGTCTACCAATGTCAAACGTCACTTGTTCACCCATACTTAGGATGGGATCGATGCAGCTGGGGGTGACTGATTGGCAGGTTAGGAGGAGTCCATGCTTCTGTAGCAGTTTGTATATACAAAACGAAAGCTCAGAACAATGGGGAACTTTCATCCAAGCTTGGACACAAGAACTCAGAACCCGGTGAGCAAATTACATTGTCTATTGGGGTACGTTCATCCATCAGTAGTTTGGAATCTTCCTGCACAGCAGTCTTGTAAAAGGGTTGTGCAAAGCAAGGCATTGCAGTCCTGAATTTGAGATAATGGCCATTCTGCCGAATTCCGGATTACTTGACTCCCCCCCAAAAAGAGCTTGCATTTCCTGCTCTCACCGAATCAGATGGGAATAAACAGTGTTCCCCTGGAAACTGGTGAGCAAATTTACCTTTGATTTCAGCAGGGAGGTGGCCCCAGCATGTTCGTAATTTGTGAGAAAGTATCGGCTTTCCGGCAGTCCCCAGGTGCAAGCGCTGTGGATGCAGAGTAATGGAGTCTAGAAATGCACATGAAGGGAATCTATTATGCTCGCGAAGAATCTTTTATTATATTATACGGACAATGTGTGCTTAAATAAGGATGTGCGGAGCACATGCGGTGACATCCATTCTTAGTAACGAGGCCATTTCACCAAGGACGGGGAACAAAGCAGGAATGACTGCAGAGCACACTCTTGGAGCAATTATTAAATGCCTAGCCTTGGAAACGGTGCAGTTTTTTTTTTAAAAAAAAAAGGGAAAAAGGGAAAAAGAGAACCTATTGTGCCATTGCATATTGCATTTTAATTCCTTCCTAGCAGTCAATCTTTCTTGCATCTTCAAGGAAGATAACACTGCACGTCGAGCGATGTCCATTCAAGGAGATTGGGGTGGGGGTGGGGGTTTATTTATTTATTTATTGCATTTTTATACTGCCCAATAGCCGAAGCTCTCCGGGCGGTTCGCAAAAATGAAAACCATTCGAAGTATAAAACAAACAGTATAAAAACATAATATAAAACACAATACACAAGCACAACCAGGATAAAATCAGGAGTAGTGCAGAAATACAAATTTTAAATACAAATTTAAAATAGCAAAGTTAAAATTAAAATTTATAGACTGTGAAAATGCTGAGAGAATAAAATGTAGGGCTGTGCAGTGCCTTGGGCCGAGGTGCCCTGAAGCCAAAGCCAATTGTGCAGCCGGCACCCAGAAAAGTCCAAGTTGCCTCAGAGGGCCTGAATCTTGCCTCAGCTTCGGCACCGAGGAAGGTTGGGCACCTGCCGTGGCTACTCCCTGCTCAAGCCAAGCACCACCGCTTGATACGCCTGAGGCAAGGGATAAAAAACACCTTCCTCCAAACTATGTGGAGAAAGGGGTTAAATGGAGAAGGATTTCAATAATAAAATAATGTGCTGTGAGTTATATGTGCTGAGGTGAATTATTGTCAGAGTGGGTGCTAAATGTATAAACTTCAGATGATAAATGCCAAACAGACATGTTGGATTTTTGTGGTAGTTCAAACGAAATGATTAACATTTATTTTAAAAGTTCACAAGCTTTGTTTCAAGCTAAAACTTTTAAAAACCTTTTTGAAACCTTTCATCCAATCCTTTCACCCATTCACATATGCACTTTCCTTTCTCTCACACAATCACTCTTGAGCTTTCTTTATTATCAGTATTGTTTAATATACATCAACTATGTGCACACCACACTCCAAAGAAACCACCCTCTACCCTGAACCTCAAATTCTCCAGACCCAAGTACTCTAAACACCAAGAGCTAACACACAGAGAGCGCTAAAGACTCTATGAGTACCTAAAAAGTCTCCCTCAATCCCCTCAGTCATTCCTTTATATATCACTCCTCCCGTCCCCAGACATTCTAACTCCACCCACTCAGGCCAACATTCTAAAAACCACAGACTTACAAACCTCAGACATACATTTGGGAACTGACTTGTGGGGTGTAATGCCACAGCACCCCCCGAAGCACCCCCAAGCTGAATCGGGGCTGCTTCGGGGGCTCCGAACCGGCCACTGAGGCGGATTGGGGGGTGGGTGCACAGCCCTAATAAAAAGGTCTTCACCTGGCATCTGAAAGAATATAGTGTAGGTGCCAGGCGAAACTCCTTAGGGAGCACATTCCACAGGTGAGATGCCACAGCTGCTGGTAGCCACCTGCCTCACTTCCTTTGGTAGGGGCTCATGGAGAAGGACCCCTGAAGACATTGCGAGTCCCACTGTTTGCACTGCAGTCTTTATTTAGAAAGAGAAAGGAGAAGTTAGAGAAGGGATCCTAATATTTTGCAAACACAAAGACATTGCTGCTGTACCAAAGGATAGTGGTCAGGGGCTACCAAGAGACCCCATGAGGTGTGTTCCGTTCCTGGTTCCAAGGCTGGATTTCCAGATGGTCCTAGGTCAGTCGCTCAGCAACTTGCACTGGTAAAAATAATGCGCCAGAAGAGACTCGCACTGGCAAAGAGGGATGTCCAGATTCTCTGAAATCTGTGTGTCTCGTGGATAGTGCGGTGTTGTTGTTCCGGTGTCCGTTCACAGACAAACTCAAGTTTTCCCCTGTTATGCGGAAAATACGCAAATACTTCTGTAAGAAACTTTGCAACTATTTACATAATTTATGTAGTATTTCAGATTTCATGTATTGTCCCCCGTTCCATTGGACTTCTCCCCACATCTATTTAACAGCATGACATATGTCTCAGCAAATACTTACATATTTTCCTGGAAAAGAATTTGTATAAATTGCTGGAAACGATGATAATAATAATAATAATAATAATAATAATAATAATAATAATAAGGAGGAGGAGGAGGAGGAGGAGGAGGAGGAGGAAGTCCCCAGACTCTGTATACCCTGGGGAGGCTGCTGCTTTGCAGCGGATTCCACAGGTCTGATTCTTAGAAATCCGAATTCATTTTAGCCAGTCTTGCATTTCTCCAGCTTCACCCACTCCTCATACAGCAAGGCTGGGCAGCCACCAAATGGAATGATTGCTTCTCCCACATCAAGATGAAGAAAAGGGAGGCACAGTTTAAGATCTGAGCAGAATATCCACACTAGGGGAAACAAGTGGTCTCTGTGACAAAAAGTTGCAGTATGGAGTGTTCCCTGTTCAGGATCCCAGCAACTCCATTCCATTCCCCATCCCTAGTTTTCCATTCCTTTCCAAACATTTAGGCCTTAGCTAGACCTAAGGTTTATCCCGGGATCGTCCTGGGGTCGTCCCTGCCTGCTCCCGGGATCGTCCCGGATGACCCCGGGACGATCCCGGGATAAACTTTAGGTCTAGCTAAGGCTTCAGTCAGCATCCCATGGCCACCAAGGCTGCTGAGTTCTCATTGGGCTCTTTTGTCCCCCACTCCACTCGCCTTAGGGTTTCTTTTGTCCAAATCCATTTTTTGTACTTTCTTCAAACCTTGGAATCCCCCTAAGCCTGCTAATACCTCTCTCTTATGCCTTGGTGGTGCTCTTTCGGCTACTTGAGGATTGGCACTCACACCTGAATGATGGGAATAGAAGGAATGTGTTCTCAATTTTCAGCCAGGCCCCTTCCTACTCATCCTCTCTCCCTGAAGATTAAATGGAAATGAAATTGAGTGTCCAAGTGAGGAGGGGGAGGTTCTCCTGGCCTGTGTGCTCCCCTCTGTTCCCCTCCCTTCTCAGTCACCTGAGATAGCTGAACGAAGTTGACATCATCTTTGTTTCATGGAGACAATTATCTTCCTCTTTCTCTCAGCTTGTTTTGGGCAGATGGTGAAGGACACATATAAATAACTTAGATCACCAAATATTTATTTTCCATGACCTGCATATTATTTTTCATCGTTCAACAAGAGTTTACTTTGCATCCATGCCAACATTAGTTAACAAGTGCATCACCGCATGATGTTGCCAAGGGGGTGGGGAAGAGAAGACAGTCACTTGATTTACAAAAGATAAATACCTTCTGAAATACCCATTGTTTGGGCTTCCTGGACCCACTAAAGAGGCAGCTCAAATGCTAATAAATGATGTCATTCTTTGGGACTCCAACAACACAGAGACAAGGTGAAGTATTCATTTATCCCAGGATAATACTAAACCTCTGCAAACAGATCACTGATTGTAAAGTGCAATTCAAACAGAGGTCCATGTTCAGCGCACACATACACCAAGCAAGCTAGGAGGATACGTGCACGGAAGCAGGATTCCACGTGTCTGTTGCTAACTAGAAGAGAAAATATGGATTACATCAAGGGTCCTTTGAATCCGGCTTCCCCCAACATTAAGGTGACCCTATGGAATGGAGGACAGGGCTCCAGCATCTTTAACAGTTGTGTAGAAAAGGGGATTTCAGCAGGTGTCATTTTGTAGGCATGCAGCACCTGGTGAAATTCCCTCTTCATCACAACAGTTAAAGCTTCAGGAGCTATACTAGAGTGACCATATAGAAAAGAGGACAGGGCTCCTGCAGTTTTAACTGTTGTGGTAAAGAGGGAATTTCACCAGGTGCTACATGCATACAAATGAACCTTCTGAAATTCCCTTTTCTATGCAACTATTAAAGATACTGGAGCCTGGTCCTCCTTTTTGTATGGTCACCCTGTGCCTTCCAAATATGTTGCACTAAAGCTCTTACCAACCCTCACCCAGCATGGTCATTGTTGTTTCTCTTTGGTCCATCTTTAGATAGTTTTTAGATTGTACGCCAGTGTGGTGTAGTGGCTAAAGTGTTGGACTGGGAGTCAGGAGATCCAGGTTCTAGTCCCCACTCAGCCATGAAACCCACTGGGTGACTTCAGGCCAGTGACAGACTCTCAGCCCAACCCACCTCACAGGGTTGTTGTTGTGAGGATAAAATGGAGAGGAGGAGGAGGTTTATGTACGCCGCCCTGGGTTCCCTGGAGGAAAAAAGGTGGGATATAAATGAAATAAATAAATTGTATGACCCATGGAGCAGGGGACCTCAAAACAGCCATTTATGAAGCGCTGACATGCTAGTGTTGCAGTGTAGCATGGTGGTAATGTGTGAAAAATTAATACCCATGTCTCCAACCACCCACATGCTTGGAAACCTTGATTAGGCTGGGGCTACCAACAGATGCACACTGATGTTTCTTTCTGACATTTATTTTTTATTATTTATATTTAAAGACACAGGTAGGGTTGGGGGGATGAGTGAGGCCTGAGTTCTCTGAGATTCTCCAAGTTCCACCTTGAAGCTTGTTCCACCTTATTCCCATTCCTGATTGCTTCCCCCTGCAACTGCCCTGCATTTTTTTAATGTGCAAAGCCAAATGCACAATCCTGTTGCGCAGGGACCACTTCTTCAGAAAATGGCTTGGAAGCCTGTGTAAAGTACCATACAGGATTACACCGGGATCCTGTAAAGATCAACATCCTCCTCCATATATATAGAGAGAGATTTTCAGACTGTTGTCCATAATTTTGTACACCATAGGGTGACCATATGAGAAGGATGACAGGGCTCCTGTATCTTTAACAGTTGTATAGAAAGGGGAATTTTGTCAGGTGTCATTTGTATGCCTGCAGCACCTGGTGAAATTCCCTCTTCATCACAACAGTGAAAGCTGCAGGAGCCCTATCCTCTTGACCAGATACAAAAGAGGGCAGAGCTCCTGCAGCTTTCACTGTTGTGATGAAGAGGGAATTTCACCAGGTGCTGCAGGCATACAAATGACACCTACCTAAATTCCCTTTTCTATACAACTATTAAAGATACAGGAGCCCTGTCCTCCTTTCCATATGGTCAGCCTATAGTCACATTTTTGTATGTAATATCTTCTTCGTCTCTGGTTGGCATGTACTAGTTGGGTCATGTGATTTGTTTGTTTTTTAAGTGTCCCCACAATTATATACTCATTATATAAAATCATGTTTTTGTGATTTGGATCATTCTCCAGTTGTGTGCTTTATTAGCATTGTCAAATTTGGGATTCTGTACAGCTGAGGCCCTATTTTGTTTTATAAATGAAAAGTGTGGAACCTAAGTGATTCTATTCCATTCAGATATAGTATTCTCCTTTTTAAAAGGATAGGTATCTATATAAAAAATTCAATACTAGCCACCATTACTTTGAAACTCTTGAGATTAAAAAAGCCTCTTGTAAAGATTCTTTTGGGGTGGAAGCTGTTGACTTACACACTACTGATAAAAGATAGATTAGAAATTAAACATTTATGACCCAAGGAACTGCTGAGAAGACTTTGCTTCGAAGAACATGTGTAACAATAAAAGCCAGACTCTCAAAATGGGAATTTGCCTGTTGTAGTTTCTTAATTACTGTGCATGCTCGCTTTTTAAGCCTCTGATAGGGTAATGGCACAGTTGTCAAAGCTATGATTCCCTTGGGGCCATTTTCTGTATAAATTCTACAGGGAACATTCCCACCCCGATGCGCTCCAACGTGGTTCACATGACCATTAGTGGGAGTTATGTGCTTCACCCAAAAGGAGAAAGAACACACCCTAGTCATTACAACTAATCATCAGCAACAAAAACGCCTTGTGCTGTCATAATGATAGTATCAGAGACCTCCAGCAATCCTCCGAGCACAGCAATTGTTCCATTTCTTCTTAGGCAAAACTCCTGTGTGAGTTCAGAAACCCACATTTCTGGATCTAATGCTGCTGCCACCTAAACATGCTGGTATATCTCAAGGAGTTAAGGAACACCTGGAAGCAATTCAACAGGGTGTCCAGCTACCCAAGGACTGAAGCCCCACCTCCAGCATCCAGCACATATGTCACTCAGCAATAATGCCTAGCTGTTAGCAGAAGACCCACTGTCTCTCTCATTGCCATGGCAAAGTCAGCAAAGGCAATGGGAGAGAACAGCATGGTGTTGCATCACAATGGCTACCAGCTCTGCCCCAGCTGTGCCCCAATAGGACACTGTCTCCCCTCTTCAGGGGAGAGATTCAAGAACTGGGAGGATGCAAGGCTTGCCTGGAGGTATTTAAAGGCAGGCGAGCCAAGACTGAGGAGGATTCTCTTGAGGTGTCTGGAGTGCTCAGGAGTTAGGTCAGGAGAGAGCAACACAGAGATAGAAGAGTAGGAGGGACAGTGTGGATAGGGAGACATTTTTCTCCCCCTCTCAAAATACAAGAACCTAATGGGGTCGTCCCATGGAGCTGATTGATGGGAGAGTCAGGATAAATAAAAGGAAGGACTTCTTTACACAGTGCATAGTTAAATCATGGAATTCACTGCCACAAGATGAAGTGATGGCCACCAATCTGGATGGCTTTAAAAGGGGGTTGGATAAGTTCCTGGAGGCAAAGGCTATCAATGGCTACTAGCCCTGATGGTTATGCGCTACCTCCAGTATCCGAGGCAATAAGCCTGTGTGCACCAGTTGCTGGGGAACATGGGTGGGAGGGTGCTGTTGCACCATGTCCTGCTTTGTTGCCCCCTGGTCAATGGCTGGTTGGTCACTGTGTTAACAGAGTGCTGGACTAGATGGACCCTCGTTCTGATCCAGCAGGGCTCTTCTTGTTCCTATGTTCTTAACTGAATGAACAACCCCTCCCACTAGAAGGGCTGAGGCCTGGAGAAGCAAGGGATAGGTCCTAGACCCAGAACTCATGACACAGAAATAATCAGAGAGAGATGCCATCCCCAACTCTAGTAGATTATTCTAGGGATGGGTGAACTCACCCAGGTCTGATTTGTCAGATACTCATCCATGCTTGTGGTGTTGCACAAGCTTCTTTTGTGGCTTGGTGAGCATCCAATGACATTGCGAGCCCCTTTGCCCTCGTCTGGAGCCCCCATTGTGCGTGACAATGGAGGCTCTGGAAATTACTAAATTTGCTCATTGCATAAATGGCAGCTGCCATTTACACAATGGGGGAAATGATGTCATTTTCAGAGCCTCCATTGCCATGCACAATTGAGGCTCCGGACAAGGGCAGATGACTGCCAGGTACCTGTTGGGCCACACGGGCACCCAATTGTGTCTAGGGGGACAGACGCGGGGCAGTCCGTCAGACTCCCAGACCTAGTTGTATGCCCAGGACATCTCTAATTATTTCTTATTAGGTCATAATCAGTTGGAACCTACTGTAGATCCTGATAAATGGCTATGGAATTCCATGGGCATTTCCATGTAGACAGAAACTCCAGATTCCATTTTGGGCAGAATGATTTGGTAACCCTTATACTTATTGGCATGGAAATTAACATTTTCATTGACATAGCTATTGGAAGAACGCAGGTGGTTGAGATGTGAAATTCTTAGCTGTTCTTGGCTGTTCCTCCCCCCACCTCGCTAGTTCAGAAACAAGACAAACCAAAATACAAACTGAATGATTAGAACACGCATAACCGAGATCATATTGAAGACTTCAGATTGTGATCTCTGTGCCAGAGGTGATTTCAAAGTGCTAATGCCTACAGATCCCTTCGGTGATTTCATTTTATTGAGACTGACCTTAGAAATCACCTCTTAGACGCCATGTCAATGTCAGTCTTGAACGGTTGGTTGTGTTTCTGTTTTATATATATCCATTTTGGTCCTGATTGCTCATCTTCAGAAGAAAAGTGGAAACAGACATGAAAATTGATCCACTTCTAACCATTCAAAAGTGACATGAACATGGATCTTGCAATGTGCACCTTAAGATCAGCCTTGGGGTGGCAGGAAGGGACCAATTTGAGTTGAACAATACAAATGACTCCTTTTGGCTTTCTCCAGGTTTTGAATATATTCAACAATCATTGTGTATGGTGGACCATACCGCCAGATCTTGTGACTTGAAACAACACATACATGGCTACTAAAGATTTCCCCAAATATCTATTTTTATATTGCCTGAATAGTGAATAGTGAAAAACAAACAAACCTTGAGATAGAAGCCCACAGCAGATAGCAAAAGACAGCAAGTCCTCCTATACATGTCTCCTCCCATGAAATATTGTGAACTTTGGGGGAGGTTCTGCTCCAGTTGGTATGTACTTGCTCAGTTTTAAATTCCCATCACTTTTAAAATACTTTTAATTTTGATTCTGAATTAATTATTTATTACATTTCTATACCACCCCATAGGATAACCTCTCTGGGCAGTTTACAAAGATTAAAATCAGTTAACATTAAAAACAAATATACAAAATTTAAAACCATAAAGAGCATAAAAACAGACAATATCCATTTAAAAAACAACTGTTCTGGAGTCAGCTAAGAAAAAAACCCTGCACAGCATATGCTGTTATATTTTAGTAAACTTCAGTTATGAATGTTTGTCCCAGGTATCATGTTACGTTGAGTTTTAAATTTCATTTTATTTTGTTCTCTTTTAATACGAAGCATCATTACATGGGGGAAAATCAAGTTTGCTTACTTATGCTTCTCTACACACGCTTTTGTCCCTCATTACTTCCTCTTTTGAAAGAGGAAGTAAACAACATGCACACGGCCCATTCAGTGGGCTGTTTTGATCCCGCTGCTTCTCCTGCACATAGCAGGAGATAGAGGCAACTTCTGTCTTTAAAAATAAGTTGGACTTACTGGGGTGTTTTTTTGTCATGCGAAAAGTCTAGAAGGGGCGGGGGGCACGTGGGAGGCAAACGACGTCATAAGAGGGACCCACGAAAATCCATGAGTGCCCAGTAATGAGCGTACAATAAAACCCTCGTCTGATGGAGCTCATGGTCTATCGTCCTATGTTTACTTCTGGTTGGTTCCAACTGAAACCCAGAATGGATTTACAGCCCCAGTGAAATTGGAGTCACCAGCTCCCCCTGATTTCATGGATACTGTAGTCCGGCTGGCTGTTGAACTCTACTCGAGAACTAGGACCCTCCAACTTTTTGACTATATCACATTCTCCTCGCACAAGAACACTGTGATAGATGTCTAGTAGGCAATCTGAATTACACAAGAATATATCGAGTTAATGGATACTTATCTTGTTCATTACCCATATAAATGCCACTTGAATTTGGCATATTTAAATAACACGGCTAAGATGAAAAGGCTGCAGGTGACATCTCAATTGCATTTGTGAGTTTCATCTTACGCCATTTATGGCATTATGCTGTTTTGTTTTTTAAGGAAATAAAAAGGGCTCTCCGTTTAACCTTTCCCTTGGTATCCCATCTCTCCTTTACTTTCTCTTCTATATTTGCTTGAACCTGCTGGTCAAAGTTCTGAACTTCTCTTTTGCTTAACAATGCTTTACAAGTGGGAGAGGTTATGGCCCTGTTCTGCATTATTTTAAAGAAAAACAGGGAAAACTTTTTAAAGAAAAACTGGAACAACAACACAACCCCCCCCCCCCCAAAAAAACTAGTTTCAATATTGAGAGTGGATGTAGACTAAGGCCATAGCTAGACCTAAGGTTTATCCCTGGATCGTCCAGGGGTCAAACCTGTTCATCTAGGTGACACACAGGGGATCCAGTGCTCAGGCAGGGGCGAACCCTGGATGATCTCAGGATAAACCTTAGGTCTAGCTGTGGCCTGAATTCATGGAGGATGCAATCCTATACCCAATTGTCTAGGAGTGAGCCCCTTTGAACCCAATGGTACTTTCTTCTAGATAGAGATGTATAGGATTCTGCTGTAATTGTCTATCATCTCTCAGTCCCAGCCACCTTTCCCCATCTGTCACATAGGGAAAATAATACTGACCTATCTAGAGTAATAGTTTATTGTAAGAAATTCAGGGGGGAAATCAGTCATGAATTGGATCCACACAAAGCTAGGGACTTTACTCAACCTGGCATCCTCAAGATGTATTGGGTTACAATCCCCCTTCATCCACAGGTTGGGGAAGGCTGAAAGGTTAATCATGACTAGCTTAAGCCACACTGATTTCAACAGGATTACAATGCATCTTCCATTGGATCAAGCCCAAAATATGTGAAGTGTTTTGAACACTTGTAAATGCTATATAATATTTATTTATTTTTAATATTTATAGAAGTCTTCCTATCCAATGATTTTGGAGTGGTGAACAAATAGAATAAAAGAATAAAAACACCATTAAAAACTACTTTTTAAAATAATAAGTTGCAGATAAAACCATGGCTGGTCAATCAGGGAAAGCTTCCTGGAAAAACAAGGAGGCACTGAAAGCAATACAACATTGGCAGTGGCACCTGCATGACCTCCAAAGGCTGGGAATTTGGAAGAGGACGACCACACTGAAGGCTCTTCTCTGGGTGGACTCCAATAGGACCATAGGTCCATATGGAACCACCAGGAACATACCCTCAGACGACCTCAGTTATTGGGCAGGTTAATGGGGAGAAGGCACTCTCTCAGATATCCTGGACCCAAGTTGTTTAGTAGGGGTGTGCACGGACACCCGCTCCGCCCATACTCCGCTCCTCTTCACCGCGGAGTTTCCGGCCTCTTCACGGTCCTCTTCACCGTGGTGCCAGGTAAGGCCGGGAGAGGAGGGCGGGGAGGTTTACTGGGCCCTGCTGCCGTCGCCGCCCGTGCGGTGATGGCGGCAGAGCCCGGTAAGGGACCAAGGGGAAGGGGGGGCCTTACCTGCCTCCGTCCACGGTCCGTCAGCTTCTTCAATTGAGCCCGCGGTTCAGCCAGGAAGTCTGGGCCGCAAGTGCGGCCTAGACTTCCTGATTGAACCACGGGCTCAATTGAAGAAGCTGACGGACCGCGGACGGAGGCAGGTAAGGGGGAGGAGGGGGACAGCAACAGAGGCAGGGCCCGGTAAACCCCACTTACCTTTCCGGCGGAGCTCCGGATCAAGGCGAAGGATTCGCCTTCACCTCGATCCTCTTCGCCACGCTCCGCTGGCCCCCCCAATCCTCTTCGCCTCCGCCTTAAGGGGAGGCAAAGCCCCCCGCTCTGCTTCTAATTCGCCGGTCTGATTAGAAGTGGAGCACATCCCTATTGTTTAGGGCTTTGTATACTAGTACTAGAATCTTAACCCTGGCCTGGTAACAAATAGCCAGGTATCACATATTGCTTTATTATGCACATGCCACCATTGTTATCGTTATTCATTGCACCAGGAATGGGGAATCTGTGGCCCTCCAAATATTCTTGGACTTCAATTCTCATCAGCCCCAGCCCTTTTGGCCAAGGGTCAGGAATGCTGGGACTTGTAGTCCATAACATCTGTAGGGCTTCAGACTGGGAAAATCTACGTCAACCACATAAAAAAAAACCCATCTTGTGGGATTGGTGAGAATGAGGAATATTGACTTTTACCCAACGCCCACCTAGAGCTGAACAGAATTGTGAACTTGGATTTTCTATGTGCTCAAGGCCCAACATGCTATCTGAAGGGCTGGCCCTACCATAAGGGAGAGTGAGGCAGTCACCTTAGGCAGCAAATTTTGGGTGTTGTAAAAGAGCAGCAAATTATTCATTTTCTTTGCCTTGTTGTTATTATATTTCTAATGCCATGGAGTGTGTGTGTGTGTGGGGGAAGAGGTGCTTATGGCATTTTCTGCCACATGTACCAAAATAATTCAGCTGACATTGGGTACTGCTCACCTTCACTTGGGTTGGTGGAGGGGCACCATTTGCTGCTCTGCCTCAGGCAGCGAAATGTCTTGGGCTGGCTCTGGCTATCTGTGCTGCTTCTTGTAACGCAGTGAATGAAGGAGACCTGGACATTTCTGAGATTTTTGTTACACACTTCATGCAAATCAATGAGAACCACAGAAGCTGTTAAGAAAACAATTATCCTCAGAGCCATAGAGTGCAATCCTATGCACACCTACTTACTTGGGAGCAAGCCCCATTGAACTCAATAAAATTTACTTCTGAGTAAACTGGCTTAGGATTTAATACAGGAAAAGCACCTGAAATTGCCTGTCTCTCGATAAGCGTCACTCCATTCGTAGGAAGGTGACAATGCTAACAGCCCCTTTGTTATTGATATGGATTTCTTACTTACAAAGCACCTTATGATTTATTGCAAAGGTTATTATTAGAGGAGGCTGAGCCAATCAATATCTCATTATAGGGCTTGTTGTTACTTCCCACTACCCTCATCATGTCACCTGATTTCAAAAAGCTATTTGAAAATCCTTAAGATGAGCCTGATTGAAACGAACCTGAGGGTGTGATCCTACTTCACTCCTAGCCTCGGGATGTTGATGTCCAGAGGGGGCTGAGAGATGGCACATTGGCACCTTTCTGCCTTCCTGTGGAGTGGTGCAGGTACACAGGTGGGTGCACCTGGTGGGGGGATGGAAAGACGTTCCTGGAAGTTCTTCTGCCGTTCTTGGAGCTGGTGTGGCTACCCCATCCTGCATTGTTGTCAGTGGGCCTGTTCAGACGACACGTCAGGGTCTGTGGGTAGAGAAACTGTGGTTCTCTGGGGTTAGCACTAACCGCAAGCCGTGCTGTCACACACAACACTTTAACCCATGGTTAGAGTCACTAACCCTGCTGCAGACGGTCCAATTGTGGTTAGTGAGTGAGCAGGGTTTAACAGCACAAGGCACCTTAAACCCTGCTGCTTAACCAAAAGCCTTAACCAGCAGGGTTTAAGGTGTCTTCTGAACAAGCCCATTGTGTGTGTGTGTGTGTGTGTGTGTGTAGGATGGTAATATATGGATCCATGAGGCTGATGTGCCTGGCTGGAGAATCCATCTCCCCCTTTCATTCTGGATGGTGCAAGCTGGCAGGGCTAGGGATGGCGTAGTAGGTCCCACTTTGCTGCCACTCCTCATTCCCCTCTCAGGAACGGTCTTCCCATCATGGATATTGAGATGGTCCCACTTTCTGTTAAGGCAAAGGATCCTTCATTCTCATTATAGGGATGGATGGATCTGTCAGTTTCACTTTCACCTGCATTCCAAGATTTTAAATCTCAAGTTCTTTCCACCCCGAACCTGAAGAAACATGTGAATGTTTGTCAGTTCTTCCCAAACTGAAACAAATTCTCACTTACCAGCACCCACAAGATTTAATAGCAACAGCTGTTCCCAACAGGGAGAGGACCAGGCTGTAGCTATTAAAGATGAAGGCCTTTCGAGGGAAAGAAGTGGCTGTGCTGAAGATCACGTGGAGCAGCGTGTTGTTCTGTCTTCCATCTAGAGGTTGGGGGTGGATGAATCTGTCAGTTACACTTTCTCCCACCTTCAAATTCCTTTGATGTCAAGCTCTTTTGATCTCAAGATCCCTCTCATAAAGAAATTTGCAAGTTTGGGTAAAAGTCTTATTGGCAACATTTTCTCCCTATGTAGGAGGATTGGACTGGTTCTCCCAAAGGAGCTATTCCTGTTCCTGGGCTGTACCACTTCAACTGTAGGGAAGACTCACTTAATTAAATTATCCTGCATATAGAACTTGACTGTATCAGGGAGAAGATGAATCTAGAATCCTCCTCTGTGCTGTCTGGTTTTCTGTGTGGCAGATTTTTTTTTTATGCAACTGTGTCCAAACATAGCTTCTCCATGTCAATGTGATAGAGAATTGGTGAGTATTTTGTTTCAGTTTGTTCTTGATAAGAATTTAACAAAATTCACAAAGAATTTAACAGAATTTAACAAAGTTCTCTAGATTTATGATGGAAAGAACTTGAAATCAAAAATTAAATAATCAAGAGTTATATAAGAATATGGTAGTGTGAGGCTTATTAATAGAGATTCATCAGGCTGATTTTGCTCATTTTTGGTTTAATTTGAAGCTTGAGTAGTGGAGATGTGCAGAAAATTTTGAAACTTCAAAAGAGTTCAGAGCTCAAGCTTTAATAGAAATTAATTTGCTCCATGCCAAACAGGCAGGGCAGTCCCTCTGTCAGCAAGATCACAGACAGCCCTGCTCAGCCAATCACCAAGGCTGTCTATGACAGCAGTGGGGGGGGGAGGAATGGAGGCAGCCAATCAGGGCAGGGAGAGGGAGGCGCAGGGCCATGCCACATGTAACATTTGGAGGGGAATTCACTATGCTTGAGCTGCATTTGCATTGTTCATTAACCCCTATGGTGAGGGGACTGAGGGGCAACAAAGTGGGAAAGCAACAGAACTACTAGCGCCCATGGCGACATGAACCTTACACTAGTTTGGAAGAAACTGAAGCTGACAAATTTCACCATCTAGGCCCACGGCTTTCAGTGTTTAGGTCTTACAAGTGTAAGTTTGAATCCCTGTGTATTCAACTATGGCCTTAGCTAGACCTACCTGTTAGTCCGCAACAGAGGGGTGAACATCTCGCAATGGTTTTATCGCGAGATCCTTGCTCTGTTTACATGTGATGCGCAATGACCTCAGAGGGGGAGGCGTCGTACCCACCATTTTTTATTTTCTTAAAGAGCCAGCAGTGCATGAGCACTTGTGCGCAAATATGTGTGTGTGTGTTTTTTTTAAAATTCCCCGCTCCCCCCACCCCACCCCCGATGGGCAAAGTGCTCCTGAGGAGCTCTGCACCCCATATGCAGGTCCTGACTACTCACAAGTAACTGCGAGGAGCCAGGAAAAACCATGGCGCCCGACCATACATTCTGCGGTCTCGGGCTCAGCCCAAGACCACAGAAAAAACAGGCCTAAAGGGTAGGGCGAGATCCCTGGGCAAGGAAGGAATCATCCTTCCCTGATCCTGGGATCCCCGTGCATCATATGAATGCACAGGGATGATCCCAGGGATTGCCCCGGGATTTTGCCCCATCTAGCTATGGCCTATGTACTGCTGAATTAGTGTTGTCCACATTTATTTTTGGATAGGCCTTTCATCTTGAACAGCTACAAGCATCTCTACATTAAGGGAAATTGTGGTGCTCACCTGGGGCTTTTGTGCTTCCTGGTTCTTTGGCACAATTGTTATGGACTACATTACATGGGAAGAGAGGGGTGACCACATGCTTTGTATTGAATATTTCACAAAAAGAGGTCATACATCAAGAAGGATAGACAACTGGAAATGACAAGAGGTTCATCAGGTATTATTATTATTATTATTATTATTATTATTATTATTATTATTATTTGTATCCTGCCTTTTGCCCAATGCTGGGCCTCAAGGCGGCCTTACAAAGTTTAAAACATACATTGTGTGTGGGGGGACATAAACGTTTAAAATACACAACAAAATTATAAGATATTAACATAGATGGAGGGCCAGATTATTCTCCAAAGGCCTGTTGGACCAAAAAAGGTTTAGCCTGCTTCCAAAAGCCCATCAAGGAGGGAGCCAACCTAGCTTCCCTGGGAAGAGAGTTCCAGAGCACTAGAGCAGCCACCGAGAAGGCCTTCTCCCATGTTCCCACGAAGCTCGCCTGTGAAGATGGTGGGACTGAAAGAAGGGCTCCTCCAGAAGATCTCAAAGCATGGGCAGTCTCATAAGGGAGAATACAGTCTTTCAAATAACCTGGACCCAAGCCATATAGGTAGATTCCAAATTCCATGCCACCATCTATTATTTATCACCCCAGCATATATTTCCATATTCATCACATTATTAAAATTACATTTAGAATTTTTAATAGAACATAATTTAAAAATTGTAAAACCAGCCATACAAAGAGAAGCTACTAGAAATAACTCTTTCAGTTGATCACTTAGAGTTATCTAACAGGAAGTCAACCCTATCACTCAAAACATAATTACTTGCAATGCAACAGATTTCTTCCAACATAATGACCCTGTTCAGATGACACACTAAGCCATGGTGGTTAAGCATTTTGAGCTAAAGGTTATGCCTTAGTGTGTTGCTGAACCATTCCTAACCATGGTGGCTACATAACCACAGTTTAAACACACTTAGTGAGTGTGTTTAAACTATGGTTATGTAGCCACCATGGTTAGCGGCCTAACCATGGCTTAGTGTGTTGTCTGAACAGGCCCAGTAGCTCTTCATCTCTCTACACCTTAACTACATGGCCTCAAGACTTTAATGGAGTCCCCATACCTCCTAAGCTGTCAGCCTTGGGGCCGCTTATGATGACATCTTCAGCTTGTGCCATCTTTGCATACTTCTTGGAGTTTCAGTGTGTGCTACATCTCATCTGAGATACTTCACACTATTCTTTGACATTTATTTAAAAATGTTCATTCACACTATCCTTTGACATTTATTTAAATTGTTCATTTGAGAAATATATCTATCTATCTCAGATGAACATTTTTAAAATTGAAAGGAAACCCCACAAAGACAGCTATCCATTCACAGCTTAACCTTTATTTCTGAGCAGATAACTGTGCTTTAGTGAAATATTAGCCACTGCTCTGCTACGGTGGGTGATATTTCAAATTAATTGGTATTGTAGTTTTCAAGGATTTTTCCCACCCTTCTAAAGAAGTCATTAAGCGATTGGATACCTCTCAGTCAACTAATCAATACAACTGAAATGAGTAGCATGATGCATTTTAACAGTGACAATTCAGCAAAGCTAATTTTGAATTTAGGACAGCTGTATTTAACTGTGTGTGTGTGTGTGCTGGGCAGGGCTGCAAGGAAACTGGATAGATCTAAGAAAAAGAATCCAAATTCAGAAGTCAAGGAAAACTGGTCAAACAGATTCAAAATCTCCATTATGGCAGAGATGAGGTGGCCATAGAAAATGACCTGCCTACGTTATATTCTTCTGTCTCTCATTTTAATGTATGGGAAGTATTCAATGCTGCCTCACCGTTAGTGTACCAGGAAATTGTAGTTTCAGAAATATCCTTGCAGATTGTTTCTCGAACTGTGGAGCTCAGTGGAGCTCTCCAAAGGGAGATCTTTTGACCTGCTCCATTCCAGAAACAAGCCTTGGTGCTCATTTTCGGGGTTATTTTTGAAATCACTAGATCCTGCTGCATGAGAGCAGTTGGTTCCACTTCCATAAGAGAACAGTGGCAATACATAGGATACTGACCAATACTTTCACTTATCCAAGATATGGCATGGGGGCATTAGACAACCTCCCTCATGGGTTAAAAGAATGCTGCCATACTTGACTGATGCCTGTTCAGTGAGCCTGAGAAGGGGCCTTGTGCATGTACCAATGGATATGTGTAGACATCATCCAGGCAAGTTCAGATCCTGATTCCACCCAGGAATGCTCCATGTCGAGGTGTTCTATATAAGTACATTTGCATGCATGTAGGGGCCTGCAATGCACATTGCAGCCCGTAGGGGGAGTGGCCATTGCACTCTGCTTGTGCATGCATTGCAAACAGGAGTGTGCATTCATTTGAACATTCCTATCACCTCGATTTAAATCAAGGAAATGTATGATGTGATGATGCTGTATCACAGGTAAGCAAATCTATGTGTTCTGGGGAGAGAGAGGAGCCTATGATATAAAGATAGTGCTTTCAACAGTCGTCCCAGGTCTAGCAAAACATGCACTTTGGCCCCTGGAATGTTAATTATATTACAACTTAATTATATGCCTGGGCAGGGTGAAGTGACTATGGCTGCGTTCGGCCAACACAATAGTCAATGGTGGGTTAATAGTCAACTCCACAGTTGAGTATCGAGGGGGTCCTCCCCACATGGCATGATTATAATCAACCATGGTGTGGATTAAGGCCAACATTGAGTTGACTAATAGTCAATGGTATGTTTAATTGACACATCCCCACCCTCTCTTTCCCTCTCAGTCCTCCCACTGGTATCCCATCAGCCATTGTGAGTTCCGCCAGCTGGACTAGAGTGGCAGCCACCACTTTGGTCACTCTTGCCAGAGGACTCTGTCATCGCTGAAAATAACCAACTGTGTGTGACAAAATGGTCAACGGTGCCTGACACATGGCAAGATAACCAATGGTATCTCTCTTACTGTCAATGATGTTGCACTTACTCCAGTCAAGGAAGCTCGTAGTCTTGGCTTTATATTTGATTCCTCGCTCTCCTTTATTCCTCATATTGAGACAGTAGCTAAATCCTGTTGTTTTTTCCTGTATAATATTGCCAAGATTCGATCATTTTTGTCTGTCTCTTCTGCCAAGACTCTTGTTCATGCATTGGTTATTTCTCGGTTGGACTATTGCAACCTTCTTCTCACTGGCCTTCCTTCTTCTCACATCAGTCCGTTGGTTTCTGTTCACCACTCTGCTGCTAAGATCATCTTCTTGGCTCGCCGCTCTGACCATGTAACTCCGCTTCTGAAATCTCTTCATTGGCTTCCAATTCACTTCAGAATCCAATATAAACTTCTCCTGTTGACCTACAAAGCTTTTCACTGTCTAGCTCCTTCCTATCTCTCCTCTCTCATCTCACACTAGTGCTCTTCGCTCCTCTGATGCCATGTTTCTCGCCTGCCCAAGGGTTTCTACTTCCCTTGCTCGGCTTCGTCCATTTTCTTCTGCTGCCCCTTATGCCTGGAACGCTCTTCCAGAACATTTGAGAACTACAAGTTCAACCACAGCTTTTAAAGCTCAGCTAAAAACTTTTCTTTTTCCTAAAGCTTTTAAAACTTGATTTTGTTCTGACTTTATACTGTTAGTTTTACCCTACCCAGTGCCTGTTTACCCTACCCTGTGCCTGTTTGCATTCTCTTCCCCTCCTTATTGTTTTATTATGATTTTATTAGAATGTAAGCCTATGCGGCAGGGTCTTGCTATTTACTGTTTTACTCTGTACAGCACCATGTACATTGATGGTGCTATATAAATAAATAAATAAATAAATAATAATAATAATAATAATAATAATAATAATAATAATAATAGTTGTTCAACTAATCAACTCTGCACAGCACTGGTGATTTGTGTTGGTTATTTCAGCCAAATAACCAACCATGGTGTGAAAAAATCCTGACAGATGACACAATAACCAACGGTTGATTATTTAAGCCCCCATTGACTATTTAACCCACCATTGGTTATCATGTCATCTGAACCCAGAGTATGACTATAGAAAGACATGCATACATATGCTTGATCCATATATATATATATAACGCACGCACGCACACACAAGGCCAGGCTCTTGCTTCCATGTATTATAAATGGTAACACGTTTGCTTAAACACTCACGGTGAAATCAGTATGACTCAGAAGTGTTCAACTTTGGCTTCATCATGTGCAATGTGTTTGTTTTTAAATGAAAGCTGAGATTTTCAAAGTGCCAAAGTCTTGTAGGAGTTGGCAAATTCAAGGCTTGTTCAATGTGGTTGTGGATATCTGGAGCCATTGGAGCCTTGCAATACAGGAGGCATTTAGCTTGTGAGGTCAAAATTAATTGAATTTGAATGAGTTATCCAACGTCTACTATGGATGAGAAAGGTTCAGCCACATGCAATGTTCATGTGAGGGCCAGCCTTTTTATTGGATTAAGTATCATCCCAAACTCAAATCCACAGTTGCCCACGTAATACCCAAGGAATTCCCTCTGCAAGCCATTATTGCTTGACCAAAGTCCACTTTACCTGGGAGTAAGTCACATTGAAGTCAGTGGGACTTACTTTTGTGTAATGTATGGAATTGGTTGTTAATCACTTCACAGCAAGGGGTCATTGTGCAGAACAAAGACATAAAGAGAAAGAATGATAAATGAATTAGCATCCTGGAAAATGTGGTAAAATGATGAATAATATTAATAGCACCAGTAAGGTAGCACATTGCCTAGGAACTGGGTTTAATTTAAAATGCACCCTTAAGAGCTCAGTGTCATGTTAGAAAAAAGCAGCAGATTGTCTCTCAACAAATGTACTGTCTGAGCTATACAACCAAAGTAGACAATATTTCTGGAATATTATTGACAAATCCTGCTTCTGGGCATGGCCATTGTGGGAAACCGGATGCCATTATGCCTCCCCAATTTACCATTATCTGTGGCACGTCAAGAGTCCCTGAGTGAAACTGGGACATGGTACCACCATCCATCAGTATCTGCTGAGACCCTCTGTGTGTATCCATGTTCAGCCTGGAACCCTGTAAGGTAGACCAGCAGAACTGGAGGATCAGTGTCATAGTTAGAGCCAGTCCTGTTGGGTTTAGGATGGGAACGGGGCAGTAAATTTTAACAATCAGGAGCTCATTATGACAGCCCCCCTAGCCATGCCTCCAAGCAGACCCCCGAAATTTAGGCAGCTGTTTTGATCCATATCATCAAACTAGTTCTCACACTTTTCATCTCCACCAGAAGTAGCTCTTTGGTAACGTTAATGGCTCTTAGAGAGCGATCTTATGCCCCCTAAACAGAATCTGGAGGACACAGTATTGTTCAGTTACTGGGATCCAAGGTCAGAACCAGGGTCTGGCCGCAGAGCCTAGAAACTGTGCTCCCCTCCTCCTCATAGCCAGTACAGTTCTAGCTACAACTCTGTGCTTGGAAATGGAGTGCAGAGATGAGGAAAGGGGGCTGGTACTGGCAGCGGGGAGTGGAGTGAAGGAGACCGTGTTAGACAGCTTCCTATGCTCACCTCAGCCTCCTTCCCTCCTGCTTGGAACTGCCACAGCTAGATGGGCGAAATCACCCATCTAGCAAAAAGGCAGGCTAGCCACAGCACAGAAGCTAAGGTTGCCTCCATACTCCATCTGCTCTGCATTGCATATTTGGCAGACTCCAACTAGACTAATCATGATGGCTGACCCTCCAGAGTCATGATGACTCCTCCAGGGTCAAAGGCAGCATGCCTCAGAATTAACAGTGGCTAGCAGATAGCAGTAGTAATGGTCATAGAATCATAGGCCTTAGCTACACCTAAGGTTTATCCCGTGATTGTCCCGGGGTCATCCCTGTTCATGTAAATGACACACAGGATATCCCGGGAGCAGGCAGGGACGACCCCGGGATGACCCCAGGCTAAACCTTAGGTCTAGCTAAGGCCATAGAATCATAGAATAGTAGAGCTGGAAGGGGCCTATAAGACCATCGAGTCCAACCCCCTTTCAATGCAGGAGTCCACCTTAAAGCATACCTGACAGGTGGTTGTCCAGCTGCCTCTTGAAGGCCTCTAGTGTGGGAGAGCCCACAACCTCCCCAGGTAACTGGTTTCATTGTTGTACTGCTCTAACAGTCAGGAAGTTTTTCCTGATGTCCAGCTGGAATCGAGCTTCCTTTAACTTTAGCCCATTATTCCGTGTCCTGCACTCTGGGAGGATCGAGAAGAGATCCTGGCCCTCCTCTGTGTGACAACCTTTCAAGTATTTGAAGAGTACTATTGCCCTTAGGTCCTCTTGTAACCTTCCCAGAGGCAGACTGGTTGGCCACTATGGGAAATGGGAGGTGGACTAGATCAGCTTTTGGTCTGATCCAGCAGGGCCCAACTTACATTCTTAGAAGGGGAAATAATTGTACCTTCTTCAAGGTCACTTCCTATGTACAGGCTGAGCCCTCAAATCCCATTTGGAGGGAAGCGTTTCTAATTGGAGATGGACTTGGAAGGGGTTAAAAAAAATCTGTTGTAGCCCTGTACAGAGATGAATGGAAACCAACCCCATTACATCAGCTGAGAAGTATTTCTGTCTGGCGAGCAAAGCAGTAAGACCATGAGCGATTCTGTTTTCTAAAACAAAGCTATTTCCTGTGAGCCGCCATTCACAACTGTCCGGGGGGACCATGTGACAATGCCAGACACTTGGTACCTTGTTGTTCCACAGAAGGCGACAGGAGTCGGCTGTGTGCCTCTTCTGTTTGCTTGTTTACTATGTCGAGAAGATGGCTGGAGAGACCTCCCCACCCCCACAAAAATGGAAAAGAAAAGAAAATAGAAAAAGATACCAAGATCCCCATAGGGTTGTTACAGATGCTGCATATTTGTACCTCTGGTGGCTCTAAATTCCATTTAGTCTGCAAATATTGACTCAGCACTGGCTGCCGTGTCTGCTTACACTACTGCACAATAGCACTGGAGATTATTAAGCTTAGTGGTCGGTTTTCGCCTGTAGCACGGATCGATGATTGTTGATAACGGATCCGCTTCGTCATAGGTTTCCTTTTGTTGGCTCAGACACCCTTCTTTTCTCTGGCAAAGTACGAACTGCCTTCCTCCTGAGCAAAGATTTCTTCTCCACTTTTCCATCATTTTTTTTTTGTGGGGGACAGGGTAGGGTGAGAGGAAAAAAGATTGATAACAATAGCCCCAGGATGCAAAGAACAGTGCCAGTAGTTCTGTGTCCCCAAATGTCTGTCTTTATTTTATATCTTTTTAGAGATTTTATATTATATTTGCTTCGGGGTGGGTAATGAAACGGAGATGCAACCAAACAATAGAAGCCACCGATAATGGCAAAAAGCAGCAAATGGAAAATAATACACAAAAGAACTTTAGGGTTCAAAATGATCAGAAAAAATACATGTTCTTGTGGACTCAGCAACAGTGTGGTGAGCAGAAGAAGGAAGTGCTTCTTCACAAGGTGCGTAGTTAAACTCTAGAACTCACTGACACAAGATATTGTGGTGGCCACCAATTTGAATGGCTTTAAAAGGGCGTTGGATAAATTCCTAGAGGAGAAGGCTATCAATGGCTACTAGCCCTGATGGTTGTGTGCTACCTCCAGTATCCGAGGCAGTAAGCCTGTGTGCACCAGTTGTGGGGAACATGGGTGGGAGGGTGCTGTTGCACCATGTCCTGCTTTGTGGGTCCCAGGTCGATGGCTGGTTGGCCACTGTGTGAACAGAGTGCTGGACTAGATGGACCCTCAGTCTGATCCAGGATGGCAGTTCTCACGTTCTTATGTTCTTAGATGGAAGTGGACAATACTTTGCATAGCTTGGAGATGAACATTGTCACCAGCTATTGTCTGTGCATCAAACTTCTTCCGTAAAGAGTGCTGGTTGAAATTTGGCAAACCTATTTGGACTGCTGCTGCTTTTGAAATGGGGGAAACCTTCAAAAATTATTGGGGAGTGATATGGCACGGGGATCTGCTATTCCTACAGGGGCGTGCACAGGGAACCAACTATTGGGCATACACAAGACACTGACACTGTAATTCTGTATATCTCTACTCAGTCAGAAGTAATTTGATTGAGTTCAACGGGACGTATGTCCACTAGGTGTGCATAGGGTTTCAGCCTGAGTATGTCTAAAGCAGGGATGGCCAACGTGTGGCATGTTCACCCACCAGCCCCTAGTGTGCTCCCACCCCCCACAAAAAAATATTTTTTAAAAATTAAAAATAGTTTTCAGAGCACTATGGAGTGCTGAAATGGTCAGATCTTGCCCATTTTCAAGCTAGGTTTGACACTCTTAGGGCGCTGCAGCTGCTGTGGAGCTTTTTGGTCCTCTGTAACATCCTGGATATTTTTTGTACATTAAAAAAAACAAAAAACATTTTCCAGGAGATTGTGGCCTGATGGGTGGGGCACAATCCAGGAGGTGAAATTTCCTTACAAAATTTGCTCAGCCCTGGCCTAAAGGGCCTCCTGGAACACGGGCTGCGGTTTCTGCTCTTCAGCTTTTGTAAACGGCATCTACCAGATAGAAATTTGAAACAAGACTTGTCAAGGCTCACTAACGGTCCGTGCTCAAATTCTAGGCCCCCGGCAATGTGTGCAAAGGCAGGTTTAGGGACAGGTTGCCAAGGGTGGATGAACTGCTCTTCCCTTCGCCCATCCTGTGCACTGCTCAACAGATTCCCACCACTTACCCACCCCTGTTCGGCATGCTGGATGATCTGAAGGTCCCCAGCAAGTGGTGCACAGGTTCCCCCATCCTGTGAGCAACCATTTTGTGTAAAAGTGGTTCAGGGTAACTTGTATCCTGGCCAATCCAGTCTCCTCTCCTTCCTGCCCACTGGAATACCCCCTTTCCCCCCCCTTTCCAAGGGAGAGGGGGCAATCCTGGACTTACCTCAGTCTAAACAGGCCATGCGATGTCATGGGCATCACACCTGTCCCGGCCGCCATTTTTTTCAAAGGGCCAGAGCTGGAGTGCACTTGTGCTCCAGCAAAAATTAAAAGGTAAGAAGAAAAGCCCCACCCCACCCCCAAGGGCCCTGGACTCCCCCCCCCATCCAGGCTCCTTCCCTCTGATGACCCCTCGCTACTCGCAGGGAAGAGGGAAGAAGCTGGGATGGCCACCTACACCACCTGCGGTCCTTGGGATCGTCCCGGGACCACATGGAAAACCAGGATAACTGAGGTCTCAGTTATCCCGGGGAAATGGAGGGATCATCCTTCCCTGATCCTGGGATTCCCTGTGCATCATTTGGACGCACAGGGATGATCCCTCCAAAAAACAATGGTGTAGAAAGGGCCCAAGGTCACTCTTCTGACCTCAGAGAGCAGCCAGTGTGTCCCCTCAGAAGCTGTGGGGGTCTTAGGAGGTGGAGACATATTTCCAACTCCTCTTTCTGAGGTCAGGGCACTGTCTCTGTAGTATCCCTCAGGCATAGGGACCATACGGGTGAGCTTACCTGCTCAGCCTGCCACTTGCCCCTAGACTACCAGGCAATAACTTCAGAGTCTTTTCCTTGCTGGATTCCTTTATTACTAAAACCTCCTAGAACAGTGACACTCCAAAAACCCTGTAGCAAGGCCCACACCACCAAGTGGCTGAAACAGAGGCCCCGCCCAGGCCTTCGATGAGGACCTGGAGACTATCACAGTCTCCAACTTTGGAAGGGAACTCCAAATAATCCTCTGGTCCCTGCCTCTGAGAAGGCAACAGAACGCTAGAAAATGAAATGTACTAATAACATTTCAAACAAACACACCCACCCACACACACACACTGTAATTCACCAGGGCAGTTAAAAAAATAGTTTCTGTAATTAATGGACTTATGTGATCCTCCCCCATCCCTCCTTCCCCAGTGCTTTTGAATATTACAGTGTCCCAGGTGCTGAAGGTCCTGCGAAATATAATTTCCCAGGGTGCCTGAGTACAGCCATCAACCACCCTGGCAGAAACATGTCGCAGGGCTCCTTAAATGTGGGATGCTCTAATGAGTGTGCTCAGCAGCATTAGAGTCAAAAGGAGACGTAGCACATATAATTGCCAGGGCATGTCATATCCATGCGAATGACTTAGGTGCCTTGGAAAACTTTGTTTACCAGGGTCCCCACGTGACTGAAATCCTGCCATCACAGCATTCATGGCTGAGGAAGAGAGAATAGAGGCCTTACAGATTCTACTGTCAGATTACAGAGAAGGGAAGATGGAGGCAGGAGAAAATTCAGTGGGTCATAATAATACTTTGGGGCATGTGGGTGATGGCAGGAGGCATCCAGACCCTCTTCTATTCTTGATGGTGTCATAGGGGGCATGATTTGAGTGTTGGAGCTATTTTATGAGGAACATTTTAATCCAGCAAAAGTAGAGTAGCTTTATTTTTTCCGTTATTATTGCATTTATATCCCACCTTTCTTCCCTCTTGCAAGGAACTCAAGGCAGCTTACTTGGTCTTGCTCCTCTCTATTATATCCTCACAACAACAACCCTGTGAGGTATGTTAGGCTAGAGTCAGTGACTGGCCCAAAGTCACCCAGGGAGCTTCATGGCACAGTGGGGACTAGAACCCGGATCTCCCAAGTGCCAGTCCAACACTCTAACCATTACACCACACTGGCTCTTAGGAGAAGTCTAGGAAATGCTACTCTCCAAAACACCACTGAAAAGCCTTGCAGTGAAGGAAAAGTGTTATTCTGGCACAAGATCTAATACATCCATTGGCTTCGGTAGAAGGTGAGACAAGGATAATTCTGGAGGTGAATGCAGAAAGTGGTATCCTCCCCCACCCTCCTAAATTTATCTTCAGTTTTGGGTGCAAATGAGTGCTCAAAGAACATCCCTGCATCTTCCACATCTAATGTTGACCATGCAGACTGAGATGTGGCATATCTACAGAGAATTGGCTGGCCTCCCATTTCTCTTCATCTGCTGCCCAGAAGGATTGCCTTATATTTTCGAGCAATTTCTCTTGAGGGAATCTGCTGTCATTTCGGCTCCGCATGCCTCAACAAATGGTAGAAAACTGTTGATGTAAACCCCCCAGAGAACAGCAATGCATCTTCATTATGCTCATTAGATGGTTTATGGCTCTTCCTCTTTACCCTACCCACCTCTTCCCTTCCTCTCCACATAAAACAGTTTAGTTGGGCTATAATTGAAGTTCTGAGGAGAGCGTATCGCTGATGGCAAATATCTCGGGGAATTCACTTGATTAAAATAAGAATTTCATAGCAAGCATGTTCAGACTGGAGAAGGCCACCTGAACATTCTGTTACAAGAGTCTGCAGCTATGATGTCTGCTGTGATTTCTCTCACCTAATCATAGCAAGCATCTTCGGTAAGCAAAATTCCAAGCTGGGTCAGTGCAGGTTGCAGAAGTGATGCTTTCCAGACAAAGGAGAGAGAGAGAGAGAGAGAGAGAGAGAGAGAGAGAGAGAGAGAGAGAGATCACAAAGGCATTGGAAGGCAGTCTGATCAAGGCCTTGATAAATGGGGCTGCAAGCTTGAATCAGTTTAATTGGTAGGGCCACTGGTTAATTAGTGGGGATAAGACAACATGCAGATTCATTTAATGCACTCCACACATCAAGTCAATTAATCCATTCAACAGCAGAACTAAAACAAAAACAAACAAAAAATTCAATAGTTGACATCTGTACTGATTAATTTCCAGGACAGTTTCGGTGAGAATCTGTCTAGGGACGTATGACAATTTCATTTTTGTTCGCAAATCAGGCAAACATGCCCTGCTTGCAATCCCAAACGTGAGTCCAAGCAGGAGTGCTTTTGCTTTTTGCTTCTCCTTTTTTTTTTCCTTCAAGAAAATGTTTGCAAATTCTTGCATCACATTTAAAATAATAATAATAATCAGTTTTTGTTTAAATGTGCACTTTGAAAGGCAGATTTAAAACACACCCACATCCATTTTCAAGCTTTAGTCAATGGGGGTAATGTGCACATTTTTGAATAAAATGCACAGAAATGTGCATTATTATTATTATTATTATTATTATTATTATTATTTAAAAAATGAAATTCTCACTTTTCCCATTTGAACAACCTGCAGATTAAATTGCAGCTTAATGTATCAATATATGCATTTTTGTGTGCATTTTTTGAAGTATTTTACTTTGCTGAAATGCTGTTTTCTGCACACCTTCCTCAAATATATGCATTTTGTGCACACTTTCCCCTAATATGTACATTCTGGCAGTGCATCAGAAAGCTTGCAAAAATGCAGATTTTGGAACACAGCTCTGTTTCAGCTTTCTGAAAGACTTGGGGGGGGGTGTTTTCAAATTGTATAAATCCATAAAAAAAATTGGCGGAGCAAATTTCTCACTGATCCCTACCAAGGGAACTCAGGTTTTCCCCAGTTCTGCTACCTGAAATCCATTTTAAGTGGAAATGCTAGAAGAATTGAACATGGAACTGGTTTGTATGCAAGGTATGTACCCTACCACTGAGCTACAGGGTCTCCCTGAGTAAGAGCGGATTCTGGATAAATTGTGGAATGACACATGAAATCAATATTGTATGAGAGAGAGAGAGAGAGAGAGAGAGAGAGAGAGAGAAACCTGGTAACTGCTAGTTTGATTTTGATCCTGAATTCTCTTCGAGATGAAGGTGACAGGATAAAATACAGAGGATTAAATTACTTTGAAACTGTGGCCTTTGCTGTTGACCTCCTGCTTAGTTTCTTTTTAGTAAATAGTTAACCTTGCCTCTTCAATGTGCTGTTGTTTCTCTGGGATTTCAGTACAAATCAGTTTGTTTGATCAGCATTGCTTGATCAGCCCAAAGATAGAAAGATTCTCTCTTACTGTTTCAAAGGCAATTTACAGGAGAGATTGGCAGGGGATCCTGGTGATGTATTCAATGCCAAACAATTCGTTTCCGAAATCTCCGACTGTTATCTGAAATCCTGGTTCAGAATGTACCAGAGCAATTTTCCCCTACTCTTTAGTATGAAAGCATGAGGTCAGCAAAGCAAATTGTACAGCATTTTATTAATGCTGTTCAATTTTCAGTAATGTACAGCATTAATGAAATGGCCTGAACCTCACCTTTACTTGTATTCAGTCCCAGCATGATTCACATATAAGACTGAGCTATGATGGTTAGCATGACACGTGGGAGGAGAAAAACCAGACAATGGTAGTTAATTAACAACCCTAGGTTACCACCACCCTGTAGTAGGGTTAAGGGGCCCAGAGGTGGCTTACTGTGTCATCTCTCAGGGTCCTTGTGATTTAAAATGGACATTAAACATGAAAATGCAGTAACCATAGAGTTGGCCACCTAGAGTGTCTGCCACTTCCTGCAATACCCTAGGTATCATGGCCAGATGCAATGGCTGCCCTTGCATAGTGACAGATGTTTTCCTGGTGCAATGGCTGCTTGGATTACTGGCAGTGGAAGGCCAGGAGACTAACTATGATGTGGGTAATGGTAAGTTAATCATGCATGCTGCATGGTTCCCAGTTGTGTGATGGGCACACGTCTTGTGGTTTCACTAACACTCCAGGTATGTGTATGGGTTTTTTTAAAAAAAAGAATAGTGGGGGAAATTAAAAATTCCTAAAAAATCAAGGGATGAAGGGATCTGATTCAATCTTGGCATGCCTAAAGCCCTACTTAAGACCTATCATGCTGCCACATTTCATCACTTTATCTTTAAAAATGACAGAGATGTAAGCATTTTGTTAATTGCCATAGGCTAATGGAATAGCTGACTGTCAAATGTTGACAGCTGAGCTGTCAAACTTTTTTTTTAAAAAAAAACCCCTTAAAAATCATGGGATGATGGGATCTGCTTCAAACCTTATGAGCTACCATTGTGCCAAGTTTCATCTCTTTATCTTAAAAAATAACAGATCTGTAAGCATTTTCGTTAATTGCCATAGCCTATAATGAAGCAGTTATCAAAAAACGGAGCGATTTTCCAGCGAATAATCTGGTGGTGCATAGAGACAGACCCCCTCCGAAAATCAGAGTGGAGAACCCACTCAATTGAGCTCTGCCCCAAATTTTAGGGTGGAGAAGACCTGCTCTGCATACCCCTAAATAATAGCTATGTTTCCCTTTAAGCATGGCTTTAATTTTCTGTTAAGTGTTTTATATTATTATTATTATTATTATTATTATTATTATTATTATTATTATTATTATTCCAGCTAGTAAATCTTAATGTGGATGGTTTATGTAGAGTCCAATCAGGTAGAATGAACTCTTGAGAAGCGGACTACAGGTCTTCACTTGTTTCTGTAAACTAGGGTTGTGCACCACCTCAGGACCAAACTCTGAATCAGACCACTTTGGTCTGAATCTGGATCTGTACCAGATTGGGCCAAGATGGTCCAGAGCAGATCAGACCAGACCCCAAGTGCCTTGGAATGCTTCAGTTCGATCCATGGCAATGGTAAGCCACTGTCTCATCTGCCCATGGGACTTACCTGAGTGGTCCTGCAGCTGTGCACCCTAAATGACAGCTGCCATTTTGAAAGAAGATGGGAGCAGTGTGTTTTCCTCAATCAAAGGTTGCAAACTATGTCAATGGCCCTTTGCAGCTTTACCTTAGTTTGTGACCTTAGATGTAGGAAACATAGAGCTCCTATCTTCCTTTAGAATGGTGGCTCCTCTAGAAGACATGCAGCTTCCAGATGATTCAGGTAAGTCCCCCTGGTGGGTGGTGGCAGTAGCTTTGGGTTCAGGGGGCGAGCGGGAAAAAGGAGGGGACGTTGGGGGACTCTCAGTTGGCCTCACTCCTTGCTTTCCAGGGTTCCCACTGAACAGCTGTATGGCATGTCCCAGGAACCCACAATGGCAAACCCACTTCAGGATGTCTGTATCTCACTTTGGATCTGGATCTGAAGGGGCTCGTGCCGGGCCCGAAGCACCCCCGAATCGAATTGTGGCCAATCCAGAATCTCTGAGTCGGCCTCCAAAGTGAATCAGGGGTGGGGGGCTGTGCACAATCCTATTATAAACCAGCATAGATTAGAAGCTTGCAGACCTAGACTGGTTTAAAGAGAAGGATTTGCAATCTTCATCTCTTTCTCTCACCCCTTTTCAGAACTGTCACACGTTATCTCCCCACCAAAAACAAAAATCTCATTGCATCAGCCAGAGTTTTTCCTTCCATTCTTAATTGCCTTCTATTTGTCAGCATTCAGCTTCATTCATTGCAATCAGGTGCCACTAATGGTTTTGGGAGGGAGAAAACTGTAAAGGGAAGTACACTGTATGAGCAAGAATCAAAGGCTGCTAAAAGCGCTTTACACCTGAAAGCCTCGGCACTGTGGTGAAGGCAGGCACTGATGCTTTTATTGAGCAGGTGTTAGATCTATACATCAACAATACCTGGTTTTCTATAGTGTTCTATAGAAAACTGCAAACTCATTCTCTGAATGTGGATCATGATACAGCCAAAATGGCACCACCCAGACACAAGGGAGAGGTATCAGCAGGCTTGGCGGGGGGGGGGGGGGGGTTGTAGGTTGGCCACTCATGTGTCACCCCAAAACAGGAAGTGGATTAGCAAAAAAGATCAACCCAAATTGCTTATACATTTGCCTAAATTTTGTGTATGCTAATTTACATGTGTAGACGGACAGTTGGGAATAATGCCGGAAACTGAAATAAAATATGGTACATCTCACCATAGTGGAGATGACTGATCAGGTAACCATCTGCTGTGCTAATACTAACTCTTGATAAAGAACTCCAAAGGAGTAGAATGACAGGCCTGAGGAACAAATCTAGCCAGACTCCAGAAGTGAGTTTGCCAAGTCCTTTCCATTTTTGGAAAAGCAGGGGTTGGGTGTGTGTGTATGTGTGTGTGATATCATGATGATGCAAGAGGGGGAGAGAACGCAACACTGCCATTTTCAGTGGCAGCACTATGTTGAGTGCCCTCTTTCGTTTACCCTTAGTTGGAATTGCTTTTTACCCAAATGTGTTCTTATAAGGCATCCTTGTCAGTTCCAACTTTCTTCCTCTGCCAACAGATGTAATGAGATTTGGGGCCACAGAAAAATGTTTGTGTGTCCCCCCCCCTCCAAGTGCTTTCCTAATTAACAGTTTGGTTATTTTAAAGCAGTAATTCACTGCTAAAAAACCAAGCAGACAATTTAAAAGCATTTCATGGCCAATTAAAGCCTACACCTTAGTAAGCATTTAAAAGCAAACGGCAAGGCGCAGGTTTGAAAGAGACGGAAATCAGGCCCATTTTTAACGAAGTGCAGCAAACAATGAGACATACTTGGAATGAGATTCAATCCTTTGCCTCTAAAAAAGAGTCCTCTTAATGTAATGAATTGCCAAAAAAAGGCCCAGCAGTAGTTTCTGGAACACTGAGTACCTTTAAATGAGGAACATGGACAAGGCATTTTCCAGTACCATCTTCAATGGACTTCATGGACCACCACTCAGGCCTTAGCTAGACCAGGGTTTATCACAGGGCGAACCCCGGGATCATCCCTGTGCGTCCACATGATGCACAGCGGATCCCGGGATCAGGGAGGAATCATCCTTCCCTTACCCCAGGAAAGAGCACTCCCCTTTGGGCCCGGTTTTTCCACAGTCTCGGGCTCAGCCCGAGACTGTGGACCGTGTGGCCCATTGCCGCGGGTTTGACTCGGCCCAGCGTGATTACTTGCGTGGAGCCAGGAGCTGCGCCCATCGGGGGTAGGGTGGGGGGAGCGGGGAAATTATTTTTTAAAAAAGCACCAACCTTTAGCGCACGAGCGTTCGTGTGCTCCTCTTCCTTTAAAAAATAAAAAATGGTGGGCATGACGCCTCTCTTCCTGAGGTCATCGCACCTTGTGTGTAAACGGAGGAGGGATCTCATGTTAATTGCAACGCGAGATCTTCCCTCCTTTGTCATGGACTATCAGGTAGGTCTAGCTAAGGCCTCAGTTGTACAACCATACAGTGAAGGGGGTGGCTCCTATTGCAGTGTGGTGTGTGAATCCATCCTGGGTTTCAGTCAGAACCAATCAGAACTCTAAAGGACCAGATACAAAAGAGGACAGGGCTCCTGCAGCTTTAACTGTTGTGATGAAGAGGGAATTTCACCAGCTGCTGTATGCATCCAAATGACACCAGCTGAAATTCCCTTTTCTAGGCAGCTGTTAAAGATATAGGAGCCCAGTCCTCCTTTTTGTATGGTCACCCTACTCTAGACAGCCTCTGAGGGCCATACCCTAGGGTAGTTCGGACTCCCAGATCTAAGGTCGGAGACAGCACTCTGATGTCAGAGCTGTGAATTGGAGCTCCACCCTCCCTCCTGTCCCTGCTGGCTGTCAACATCACATCTTGGTCTTGAAATGAAGGTGGGGTACTCCCAGGTGCTCAGTGACCAGGTCCGACAGTGCCCCATGACTTTGCAAGTGGGGCTCGGGGATGGTCACGGGGAGTCCATCAGACTCCTGAACCCTCACAACATCCCTACATGTGGGTAATGCATGAAGGAGGTTCAGGTCAATTTGTCCTACATCTAACATGGCTAGATGCCTACATAATGTTTAGGTAGGGTGTTCCTGATTATGTGGCTGTTGTTCCAACTTGGCCCACGCCTATGTGTTTGGTTTTTCATGTGCTCCCACCCTCTTGGAGTGCTACACCCCATGTATCATCCAGTGATGTCAGAGGCGTGGTAGTGACTTCAAGAAAGCAGGGATAGAAGGAATGCTTCCAAAAGGTACATTACTTCTCAACATATTCATAAAAAGATTGCCTGATACAACCCCGAGTTGATGGATCATCGGGGATTTAAACTCTACTCTAGAGTTATGCCTCCACCCTACTGGGCCACACCAGCTATCTTTTCCCCACCTAACTCTACTCAGACACACAACCAGGCACCAACATCTAATAAATCGTTTGGCTTTCTGTTCAACAGCTACAGATGCTTTTGAAAGTCCTTGAATATTTTAACTTCTGCAGAGCATAATAAATCATATGGAACTCTTAAAAAAAAAGAAAAGAAATTATACACATAGGTGTACTTCTGCACTGTGTTGTAGAACCAGCTTCACTCCATTCATTATATTAGTTGCTGTTAATGTGTCCTAATGCGTACGTATAAACTCCACACACTTACCACATTAAAACCTGCATCTGTGAAGCATTCCAAATTATACAAATGTTACTCAAGATGGAAAGCGAACTGGGCTGTGTGCAGCTATATATTACAGCTGTACTTATAGAGGCCATGTGAGTGTTCCACTTTACTAGGTAGCTTTGTTTTGAAGTCTCTAGGTAGATCATTTATGTTAACTTGAGCTTATTAAAGGCCAATCCAAATTCAACAAAACAACTCTATAATTTAGCCACAGTTACCACATATGTACCACATATGTTCACTTTGGAGTCTGAGTATTATTGCAGTGTTTCTGCAAGTGCTTCTGCAGCTTAACTCTATGACTAACCTGGACTTCACGAAGAGAAAATACAGCTCAAAATTCATTTGGGACGTCTCAATGAGTCCAGCAAGAAAAATACAGAGAATGTTTCTAGTCTAACATAAGTCCCATCAATTTCAATGGTTCTAACCTAAATAGGACTAGTACTGGATATAAGCCCAAGTCCATTCATATCAGTGAAGGTGTTGGACAGGAGATCTTCCCAGTGCATTATGAGCAAGGTCCCCAATCTAGCACCTCTGGCATTCATGTAGAAGCCCAGTGGAAAACATACGTACTAGCAGGGATTGATTACCTCCAGTAGGAGGCACAATTTCAGGGAATTGGAAATTTATAGTCCAGTAAAGAGGCAGGCAGAGGAACTGGAGTAGCAGAGAAACTCCCTTAACCATGGTTTGCTTGGCAAAAACTATTTAACCATGGCCTTAGCTAGACCTAAGGTTTATCCCAGGATTGTCCCAGGGTCGTCCCTGCTTGCTCCCGGGATATCCTGTGTGTCATTTACGTGAACAGGGATGACCCCGGGACAATCCCGGGATAAACCTTAGGTCTAGCTAAGGCCCATGATTAATACAAACCATGGTTTGCAAATCCACTTCAAAACAAGCTTTCATATACTAGTTTGTGACCAATCTTCAATTATGGTTGAGTAACCATAGTTAAGAAAAAAAAATGCTTCAATGCGTGTCTTGCATAACACTAAGACATGGTTTACACAAACCATGATTTGTTGTTTTAGCCATGAATTGTTTTGAAGATGAGCAAATGCATGATGGCTTGTTTACCCTATTTTGGGTTTGTTTCTCTCCTGTCCATTTTACCAGCCTTCAGGACAGTTTTGCTTTCAAGCTCCTCTTGCTGCATGCCTGTTTCACAAACAAGCCAGGGATAAACCACAGTTTTGGGTTTCAGACATTACGACAAGCTATGGTTTAAACAAGCTAGACTTCATAAGACAAAAACAGGCTATGGCTTCTATTTGTGGTATATAGCTGGTTAACAAACTGTGGTTTGCTTGAGGGGATGGGTTCAGACACAATGAGTCAGATTTCAACAAATCACACCATGGCTTAGTATTAAGTGTGAATCAGACCATTCTGTTTGGATATTTTGGACCATGAAACTTCCACCTGCAAAACCAAAGGACTCCCTAACTGAGCATAAGTCACTATAATCAGCCAGTTTTAGCCAGGGATAACTTTACTGCAAATTCTGTCCATTGAGATATATATATATATATATATATATATATATATATATATATATATATATATATATATATATAAGCTCAATGTCATAAGTATATACCTCATAGTCCCTTTTTTCAGCTGGGAATGAAGAGAGTAAATTATGCTGTCAAATGCATGGAAAAATGCTGTATTATCTTGACATAAGTGACTTAATTAATCTAGCTCATTTCACAACTGCATTAATCATCCCTTTAAGCACTGTATTAGGAGGGAAAAAAGGAAATGCCTCTTTGGGGAAGATCTATACTGATACAAATGATAGTCATGGACTGCGAGTGCTTTTTCTTGAATTGTGGCATTCATTGCTTTGCAGGAGGAGCTGCTGTATGGTTAAGGCCACACAGAGCTTTTGTGCTGAAAGTTGAAAATATCATGATTCTAATGCTTATAGACCAACCTGCAGCTTAAACAGGACAAAGGAGGGAGCTAGAGACTTGATAGTCAGCTTAACTATCCACTAGTATACAATACCAGATGTTAATTGGCTCCAATTCAACTTGGAATTTAATTTAATTTATCGGAAATATGTATCTTTAATTTACAAAAGATGGCAAGAGAGAAGCTCTACTGCTGGGCCATTCCCAGATCAAAAAGTGGGAAGGTAGATAAGGTTGCACTCCTCTGAATAAGCAGGTATGTGACTTGGGGGTATTCCTAGATAAATGGAAACCCCCCCCTTTTTTCTTCTTTTTTCTTTTTCTTTTTAGCATCCTAGTCCTTCAGCTCTGCTGTTTTAAATCTGTATTTTAAATCTGTGTTTTACATCTCTGCATTGCTGCTAGGTTTTACTCTGGTTGTACTTTTATAGTGGGTCTGTTCAGCCAACACACTAAGCCCTATCTATTTTTATTTATTTATTTATTTATTTATTTATTTATTGCATTTTTATACTGCCCAACAGCCGAAGCTCCCTGGGCAGTTCACAAAAATTAAAACCATTCAACGTATAAAACAACAGTATAAAACCTACTATAAAATACAGTATTAAAGCTCAACCAGATAAAACAGCAGCAATGTAAAATTACAAATTTAAAACACCAATTTAAAATTTATTTATAGACTGTTAAAATGCTGGGAGAATAAAAAGTTCTTCACCTGGCGTCTAAAAGCATATAATGTAGGTGCCAAGCGAACCTCCTTAGGGAGCTCATTCCACAGCCTGAGTGCCACAGCAGAGAAGGCCCTCCTCCTGGTAGCCACCTGCCTCACTTCCTTTGGCAGGGGCTCACGGAGAAGGACCCCTGAGTATGACCTTAGTGTCCGGGCAGGTACATATGGGAGGAGGCGTTCCTTCAGATAACCTGGCCCCAAGCCGTTTAGGGCTTTAAATGTTAATACCAGCACTTTGAATCGGGCCCAGACCTGGACTGGCAGCCAATGAAGCTGGAAAAGGACTGGCATGATATGATCTCGTCGGCCAGTCCCTGTTAGTAAGCGTGCTGCCCTGTTTGTACCAGTTGAAGTTTCCAGACTGTTTTCAAAGGCAGCCCCACGTATAACGCATTGCAGTAGTCCAAATGAGAGGTTATCAGAGCATGGATAACTGTAGCTAGGCTATCTCTGTCCAGATAAGGAGCAGTTGTTATATCAGCCTGAGCTGATAAAAGGTGCTCTTTTTCACTGAGTTCACCTGTGCCTTAAGTAACAGCTCTGGATCCAAGAGCAGAAGGTTGCCAACCCTTTTGCAGCAAATGGTTAGCATGAGTTTTTAAACTGTGGTTTTGCAACCACCATGGTTAGGAAAGTTTAGCTCAAACTGCTTAACCACCATGGCTTAGCGTGTCATCTGAACAAGGTCAATGTGATTTTAAGCTTCGATATTTTATGCAGTACCTTGCTGTTTTAATTTTTGTGAACTGCCCAGAGAGCTTTGGGCGAGGGCCATATTAATTCTGGGAGAAGCTCTTGGGGACGCATTTCAGCAACGAGCATGGCCAAAGGCGATGGGGGTAAAGCCAAAAGCAAAAGTGATGGGCCCCCAAATACAAAATATTAGTAACAGAACTGTGCACAAGCGGCCTCTCAAAATCCCCCACCCTATTTATGGGTAAAGAAACTGGGTTGTGGGGGACGGGACGGGACAATTTCACCAAATTTCTCCAAGGGGAGGAGAAATTCTCCAACCATTTTTCACAGGTTGACAAGTGCTGTAGAACATCTTCTCCCCTCTCCAAGGTGGGGTTGTTTTTTGGGGGGGCACTGCATCCGCTGCGTTGGCAGCCTGGCCCCCATTTTGCATCCTCCACAATGTCCCATATACCTAGCATCACTCCAGGGCATTGAGGAGAGGGAATGCAGCCACCTCAAAAAATAATGGTGAAGAAAAATGTGGCAAAAATTCTGAAAAGTGTCCTTTAATTTCTAGGAGGTAAGAAAAGAAAAATCTTATTTTCCCCATGAAAGGGGCTTCCATTTTTTTCTGCTGCATTCTCAGAGCATTTTATAATTTAGTTTGAATGTGTGTTGTTGGTGTTTTTGACCTTACCTAATCACTGTAAGGTGGCTGAGGGAAGTGCCTATAATTTTCTTTCTACTACACATCTCACCATCACTGTTCAGTCTCCCAGGCTGCCTGCATTTCCTGATCTGAAAAGGGACCATGGGAGGAATCAATTCATGATGCCTCCCCCTGGGTGGGAAGTGCAGGAAGCCAAAGAGTCTACAGGCTGTCAGAGAGATGACTGTACAATGAAGGACAGGACATTCACACATAGGATGGCCATATGAAAAGGAGGACAGGGCTCCTGAATCTTTAAGTGTTGCATTGAAAAGGGAATTTCAGCAGGTGTCATTTGTATATATGGGGAACCTGGTGAAATTTCCTCTCTTCATCACAAGTTAAAGCTGCAGGTGCCCTGCCCTCTTTTAAATCTGGTCACTCTAGTACAGCTCCTGCAGCTTTAAATGTTGTGATGAAGAGGGAATTTCACCAGGTTCTCCATATATACAAATGACACCTGCTGAAATTCCCTTTTCAATGCATCTGTTAAAGACACAGGAGCCCTGTCCTCCTTTTCATATGGTCACCCTAGTCTCACACACTCCCCAGCCATTTCATAAGTAAGGCAAGCATGAGAACCCTGAACCAAAACCAGGGGAATTTCTCTGAAATTTCTTCTCCTTTATTTTTGAAAGCCTTTACTTTTCTATCAAATTGAATGAGAGCGGTCAAAATTCTCGTGGGATAATTTTTTGGCACAAGCACTAATTATTGCTATACAAACATATCAGCATATTGTCACTTAAAGTTCTTACTGCCCCCAAATAAGCATTAGGAGAGGCATGTCAATGTTTTAGAATGGGGGAAATACTGCACAAGCCAGGGTTGGAGAAAGGCAGTGCATACATTCAAATGACGCTGAATTTCCCTTTTCAATAGAACTGTTAAACTCACAGGAGCCCAGTCCTCCTTTCCATATGGTCACCCTAAATTAGACATACACAAGGCCTTCAATTAACAGACTACTTCCTATCTTAGAAATACAGAAGTCTTCTTTTCTGGATGGCCTGTTCATTTGCATCCTGGTATTGATTCTGAAATGTTTGTTCCTAAGTGTTTTGTGGCCTGCTGAGATTGTTACCATAACACTTCGCCAATAATAAACTGGACTTAAAGACCAATTATAGATGAGGGTTGTATTAAAGAGAGGGAAAAAACATAGAGATGGAGGACTGGAGTGAATCAGATTGCCTGACCCACCTCCCCCTTTTAGAAATATGCTAAAAGGCAATAAAGAGGCTTTGCCATAATAATAAAACTGGAAACTGTGAAAGATCGAAGACGGTTCTTTCACATGCCATAAAATGTACAAGCCAATAAAAAGAAGGCATTTCCCAGGAACTTGACAACGGAGGTAATAAAGAAATAAATAGGGGGGGAAATCCAAATAAGCTTTAATCAAAACTACTCCATGGAGAAGACATCTTGTTCATTTCGAAAGAACAGAAGTTATGTCCTTGGTCTGCCAATCCAGTTTTTAGTTCAGGTTGGCCCTTCATTGGGAAACAGAAAGCAGACTCCCCCTACCAAGATGGGATCTACACTTCATGTCATACTGATGCAATCTAGGGTGACCATATGAAAAGGAGGACAGAGCTCCTGAATCTTTAACAGTCGTAGAGAAAGGGGATTTTCAGCAGGTGTCATTGGTATGCATGTAGCATCTGGTGAAATTCCCTCTTCATCATAATAGTTAAAGCTGCAGGTGCTCTCCTCTCTTTTGTATCTGGTCAAGAGGGCAGAACTCCTGCAGCTTGAACTGTTACGATGAAGACAAAATGACACCAGGTGCTACATGTATTCAAATGACACTTGCTGAAATTCCCTTTTCTATACAACTTTAAAGATACAGGAGCCCTGTCCCACTTTTCACATGGTCACCCTATGCAATCATATCAAGGTCAGCTTCTTTTGCATACAATGTCAGCTTCTTTTGCTGACATTCAAAGCGTGTCATGGTCTTACACCTTCTTATCTTTCCTCTCTCATTTCACTTTACCATCCCCCTCGTACCCTCCGTTCTTCAAATGTTATGTTGCTCTCCTGCCCAAGAGTTTCTATCTCTCTTGCCCGGCTTCGCCCATTCTCTCTGGCTGCCCCGTTTGCTTGGAATGCTCTTCCAGAGCAACTACGTACCACGAGTTCCATTGTAGATTTTAAAACGCCTTTGAAAACTCATTTGTTTTCAATAGCTTTTGGTATTTTAGCTTGATTTACTGTTCTTATTACTATGATTATTCTCTTATTTCTGCTTTGTGAACCCCTTCCCCCCCCTTCCATATGTTTTAATGTGATTTTAGATTGTAAGCCTCTAGGCAGGGTATTGCTGTTTTATTTGTATATTTTGTACAGCACCAAGTACATTGTTGGTGATATATAAATAAATAAATAAATAAATAAATAATGGTAATGTTCTATCCCTCTTGCATATTTAAACCTCGTAGCACACACAATGGCCCCTGTTGTGCTGTTTTGGATAATATGGAATAAAAAGTGGGAAATAACACTACAAAAGCAGTATATGGAGTTTGTAATCAGTGCTCTTCAATACTGATAAAAAACACTAGTGCAGACCTGGCCCAAATTGTAGTCGGGTCTCCAAGTTAGAATGAGCAAATGTGAGAGTGTGGAGCTCATACTCAGTAAAGATGGGAAGCAATTATTATAAAAAGTAATTGTCTCAATTCAGGTGTTTTGTTTTTAAAGTAAGATTCTAGTCCACATGATCACAGAGGGAAAAGGGGGAAAGTCCGGACAGTTTTATCAATGTTTATCACATGATCATTTTGAGTGTGTCTCTTGCAGGAGCACTTGCAGTGATGCATGGCTTCTTTAATTTGACATGCTACGAAAGTAAACTATAGCAGCATTTTAAAATATTAAGTATAACACTACATAAAGTGACATTTTTTTGTTTAAGCCATGATCAGTCTTGTTGAACATCCCCACTGAATCTAACTGGATCCCAAAGCTTAAAACAGAAGTATTGCTGTTGTTTTAATGATGTTTGTCCAGTACAAATTGATCTATTCCAAAAATGTCGATCCTGTGTTATTTTATTCACCAGCATATTATGCTTCCATATTGCAGTAGTTTTCTTATTGCGGTTTCCATTGTAGGTGTAATGAATTCCTCTCCTTTAGCCAGTAAAATCTTGCGTGCTTTCAACAGATTGCTATCCAGTGCTTATCACTGGTTAGTTGTGGATGCTACTATCGTGGGAGTACTTGCAGTGATAAATATCTATGTTTAAACCTGATGTAATTTATGAGGGTAAATACAGCCTATGTATGCAGGTGTCAAAGTCACCTTATTACATAAGACAGCCAAGCAAAGGTGCAAAAAAAGGTATAAATCAGAGCGAAGTGCTTTGGCTTTGATTCATATTTCTGACACTTGCTGCTCTCAGATTCTCAGTCTGTGAATTGCATAAATCGAAGTTTGTCTGCAACTCAGTTTGGCCTCGGGTTAACCGGTTGCTAAGTAGGTTTGCCCTTTGTAAAGGCTAGTCTGGTTATTACTCAAATGTTTGCTCCAGGCTGATCTCCAGGGTAAATCATAAAATGTTTTGTATCCTGGCTCAAATATTTGAGGAGTGTCTGAGTTATTTGGCAGTCAATTAAGTGGAGGTAAAAAGTCTAGTGAATGCATACCCTGAGGACAGTTACATGATGGATGAAACGTAAGCAACGACACAGGGTGTCAATCACGTCCCGAGTTACTTTTGATAATTGTCATGCTGTGCAGAATCTTTCTCGGGTACAAATGCCTTTGCAGTGACTAAGGTTACATGGATTTTCCCCTGAGTTATCTACATCCAGATGATTCTATTTACTGGAACAGCCTCAGTGACACTCACAGCATCCCCGGGCAGTTGTCCTAGCCCTGGCAGGAAACACGGTTGAAAACGTGTCTGGGTCTAGGATCTGCCGTTCTTATTTCCAGCCATGCTCCACAGTGATACAAAATATTGGAAGCATTGGGGGGAAATTAAAAATGAAGTCAGCTGTGCTGCTGCTTGCTAGGTAAGCCAGAGGAGGCTTACCAATGTAGGAGGAGATCCATTAGAAGACACTTTGTCCAGGGACTCAGACCTCACAGGCCTCATCCCAGACATCAAGTCAGAAGGAATAATCATATACAGCTACTAAGAACATAAGACGTGCCATGCTGGATCAGAGCAAGGGTCCATCTAGTCCAGCACTTTGTTCACACAGTGGCCAACCAGCCATCAGCCAGGGATGAACAAGCAGGACATGGTGCAACAGCACCCTCCTGCCCATGTTCCCCAGCAACTGGTGCACACAGGCTTATTGCCTCGAATACTGGAGATAGCACACAACCATCAGGGCTAGTAGCTATTGATAGCCTTCACCTCCAGGAATTTATCCACCCCCCTTTTAAAGCCATCCAGATTGGTGGCCATCACTACATCTTGTGGTAGTGAGGTCCATAATTTAACTATGCAATTGAACCTAATCACTCCGCAGATGGCAATAACACAGCATACACTTGATTCTAGAAACATAGGAAGCTGCCTTATACGGAGTCAGAAACTTGGGCAGGATCTACACTACTGCTTTAAAACAGTGTATAATAGTAGTGACAACTGTTGGGGCCCAGGACACACTCCCTATACAGTTTTCAAACCTTTTTCAAAATTCCGTATCCCGCTTGGTGTAGATCTGGCCTTGGTCTATCTAGCCCAGTATTGTTGACATTGACTGGCAGCAGTGGGTCTCCAGGGTTTCAGGCAGGGTTCTGTATATTCCAGATGTATGTGTGATAAGTCTCTCCTATGAGGGAAGGTTACAACAGCTGGGATTGTTTAGCTTGGAAAAAAAGGAGGATGAGGGGAGACATGATGGAGGTGTGCAAAATTATGCATGGTGTGGAGAATGTGGACAAGGAGACATTTTTCTCCCTCTCTCAAAATACTAGAACCCAATGGGGTCATCTCATGAAGCCGATGGGTGGGAGATCCAGGACAAATAAAAGGAAGTACTTCTTCACACAGTGAATGGAACTCACTACCACAAGATGAAGCGATGGGCAGCAATTTGCATGGCTTTAAAAGCTTCCCTCAGAGTAGGCACCCGGAGGAGGAACTTAGATGTTGAGTGCAGTGGAAGAGTAGGTTCATGTTGGGAGTTGCGTTCCATCTGGTATTGCTGGTCTCTATGGCTTGGAAAGCAAGCATACAGACATGTGGGCAGAGCATGGTACAATGTGAGAAGGTGGGGAGGGGGGGACTGAGCAGGAGCTTCAGCACTTTGTATAACTCCGTGTCCTTCCCGAGGTAGAAGAAAAAGAATACTGCAAAATGAGTAATCTGATGGAAATTTGCTTATTTTGCTCAATGTGCCGAGTTTGCAAATGCTGGAGAATTTGAGTTGCCTTAGGTGAGAACCCCTTCCTTTCCTCCCTTCTGCCTCCCTCACCCTATCCTACCCCCTCCCCCACCACACAAGGCCTGTTGTGTGAAGATAGGGTTATATTGCATTCAAAAGTAAAACAAGTGATCCAGTCTCTGATCTGATCAAACGCAAGCAAAGCAGCCAGAGGGGTGGATGCGACACCTGTTTAAAGAAGCTGAAACTGCAACCATCAGGAGTTAGGCAGGGAAGGGCTGCACACTCTCTCTGATACTCTCTCTCTCTCTCTCTCTCTTTCACACACACACACACACACACCACTATTTAAGGCAGGCGTGCACAATCTTTTTCTTCCTGAGGGCCACGTGGGTAGGCATCTAGCAGTTCCTGAGGTTCACTTGGGGGGAGGGCAGCTCTCACGTGGGGGTGGGGGGCAGGGGCTGCACATACATGCACACACATCATGTGGGTTTCCCGCCCTCAACGCAAATTCTTACATGCACACTCCAGTCTCACACACATTCATTCCAGCAGCAAGAGATCTTCGCCATGTAGCAACAACACATGTTCCTGTAACAGCATTAAGGTGTTGAAGCCACCTCCCCGGTCACCCCAACTCAATCACCCCAAAATAGAGGGGGGGGGGACCTAAACATTATAGGAATTGGCTCAATCTTTCTGCCATAGAAACCTCATTCCTAGAGCTTACTCAGAGCATCTTAGGATCCGGCAGGAACCTTTAAGCAATGCATCTAGGATGCTCCAGAGCCCCTCTAAGAATAAGACGTCTATGGCAAGAACTATAGAGCCTGTTGGCAGAGAGGTCCCTGGCTTTTCCCCACCCCACCCCACCTCCGGTGGTAGTAGATGCTCTGGATCTGGGGGCTGCCAGACAAGGGCTGCTTGCGGTCTGTGGTTTAGACTTTTTGCACCCCTGATTTAAGGCAATAAAGGTCAAAAGCAGCACTTCAAAGTAGATTCAGAACTGCACCAGTAAATAGTGTGATAAAGGTGCCATACGATCTAAACACCAGTGGAGGTTGTTGGCTCCAATTTCAGTGGGGCTGTGAATCCACTCTGGGATTCAGTGAGAACTCTAAAAGAGCTATCCAAGGTGCTGGGCCCAATCCTCAAAATGGGATCAGCACGTTGGATAGCTCCTTGAGAGTTCTCACTGAAACCCGCAGCAGATTCACAGCCCCACTGAAATCAGAGCCACCAGCCTCCACTGCTACATGCCATGTCAATGGATTATTACATTCAACAGAGAGCTTGAAACAACACACATATAGAGCCAGATGGTACCCAAAATACACCCAGAGGTCCCCTGAGGATCACAGGAATGGGAGTGTCCATTTAGTGTATTGCTTTCAACACTTGCCACCCAGATGTTTCAGGAAAGCAGGACAGGCAGGCAAATGCCCACACCCATCTTTGTATGGTCCAGCCAGAGGTGTGAGCAAATGTCCTCTCATTTTTCTCCCCCTTGTATGTAGGCAGAGAAATGGTGGTGGTGGTGGTAGGGCAATCGCACTGAATTTCTCCAGTGGGAGAGATATTCTCCAAAACGTTCTCATGGCAGGTTCACCATTAGCAGTGGCAGTAGAAGTTTCTTTGTTTTCCTAAGATTTTTCTTGTCCTGCTGCTGTCTGTAGCTGTGCCAGCAACAGTGTTGGCCGTCACTTTGTAATCTCTACAACGCCCTGGACCTAATGGGATGAGGTTGCGGAGGGAAGACGAAAAGGTGGAGATTAGTTGCAGAAAATTCTGCCACGCGGCTTTCTTTTGCCTAGGAGATGGGGTGAAAAGAATAAAAATAAACATCTCAGACCTTTCCTCAGAGGAGATATCTTCCAAGAAATGTTGGCTGAGCTCTAGTTCCACGATCTGATATTCAGAGGTATCCTCCCTCTGACCATGTAGGGTCCACTAAACTCTCATTGCTATTAGATGAATGGAACTACCCTCCATGAATTTATCTAACTATACGAGACCCCCAGGGATGTACCCTCAGGCACTCCTCCGTATTTTTCATTTAGCAATACAATACTAAATCAACTGCACAGAGAGCTGCCGTACAGCTCTATTCTACGGCATACTGCAATCAGTTTCTTTGATAGATTGCCTTAATTTTTTTTAAGTGTACGGAACGCAAGAGGATTCCATAAAAAAGAAAAGGGAAAAAAAGAGAGGTCTTTTTTTATTTGTCTTAGGACAAGGCCGACATTTTCCAGACTGAAAGAAGAACTGGAGTGAGCCAGTAAACTGCATTATGACACATGTATTGTTTGCTCTCATCCTGTGCATCACATTATTGTTCATGGGTCCTACATGGTAACACTTTTCTTTTCTTTTAAAAAACTAATTGTTGCTAGGTAAGCCCTGCTCTATCTCGGCCTCAATACCGCCATCTATAACATGAAGGGTCATATTATTTTTTAATAATATTAATATTAATAATAATGACTTACAGAATTACCACTAGTGAAAACATGCCATACACTTTAAACACGTGAAAGTAGGTCTGTGCATGGACCCCCCGAACCGCTATGTGGCCTGATCCGCATCTTTCGGATCAGGCCAATCCGCTTTGGGTCAATCTGACCCTCCCCAGCTCCGCTTGGCGGAGTGAGATCCGGAGGGGCAGATCGAGATTTTGCTCCCTTTCCTACTTACTTGCCTCTGCGGCGGACGGCAGACGCAGATAAGTGGGGAAGGGGGCAAAATGGGGGCCGAATAAGGCCCCCTGCCCCCTTACCTGGCTCCGTCACCGTCACTGCATGGACTGCGGTGGTGGCGGAGCAAGGTAATCCCCCCCCACTTACCTGCCTCCATCGCAGTCCAGGGCAGGCTTCAACTGAGGGCCAGGCCTCAAGGCGGAAGAGCAGGCCATGGCCTGCTCTTCCGCCTTGAGGCCTGGCCCTCAGTTGAAGCCTGCGCCAGACTGCGTCAGAGGCAGATAAGCGCCTCTCCCCCCTGCCCCCTTACCTGGCTCCGCCACCAATGCTGCATGGACTGCGGTGGTGGCAGAGCCAGGTAAGTCCCCCCACTTACCTGCCTCCATCGCGGTCCAGCGCAGGCTTCAACTGACCTCAGTTGAAGCCTGCGCTGGACCGCGATGGACACAGGTAAGCCCCCCTCCCCCTTACCTGGCTCCACCGCCATCGCCACATGGACTGCGGTGGTGGTGTTGCCAGGTGAGCCCCCACACTTATCTGCATTTGGGACTCCGGATGGAGGCAAACCGCTTCGCCTCAATCCGCAGCTCCCCCGACCCGATTCAGATCCGCCTTTGGCAGAGGTGGATCGGGTTGCTCTGCTCTGGATTCGTGATCCGAATCGGAGCAGAGCACAGCCCTACTTGAAAGTCGAATCATCATCATCATCATCAGTACAGGAAGAGTCACAACCAAGGAGTTCCAAACCGTTAGTACAGAGCCTCTTCTTGCTTCCTTCATAAGTGTACTGATGAGAGGGAAATTCTTACCATGTCTGAACTGAAATTGTCACCTTTCTCTAATGGCTTCATCAGATTAGCATTTTATCGCACACTTGTTACTGGCCACTCACGGATTTTCACAGGTCCTTTTCATGATGCCATCCACCTCCCACACGCTTTCCACCCCTTCTGCTTGTTTTCCCTTCACACACACACACACACACACACACACAAAGACCCGGAAAATCCAACTTTTTTGGCTGTAGTGAAATGTGCCACCATTCCCTGCTGAGTTCAGGAGAAGCAGCAGAATAAAAACGCCCGCTGAATGGGCCACGTGGTGGTTGCTTGCTTCCTCTTTCTTCCCCGTGTGAAGAAAGAGGAAGATGCTCGTCCCTATTGTGAGACAGAAAAGCAACGGTAGGGAAATGTGATTTCCCCCTAGTCGGATGATGCTCTAAATGTGAAGCAATACTCCAACCAGGAGGGTACCAAAGTGTGGATTCTCATGACCAGACTATCCTTGTTTAGTTGGCTGACCAGCTGAAGCAGACAACTGGCTCTCCTTGACACTGAGCCTACTTGGACAGCTAATGAAAAAGGGTGAGAGCAACTCTTCCCCAAACGGGAGACACATCAGTTCTCCAGGCCTATCAACCCACAGTGCTTCTGCCTTATCAGGATTCACCTCCAATTCATTGGCACTCACCCAAGCCATTACCCCATCCAGGCACCAGTTCAACTTCACTGAACGATAAGCCGGTGGGGTTATCGGCATCCAGACGCTGCTGGCATTTTGAGGATGAGTGTGTGTGTGTGTGGGGGGGGAAGCAACTTTTTCTGCTATCACAGAAATCCACTGATCCATTTTGAGCTTTTCTTAAAATAATAAAAAAAAATCTGCTGTGGACTCTCCTTTCCTCCATAGTTTTAAACAGTTTGGATAGATGGTGTTCAGGGTAATTAAGCCACTGATCACTCTATCCATTTCCCAGTAAAGCGTCAACCACAGTTAGGCTGTTACTTCTTTGAAGCAATCCCAGTTTCTTGGAAGTCACGTTTTCTCTAGCCTGCTAATAAGAAGCCTCTGTACACACACACACACACACACACCGGCCCCAACCCCTCGCCACGCACTGAGATTATTAACATGCTTACATAACTCTTTCTTTATTAGCCACTTAATACTAATAGCATTCTGTTGCTCCATTTATTGAACGCTCATCTAGCTATGGAACATAACAGTCAAGAACAGAAGAGTTTATTGGGAGTGCATCAATTACATTTGTGGGAGAAGAGGGGGGAGACTCATTTTGCTTTTTGTCTGATTTCGGTAGTTAAATGCATAAGTGAACAACGGAACAGGAATTAATGCCACTGAAAATTTGTTTCACTTGAGCCAGGGAAGCTTTTAGGTTACTACAAATATTTATCTACCAAGGATTCTTTTTTTCTTTTTTTGTTCATGTACATAAAAATAAAATGGAAATCTGCGATAGTTTTAGTTGCAAAATATCACCTAACTTAAGCAGCTATTTTATAATACTAGAAAGCCAGTCCAACTTCCTGTGTTTTGTTTTATTAAAAATTTTGTGTGTGTGTGTGTGTGTGTTTTCCCTGGCAAAAATGAAAAGACTATGCAAAATCCATTAAGCCACTTGCTAAAGACACATTCCCCCCAAAATATGCTAAGTCACATTTATTAAGTGTAAGGTGAGAATTATTATCATTTATATTTGGTTGGCTCCAGATTCATTCATTCATTTATATGTGACATTTATCTCCTGCCTTTTTTCCCTCCTGAAAGGAATCCAAGGCAGCTTACGTGATCCTCCTCCTCTCCATTTTATCCTCACAACAACCCTGTGAGGTGGGTTAGGTTGAGAGTCAGTGACTGCCCAAATTCACCCAGTGAGCTTCCATGGCCGAGTGGGGACCAGAATTGATTTTGGATGCAAACCTATGCATGTTTAGACAGAGATAAGTCCTACAATCCCAACATTCCCCAGGTAGCATGGGTAGCTGGGGGATGCTGGGAGTTGTAGGACTTCATTTCTGTCTAAACATGCAAAGGATTGTACTCCAAGTCATGCTGAGCTCAGATGCATTGAATTCCACAGGTCTTGAATTAGTCATGTCTTACTTGTCTCCTTGACTTCAGCTGGTCAACTCTAAATATGACTAAGAAATCTGGATATAGCTCAGCGGCAGAGCAGCTGACTTGTATGCAGAAGGTCCCAGGTTCGATTCCCGGCATCTCCAGGTAGAGCTAGGAAAACCTCCTGCCTGAAGCCCTGGAAAGCTGCTGCCAGTCTGTGTTGACAATACTCAGCGAGATGGACCAGTGGTGTGACTCATTCAGTATAAGGCAGCTTCCTATGATTAATGGTTGTATCCAATGTTTGTCTACTCTAAGAAACACTAACAGTGACCCTGTTCAGATGACACGTTAAGCCATGGTGGCTAAGCATTTTGAGCCTAACATATGTGAACCATGTCTTCATGTGTTGCGTGAACCATTCCTAATCATGGTGTTATTTCTGCTCATTTAAGAACATAAGAATATAAGAACAGCCATGCTGGATCAGACCAAGGGTCCATCTAGTCCCACACTCTGTTCACACAGTGGCCAAACAGCTGTCGACCAGGAACCCATGAGCAGGACACAAGTGCAACACCATCCTCCCAACCATGTTCCCCAGCAACTGGTGCACACAGGCTTACTGCCTCTGATACTGGAAGTTGCACATAGCCATCAGGACAAGTATCCATTGATAGCCTCCTCCTCCAGGAATTTATCCAACCCCCTTTTAAAGCCATCCTAATTGGTGGCCATCAGTGCAAATTCCATAGTTTAGCAATGTGCTTTGTGAAGAAGTACTTCCTTTTATCTGTCTTGAATCTCCCACCAATCAATTTCATGGGATGACCCCGAGTTCTAGTATTATGGGACAGGGAGAAAAATTCTCCACACCATGCCTAATTATGTACACCTCTATCATGTCTCTCTTTACCACCCGTTTTCACAAGCTAAACAATCCCAGCAGTTGTAATGTTGTCTCATATGGCAGATGCTCCCGCCCTCCCCTTTGAACAAGTTGCTGGGAATATTGGAAAAGTGAGGCAACAGTTTGAGTTAGTCAACCTGTCTCTAAACATAGGAATGCCAGCCACCATCGTGAATTCCTCCAAACAGGAAAAAGCTTGGGTTGGATCCAGAGTTATGTTGATGCCGCATAACTCTGGATCTAACCCAAGCTTTTTCTGTCATGGCACTGTCAGAGGTGGACTTCCCCACCCCTTCCTTCCCATGACAGCTTCTCCAGGCCCCAGAAAATGCTACACAGAGAATCAGGAGACCCTGCTGAACCGAATGAGCTGTGGTGTGCGGGGGATGGGTTTCCCCAAAAAATCAAGCAGAGGGACTGAGTTGAGCCCTTCCTCTCTCAAAAGGCTATTTCCTCTTGTATCTTGGATACAACCCCCCTGTCTTCTGGTGAATTAGGCATTTTATTGCCCATCTTCCTTGTGGCCTGAGCGCTTTACTGACAACTTCAAGATGGTGACGGTGTGTGCCATATTGCTGGCCACTTTTATGAGAAAAGGTTTAGGGGCATTGCATCATAGTGGCCTACATTCCCATTCAATCATCTTCGGAAAATTAGATCCTGATGAGACATGTTATCAGTTGACTTAGGTGTATATTAGAAGGCTTGGCCTTTCCTAGGGATGCGACCATCAGTTCGAATCTTTCCTCCAACCAATCTTTATTTGCATAAAGGCAGACACACGGCATCTTCATTTAGGCAATCTGAAAAGTTCACAGCCCCAGGGACTGTGGGCGCTGGATCACGCTGCCTAACTGTCGCAATGTTCTGACACCTCTCCCTAGATTAGAGATGTCAGCTTGTGCAGCACCGCGGCTAATGGGCCATTCCATTGTATGCCTGCAGAAGAGTTGGGAGGAGGGGGAAAGGCTACCGTGAACACTTTCGACTAATTGCCTTATCCTGAAACAAAATGAAAACAAAGTCGCTCGAAAGTGCCCAGTAATCTCTGCTGCCGTTAAGTGATGGGATCTGCCTTTTTAAACATCAATTGAGTAGTGTCATATTCCACCACCCTGCTGATAGAAATCGTGGAGAGTCTGAGAAACGTACAGCCCTGAGGGACAGCTAATTCAAGTGTGTGGGTCCCCCCCTCCCTGCTCTCTTTTATCAAGGCAGCGCCTGCATCGAGTTCTAAAATAATATCCGACAAAACAGAATTGTCTAAAAATATTAACGCTGCTGCTGTTTCATAATTGTCCTTTCTTGGCCTCATTGTATGGGTTCCAGCGGTTCTCTTTTGAAATATTCACAAGTAGGGGAAGGCGTATTTTTTCATTCTCATTAGGCTGCCCTAAATAGCTTAATCTGTGGCCTTCTTTAGGTGTTAGAGCAATAGCTGCTGGAAATATTCAAGAGATTCTGGTGACCTTGTTGGAAAACAAGCATTGACTTCCTCAGCCAGGGACTGTACTCTGAAAATCCAAAATATTGTGTCCTTTAAGTCCTTCAACTAGTTTGTGCAGTGTGTGCGTGTGTGTACATGAAGAAGCCCAAAACTATTTTTAATACTTCCATTGACCTTTTGTGGGGGTGTAGATGACCCACATTGTTACTTGACATAATATTATTCAGGGCCATGCTAAATTAGTACCTCCAATTCATTTAATTGAGGGATAAAGCAGATGTTGCTTGAAATCCATATCTAGCAGCTACATCTCTGCCCAGTTTTCTCTTTATTCTTGGTTCGTTACAATCGGTTGATAACATTAAATGAATAATAATTAAAAATCTCAATAAATAATTAATAATATCGGGGTGCCAATTGTTACTCTTAGGCCTTAGCTAGACCTAAGGTTTATCCCGGGATCATCCCGGGGTCATCCCTGCCTGCTCCCGGGATCCCCTGTGTGTCATTTACATGAACAGGGATGACCCCGGGACGATCCTGGGATAAACCTCAGTTCATCTTAGTAGTTCTCAATTGGTGGATCTCGGTTGGTTGGTGTTTATTTGGGGGCTCAATCCAAAACTTGAAAGCTCTTCCTACCACACATGCTAGGGGTTGTGTCCTGGTTAGGCTCCTTGCTCCTACTGTAGACTAGATATGGAAGAAAAAGGATATAGCTGCTGGAAACGGATCTTGGTTTTGGCCCTGAGAAGTGCTGAGGAGGAACATCAGGCCTGCACACCATATCTGGTCTTCCTGGGGTTTCAATCAAACCCTCCTTAGTTCTCCAAATACCAAGGTCCCTTCCCCTGTAACCCTATCCCCTTCCCTCCTATATTGTGTTGGTTTCCCACCACTGGAATGTGGCCCCTGAGAGCAGCTCCACAATTGGATTCGGCCCATTGGCTGAAAGAGGTACCCCATCCCTGTGGTACAGGATGGAAGAAAAACAACCTCAACAACTTCCCCATTTACTTCCTCCTGACCTAGGCCTGAACCAGGTCACCAAAGGATAGACACCACTCTTGATCCAGATCAGAAGCCCTGTGCCTACTCTGTAATAAACATTAAAAAAAGATGTAGTTTGTAGATAGAGATTTAAAGTCATGTCTGTTTTGGCTCTGAGTAATGATGAACCATTTGTTTCATATCTTGAGTGGACTGTTGAATGAATAGCCTGGTGCCCCTTCAATCATGGCAGCCCAGATAGTTGCCTGTCCTTCAATCTGGCTCTTCAGAGCTCATATAATTCAACTCTTCTTAGCACAGGATCTGGATTGTCCAAGAGTGGAGAACTCAGAGGCCCAGCTAAACCTTTTCTCTAGGTCTGGGATTGCAAACCGCGGAGGGATTTTAAAATATTCAGTGGCACATAAATGCCACAAATAAATAAATATGTAAATAAAATCACCAAAAAAGTATGTCTCACTTTTAAAGTAGCATAGCAATTCAAAGTAGCTAATGTAACTCTCTCTTCTATAAGCATCTGATGATCAGAGCTTATTCTCAGCACTGCCCAGAGCAAGTAGAGGTAATTTCTCTATCTATATCTACTTTTGGGAATGGTATAGAAATCACATGGTGTACAAAGGTGTGTAGGGATTTGTCGATCAGAAGAATGAAATAAAATAATAGTAATAAAAAGAAATGGAAAAGATGGCAAAGTTACATGAAAGGATCTTGGCAGGAACCCATAGTCTGGCATTCCATCTGAAGGCACCATGCCAACTTCGTTATTAATTAAAACTCTTTCCATTTTTCTTTGAAGTCCCTCTCACTTTTTTGTGGTAGTTTTAACCATGTGGGAAGGAAGGAAAGAAAGCTAAACATGTTGCATTGGATCCAGATCTATGCTGGATCAACTGTGTTGGCAGAAGTGGATTTCTCTTGCTTTCCTTCTCATGTGCACCCCTCCAGCCCCCCCAAATGCTACACAGAGGCCATAGCTAGATGGCGCTTTATCCCGGGGCGATCCTTGGGATCGTCCCTGTGCATCCACATGACACACAGGGGATCCCGGGATTAGGGAGGGATGATCCCTCCCTTGTCCCGGGATACAGCCCTCTCCTTTGGGCCCAGTTTTTCCGTGGTCCCAGGCTGAGCCCGAGACTATGGAACATGTGGCCGGGTGCCGCGGGTTGACCTGGCTCCATGCAATTCCTCGCGAGGAGCCAGGAGCCGCGCATGAGGCGCAGTGCTCCTCAGGAGTGCTGCATCCATCGGGGGTAGGGTGGGGTGAGCGGGGAAAGTAATTTAAATTTTAAAAAGTACTTACCTTTTGCGCATGAGCATTCGTGCACTGCTGGCCCTTTAATCCCCCTCAAAATAGCGGGCACAACGCCTCTCCTTCTGAGGTCGTCGCACGTCACGTGTAAGCAGAGGAGGGATCTCGCGTTAAACACAACACAAGACCTTCCCTCCTCTGTTGCGGGATAACAGGTAGGTCTAGCTAAGGCCAGAGAGTCAGTAGATTATGCTGAATGGGTTGAAATGTGATGGTGTTGGTGGACCACCAAAAATTGGTGGAGGGACTGCAACATTATACCAATACTAGGCCCGCCACATAAACCCTTCTCAGGCCATGCGCCACCACTTGAAAACGTGAGGGGGGATTAAATAAAACCTTTCCCCTATCTATGAAGGAAACAGGTTTAATATAGGATCTGTTTTTAAATGTACTGTGGGTATATTCTGGTGTGGGTGTTTGATAACGGTGAGGCAGGTAAATAATGCCAAACTGACACATGGTAATTGGTAGCTAGGAAAATAATAATAGGTTTATTGCCATGTTAAAAGCTTTAAATGAAAATATAATGCTTCCAATCCTGCCCAATCCAAACTCCACACACACACCAACCATCTCTCTCTCTCTCTCTCTCTCTCTCTCTCTCTCTCCATCCACACCAATCCTAAATCCCTAGCAATTAATCTCCTCTCACTCCACAAACAACAACTACCAACCCAACACACTAACATACTAACTTCTCCTCCCCTCAGTCACTCTTTATATACACCTTTCCCCCTCCCTCCCTATTACATCACAAACCACACCCACTCAGTTCTAACATTCCATACTCACCAGACATACTAATCTAGATGTATACAAGATACTCCATTGTGGGGTAATGCCACAGGACCTTTCATGACTGGAGCCCTTTCTGGCATAGAAGATCCCTTTGTCATGTGGAAGGCAGATCCTGGATTCAACCCCTTGTGTACTGAACAATTAGGGAGACCTTATACCCTCTTGAAACCTCTCCCGTGTGCAGTTTGGGTGGGAGAAAATGTGGCAACTTTCAACCCCCCCCCCTCAAATGCACCTTTTCACCCAAGTTTTTCCTGGGTTGTATGTAATTGTGCCTCTTCATTGTGCTGCTCCTTCAGTAATTTTATTTTAATGTTGTGCTTTTAATGCTGTGTTTTTAATATTGTATCTCAGGCCATAGCTAGACCTAAGGTTTATCCCCGGATTGTCCAGGGGTCAAACCTGTTCATCTAGGTTTGACACACAGGGGATCCAGTGCTCAGGCAGGGGCGAACCCTGGATGATCCCAGGATAAACCTTAGGTGTAGCTGCGGCCTCAGTGTATTTTAATATTGTGAACCACAGAGGAATTTTGCTATATTCAGGGGTATACAAGTGCCACAAATAAATAAAATACAAGAGCCCCCAGTCTTTAACCTGTTTATTAGAATATTAGCTATATCACAGTGATTTATTATCTTTTTTCCATGTAAGTATGTGAAATGCTCCAGCCTGAGAACCGACCCACATACTGAGTCTATTAAGGCTTTGAAACTCCCTTCCTAGGGAGGCTAGGCTGGCTCCCTCTGTGCTATGGTTTCGGTGTCAGGCAAAAACTTTTTTGTTACAGCAGGCTTTTGGAACTATACTGGACCTGTGTTAATATAGTGGATCCCCCCTACCCCCTTTAAACCTTTTACCATTTTTAAATTTTTTAACATATTTTTAATTTTACTGTAGGTTTAATTCTATTTTAACTTTTGTAATTTATATTTATATGTTTTAATTGTACATGTTTTAATCTTGTAAACTGCCTTGAGTCCCAGTACTGGGGGAAAATTATATTATTATAAATATAACAACAACAACAACAACAACAACAACAACAACAACAACAATAATATAATTAATTTGAAAATACGGTTGATGAGGTGCGAAAAAGACTTACTGCAATTTCTGAGTGCTACTGTTGATGGGAACTTTGCAAACCATTTTTGGATACTTGAGTTCCATATCTAGTAGCACACAGAGAAACAATCCAAAAGTGGCTGGAATAGAACTTACACCCACCCACCCACCCCCCCACCCACCCCCACACACCCCTTTCAGGTAGATCAAGAATTCTAAAAAAAGAAGGAAAGAAGTTGACTGGAAAGTAGAATTCACTTTTAATGTGATAGTTATTAAATTTAAGAGGTTGGTTGTACATTATTTGTGTAGGAGAGACCAGGGGTCATAGGGTTCCATTCATCTGTCAAATGGAAACATTTTTTTTTTATATGATGGACATATTAGAATCAGGCTAATACTTTTAGCAGCAATACCCAGATCTATGCTTGGAAGCCGGAGGGGGTATTTCAGGAATTGTGTGGAGGGCAAAAAGTATGCGTGGGGGAAACAACACCCCCTCCATTTATTCAAACTTCCAATAATTTAAGGTTTTTGGTTTTGTTTGTTTTTTAAATGCATTTGTAGCCTATTTCACAACTTTAATATATGATAGGCACATATGATTTGTCCCTGTCATATAAAATGGTAGACTTGCACACATGGATCTGACCAGACCATTTGATGAATGGGTACGGCAGTTGTAAATATTCCTGTGAATTGCAGTAGCCATGCAGTTTAGTGTTGCCAACATTACAAGTTAAGAGGTAGAGATGGGTGAATTAGTTTATTTCCATACTGTGCCTTTTTTCTTTTTTCTTTGCTCCATCCTATTTCCATATTAATCCAAGGATGTATTTTTTTAAAAAAAAAAATCTGCTCAACATTTGCATTTGGATAAGTATTTGAAGATGGCATTTCTGAAGGCACAATTCTGTGAAGAAAAAAATCCCACAACTTTTAGCATTCTCCAGTCAGCATAGGGAATGCTGGGGGGTTCAGGACTTTTTCCTGTCTAAACATGCCCTAAATGTATTTTCTCTCAAAGTACAACATTTTAAGAGTGCAATGCAACATGACTGCCACTCTTTAGATGGAGGGCTCTGAGCTTGGATTCCTCTGCCCATCCAAACCACTGCAGACCACTGTAGGTGGAATGATGGGGGTGAAAACGCCTACTGTTCCATCTTAAAAAAAACAGAACAAAATATCTTCTGTTAGATGGGCCTCTTGGCCCATCTAGCTGTCTTAACTTGCTCTTGGTAGGGACAAGCAAAAAAAAGAATTGTGCATCCAGTTGATTGGATAGTTGAGGAGATAGCCTGTGACAGGTTCCCCTCAACTGAGTTCCCCCAAAATTGTATCATCACCTGTCCCTGAATCTAGTCCCATTCAACTCAATTGCTGAGGAGATCTTTGATCTCCCAGGTCAAGTGTGTCACCAGAAGGAAGACATCTTTGGATGGCCACAAACATTTTCTCAAATGCAACCTCACTCTAGAAGTTGTCTAAATAAATCCCATAAGACAATCACTGACATATACAAAAGAACCGAGCAACATTTTGAAGCAGTGACCGAATGTCACCCAGCTGCGTGAACAAAATAAGTATCCTCTCCGAACAATGAGGCCCTATTGTTATGCAAGGCCATCCGTACCTGGTCTTAATAACACCTTGTAGCAAAATTAAATTTACTTCAAAAAAAATTCCAGTTGCCATAACAACTTACCGCAGCTGTTCATGTGACTTAATGAGATGGCAAGTGAAGAAGTATTTTTGAAGAGGGGGTGGAGGCAGACGGACAGAAATTAACCATGGTTCCCCTCCTACCAATTATTTTATTTAACTATAAGCATGACACTTAAAAAAAAAGGTGCTTACTGTCTCATTGAAGGCATTGTTGCGCACAGAAGTATTTTGGCCACTTCATCTCCCCCATCAAAAAAGAAAAAGTGGGTGGAGGTGGGGAGAAAAAAGAAAAGAAAAAAGAAAAAATGTGACTTAAATCCTCATTCAGGTCTTCTAGTGATAGCTCTGTGAATGCTTGATCATTGTTAATGTGGAACAGAAGTATTTGTTGTCTGAATGTCCATTCTGAACACTGTGGGTTTACACAATGGCATCTGAAATTGATTTTAAATGGTTCTGCCTGGTTCTGCCTGAAACCCACAGTGGACGCACAGTCCCACGGATATCAGAGCCACCAGCCTCCACTGGGTTAACCCACCCACCCACCCACACATACTGCAACCTCCACAAATTACCCTCCCCTCCCCTCACAGCGATTCAGCTTGGACCCCCCCCCCCCCCAATTGGTTGCAATAGGATGCTTGTTCCAAGCTTAATTGTTGCAGAGGAAGCAGCATCTTCATGTTTGCATATGTTGTGTAGTGTGTGTGTGTGTGTGTGTGTGTGTGTGTGTGTGTGTGTGTGTGTGAGTGAGAGAGAGAGAGAGAGAGAGAGAGAGAGAGAGAGAGAGAGAGAGAGAGAGAGAGATGTGAATCAAGTAGAAAAACTCTTTTGATTGTAGTTGTGCCACTGTAGGTTTGCAATCAATGAATTGAATAAACCCATATATTTAAAATATATTTAAAATATGGTTTTCAAACAGAAAGCTAGATGTCATAAGAACTGGTCTCGCTTTTCCCCTGACCTGTTAGCTTTCCACGTGTAGCGTTGTAGGTTGTTGTTGTTTTTTGATGTGGGAACATTCAGCAAGGCAACCCTCTCTTTCCTTTTGCTGGTACAATTCAGGAAGAGATTTGCCATACCATGTTCCGTTTCTCTTGGACCTGCTTTAATCTTTGATCATCTTTACAAACGTAGTTAGAACTGACACGATAATGAAATATCAAAAATTATAAATGCGAACAGCTTCCTAAAATTATGCACGGCTTCTTGCAGTAATTGCCAGAGGAACAGAGGTGGAGATAGTTGTGTATTTAGTGCTACTGTATTCCCCCCCCCTTCCATAAGCTTTCCACGAACTGAAATCTAATTTAATCAGTCAAATACTATTATCCAAATACCATTTATTGTGCCATTGTGATTTATACAGGTTTTTAATTTCTAATAGCTTACAGTAATCTAATTTTTCTGGGAATTTATTATGCTTTTATCTTTGGCCTCTAACCTATCCAAACAATTACTCTAAATCTATTCATACTGGCAAGGAGTACACTCTGACTCTGCAATTCTTTTCTTTCTTTTTTTAACATCATCTTATTCTTTCTGTTATTCCTTTCCCTGTCTGTCTAGGATTAAAAATAATAATTACAAGACTGGAGTTGAATGAATTCTTCATGCTGTGCACTTGGGTGGAGGAAATGCAATCCAAGTGCAAGCAATGATTTTTCTAGTGTCTTACTTCTGAACCAACATTGATATCATCTGGCTCATTGCCCGTAGAGAGGGATCCTTCCAAAATTCTTCTCATCCCAATTTCTGCCCAGATTTTGAAGTTCCAAATCATCTGGGCTACTAGGCTACCAGGAGGAGGGCCTTCTCTGCTGTGGCACCCTGGCTGTGGAATGAGCTCCCTAAGGAGGTTTGCTTGGGGCCTGCATTATATTCTTTTAGACGCCAGGTGAAGACCATTTTATTCTCCCAGTATTTTAACAGTCCATAAATTAATTTTAACTTTGTTGTTTTAAATTTGTATTTTAAATTTGTATTTTGCATTGCTGCTGTTTTTATCTTGGTTGCGCTTTTATACTGTATTATGGTTTTATACTGTTGTTTTATACTTTGAATTGTCTTAATTTTGTAAACCGCCCAGAGAGCTTTGGCTATTGGTGGTATAGAAATGCAATATAAATAAATAAATAAATAAATAAATATGCATTAGTGTTTTTTATCTGTTTTGAAGAGCATTGCTTAACTGTTGGGGCACATTGCACATTCCATATATTTATTTATTGCATTTATATCCCGCCTTTTGCCTCCAAGGAACCCAAGACGGTGTACATAATCCTCCTCTCCATTTTTATCCTCACAACAACAACACTGTGAGGTAGGTTGGGCTGAGAGTCTATGACTGGCCCAAAGTCACCGAGTGGGTTTCCATGGCCAAGTGGGGACTAGAACCCAGATCTCCCGACTCCCAGTCCAACACTTTAGCCACTACACCACACTTTTCTAGTGTTATTTCCCACTTTTAATTCCATATCATCCAAAATACCTCAACAAGTGTCATTGTATGCACTGCGAGGTAAAAATGAGGAAGGATATAGCCCCGCAACGATGGGATTATATCGATATCACATGAGGTGTAGATCTGGCTCTGGTCTTGTATCCAAAATGGCAGTGATGGGAAAGATCCAATGGTGTCTAGCCACTAGTGCTATTTAAGTTGCAATAGTGGAAACCAACCCTCGCACAACATCAATAGCACTTTCCAGCATGATGGTTTCTGCAGCACTTGTGGTCGGACATCTCTGGTTCCTTCCCGGTCACTGAGGTCATCCGAGGGCATGCTCCTGGTGGTTCCACATAGATCAATCCTCCGATTGGAGTCCACCAGGAAAAGAGCCTTCAGCGTGGTGGCTCCCCTCCTGTGGAATTCCCTGCCTCTGGAGGTCAGGCAGGCACCAACTTTGTACTCCTTTCGGCACCTCATGAAAACATCATTACTCCAGGAAGCCTTTCCTTAATGTCCAGCCACGAATCACTGTATTTGTGTCTTTTAAAATCTGTTTTAAGGGTTTTATTCTGTGTTTTATTTTCATTTTATCTTGTACACCGCTCTGAAATTTTCAATGGGGAGCGGTATATAAATATTATAAATAAATAAGTAAATGAATAAACTTACCCTGAGTGAATTCATTGCGTATGCAGGAAGTAACGAATCCATCCATGTGTGGTTGAACAAGAGTTTCCCTTTAATATGAATTCTTGTTCCATACATAATTGCTCATGTAACTGGTTGCACAAACGTAATGGGCAACCGCTTGTGCAACGGAAAGATTCAGCGGAACTACGCTAGTGCTATTTGAGTTTCTGGAACGTCTTCGTTGGCTACTGCCACTGGCTAGGCCTCGGCATCAGAATCCGAAGGCTTTGGAGTCCCTAACAGCTGCATTCATACCAGCATTAACTTCTCGTTCTTCCTAATGTCTCACTTCCTGCCATTGGGACATGGTATTGTACCTTGCCAGTATGAGAGCCAAAGAAAAAGTCTTCCAGAAGTGGGACATTAGAGATGTGGTGATTTAATCAAGACGCTTTACTCAAAAATACACTTTCAGCTAAGAAAACAATCCTGGGAATTGGTCTTTCCGAAGGTGTTCTGGAGATATCACACCGAACAAATGCCTCCAGTGGGAAAGGGGACAGAAGGCAGCCAAGACATTAGCAAAACGTCCATCCCCACACTCTGTTTCTCTCTCTCTCTCTCTCTCTCTCTTAAGTGTCAAGTCTATGAGAGATTTCTCTTCTCTCCTCTACATGCTCCAGTGCTAAAATGCTGAAGGAGCAAACGAGATGTAACCTCCAGGGAAACTTCCTTATAGCTAACAGGAAAGAGAAGACTCATAGTAAACCTGAACCATTAGACTTGAGAGGCTGGGGGAAATAAAGAACACCACATTTTAATTTAGCATTTTAATTATACCAGCAAAACTGCCTGAACTTGATGCACTGTAACTTAATCCAATGCAGATTTCTACAGTTAAGAAACCACCCTCTATTTCCTTAGTTTATTTATTTTTCAAATGTGCATCCCCAGCCTTCTGCCTATAGGAGGCCGTTGAGGAAGCTCACAATAAAATCGATCTAAAACAAATTAAAATACACATACGACACAACGGAATGCCACTGCAGGCACAACGTCCACTCACAGATTCCAACTGGACTCGATATGGCCCCGTGTTACCTCTCTCCCCTTCACTGCATGCACATGGGTGCATCTGCAGGCAATGCACCAAAGCAGTGCATGTAATTAGCAAGTAATTTGCATTATGCACAGAGAGAGAGAGAGAGAGAGAGAGAGAGAGAGAGAGGATGGGAATATGGAAGGCATACACAGACCTCTCATTCCCTGTAATACCTTGGCATGTTCTTTGTATGTGCACAAGAACACATGCTGGGTGTGGGGGGAAGGTATGTCTGGATGATCCTAGGGCCTTGCTAGACCCTGCCGGATAAGCCGGCAGGGAGGCGGGCCGATGGCGCGCTAACTTTAGCGCGCGCTGCCCCGCCTCCTAGACAGCCGACACGCAGGGACTGCGGAAGCCCTGTAGCGTCGGCCATTTTGTTGTTGTTGTTGTTAAAGGGGCCACGTGTGGCCCGAAGACTCTGGAGAAGGTAAGGTTTTTTTTTTACTTAAGCCCCCCACCTTTTTAAAATTAAGCCCCCTGCCCCCTCTTTCCCCGCCCTCCCTCCCCGTCCCCGTCCCCTGTGTCGCCCTCCGCCATCCCTCCCCGTCTCCCGTGTTGCCCTCCGCCATCCCCCTCTCCTGCCGGTCCGGCCTTCCCCCCCATGTCCCCCCTGGATCCCCCTGGATCGATGGGCACAGCGCTTGTATGAGCGCTGTGCCCAGTCCGTGGCTTTTCCCAGCTACTTGCAAGTAAGTGAGTAGCCGCAAAAAGCCACGGACCCTGCTAGACGTTCCGCAGTCCCGGCCTCTGGCCGGGGCTGCGGAAAAGGCGCGCCATAAGCGACTTCGCTTATGGCGCGTTAAGGGAGGCTTCAGTGCGCCTTGACCCCGGATTACCCTGTGCATCATGTGGACGCACAGCAGGGAAACCGGGCCTCAAAGCACGCTAAGGCCTCGTCTAGCAAGGCCCCTAGTGAATCATTCAACCAAATTAGGTGATTCAGTCATAGGGTCCATTCAGAAAACACACCATGGTGGTTAAGCCAGGAAGCCAGGCTGTGTTCAGAGGACACCTTAAACCATGGCTTTAACCACGGTGAACAAGGCTTTTTACTTTATTCACCATGGTTAAAGCTGTGGTTTAATGTGTCTTCTGAACACAGCCTGGCTTTCTGGCTTAACCCACTGTAGTTAAAGCCATGGTTTAAGGTGTCTTCTGAACAGGGCCATAGTAGTCCTGAATTGTGCCCCTAAAATATGACTTAAAAGTCTCATAAAATTAAACACAGCAAAGGAAAGAAACATCAGTTTATGTATCCTCTGAACCAGAAAATGTTTCACTATTTGGGTGTGGGGCTTTGTCATTAGTTCCCAGCCAGTCAGGGATCATATCCTGAACATGCTGACTACACCAAACCACGTAGCCAATCAGCTTTAACCCTTGCCCTGACTTTCACCCTGACCCAGCTCAAGTCATATCTAGGCGGGACATGATAGAGTTGGGACTTACTTCTGAGTAGATATGTGGCTGTTAGTGCAATTAAATGCCGTATCAGTCCAGTTGCCATGGAAACAAGGACGTGTCCCCTCTTCCCCTGAAACCTGCCATTTATGATGGTTCTGCATTTACACAGGATCCACTACCCTGCTAGAAGTGGACTTCCCTGCCCCCTCCTTCTCACAGCTGCCCCTCCAGCCCCCTGAAAATGCTACGCAGGGAATCAGGAGAAACTACTAAATGGGGTGAGCTGTGAAGAGGGAGTGGCAATCCCCTCCCCCCCAAATCAGGCAGAGATGTTTTCCATGCATGGAACCCTTCCTCTCATGGAAGGTGCATCCTGGGGCGAACCCAAATATGTTTTCACCCTTTTACTAAGTGCTGTGAAAACTCACCAAAGGGGAGATGTTTCTTCTTGCAGGGTTGGGGGAGGGAGGGGAGTAAAATGCCCATGAAATATGGTGTCTTGTTTCATCTTACGATGAATAAGGGCAGACCTACAGGTTCAGCAAAATCAAATGCTAGAGTTGTTTCATGACTGTATAAACAGCAGGCCTATGATAGCATCACATTTTTGAGTGTTCCCACACATAAAAACAACAATCAGATCTTCCTTACATGTAGAAAGCTAGTATATCAAGGAAGGATTCGGCTAGACCCTTTGTATTATGTTTGTAGTCATGATGAACTAGCACATTAAGGGTTGCAATCCTAGTACTGGGGAATATATGGACACTGGGCTGCTCCCTGCTCCCAAAGTCCCCCAACACTGCCACCGTAATTCGTGGCACCTCAAAATCACTTATTTGCCGGTGGCAAACTATTACAGAATGCTACTATGGCCAATTTCAGTTTGTTTTCAAGCCAAATAGGGCCGTTGTAGAATTCTTTACCAGTTTGCCACTTAAAATTGTTGGCAAGTCAGTTATTCTTTGGCCACCACTGCCAAATTCCGGAGGGCTCTGGCAACAGCATCAGGCGAACCTCCTGTGGGAGAGTCGGGGAGCCAAAAATGTTACCCCAGACCTTCCCAAGTTGCTCACCTGTGCTATACAGACTTATCTGGGAGTAAGTCCCATTGAGCTCAATAGGGCTTACTTTTGAATAGACCGATATAAGGATTGCACTTGGCTTGTGGAACACTGTGTGGTGTGTTGATAATCTGGCCTTGATTTAGGATGTTATGCTAATGAAATGAAGTCTTCAGAGTACCTAGGAACATGTGAACTTAGAAAAGCAAGTCCTGAGAGAACAGATTCCAGAATGATACAAGTCTAGTGCAATTCCAACGGAAATATATTATTATTATTATTATTATTATTATTATTATTATTATTTCTTCTTCTGTACAGACCCATACCCAAAACTCTCTGGGAGTTTACAAAGTTACGACAGCTGGAGGAGGTTAGGATGAGACAGAGGCCATAGCTAGACCTAAGGTTTATCCCTGGATCGTCCAGGGGTCAAACCTGTTCATCTAGGTGACACACAGGGGATCCAGTGCTCAGGCAGGGGTGAACCCTGGATGGTCCCAGGATAAACCTTAGGTCTAGCTGTGGCCAGACTCCTACCCCTTGAAGGAAAGAGCCTCTGTCAGTCTGTTGAGATCCCCCTAGGGATCTCCTTCTTCCCACCGAATCATGGAAATTACACTGGCAGCAACCAATCAGGAAATACTGCACACCATGTGCCAAAAGCCCACCCCACCAACACGGGTAGCCAATGAGGCTCTGCCATGGGCTGCACTCATCCCCAGCCATCAATGTCAACACTCACACATACACATGTTGACCAATGAACAGACAAAGGGGAGGAGCCAAGAGCCCGAGGTCCCTGTGGAGCACTCTGCTAACGCAGCCTGACACAGTCCTGAAGCATCGCTAGACTATTTTTTTTCCTGCCATCCTAAAAAACAAAACAGCTTCCAGCCAGCTCAGGGAAAGGGCACTCAGAGTATGGAGACATCACCTGATAGACATCAGAGGCAGGGGACTGTATTTCAACACAAAGCATAGTTACAAGGATGAATTCCCGTTATTGTCCTCTTAGTTTGCAGCAGGCATGTTAAAACACTCCGGCAATGTGCTCCTGCACACACCGAATGACGAGCCCGCACTAGTGCGTGAAGCCACACGCGCAAAAGAACACATTTTACAACCTTATAAAAGTCAAGGAGAACATGACAGGCATTAAATTGACTCCTCTGTGTTAAACGAGGTGACCAACTGGAAAGGAGCCTCACCCGTCTGACAACATGACAGATTGCAACAGTTAGAGGATTTACAGGCAATAAAAAAGAGAAAGCATCACTGGTCATTTTTTTTTTTTAAAGAAAACTAATATTCATTGATACGTATTGGTTTCGTTCAGCATTTTAGTTCACACAAAATCATCAAAGTGCTACAGGAGATGAATGAGCAAAGGTTTCTTTATGCAAGTAGAAAATAGTGAGGCCTGTAATGGTCATATGGAGCGGCCTTCATGGGATACAGAAACAGGCAGCTAGTGTGGATTAACCAGTTTGGCCTTAGGCCCCTAATTTTTGTGCATGCGATGCACTGGCGTCTTATATTCATTTTTCATGGTTGTTGTTTTTGCCAATTTGGAGGTCTTGGGATTATGTGTGTGTACTAAATGAGCCTTTTGATTAACAAGACTTTGTGTGAGTGTCTTGATTTTAGAGTCATAGCATCATCTTGCAAGCTACACCGTTAGATGGTCATGGAATTGCTTCGTTCTCTATAGCTGGGCATTCATTTCATTTAAGGTCCAGTGAAATGCCCTGCACCCATTTTGTGCTATCTGACATTGACCCTGTTCAGATGACATGCTAAGCCACGGTGGTTAAGCATTTTGAGCTAAACATTATGGCTTAGTATGTCATGTGAACCATTCCTAACCATGGTGGCTACATAACCATGGTTTAAACATGTCCACTAATGGTTTGCTGCAGAAGGGTTATCGGCCTCACCATGGCTTAGCATGTTGTCTGAAAAGGCCCATTCTCATCTTCCCACATTGTCCACGCTCCTCATCCACACTAGAAGCACCAGGCAGGATCAGAGCAGCATTGCACCTTGTTCAGTAATATCTCAAATCTCTACAAGTCTGTCTGTCCACCTCCTCATCCTCTGTCACTTAGCCAATATGGGCAGGAGAGGCAACATTTGAAAGCTGAGAGACAGGAAAGAGACTATATTTAGGGAAACTCTGACCTTTCACCTGGAAGAGAGCCCTCTTCCCCATAGGAAATGCAATTGAAAAGCTTTATGAAGACATTGGTTCCTTTACGACATCAGCAGCCACACTCAGCTCAGACTTATTTGCTTGTCAGCAACCAACACACTTCCCATCAAGGAAAGGAGCAAAAGCTGTCATCCTGTGGCCAATAAATGTGGGCATACATAGGAAAATGACAAATGGCTCTCCATATATCATAAGAACCCTGGTGGGTATTTCACTAGCACAGTGTAGTGGCTAAAGTGTTGGACTGGGAGTCAGGAGATCTGGGTTCTAGTCCCGACTTGGCCATGGAAACCCACTAGGTGGCTTTGGGCCACTCACAGATTCTCAGCCCAACCTACCTCACAGGGTTGTTAGTGCTGTGAGAATAAAATGGAGAGGAGGAGGATTATGTATACCCCCTTGGGTTCCTTGGAGGAAAAAAAGGTGGGATATAAATGCAAAAATAAATAAATAAATAAATAAATAAATAAGGTACATTGTCCCATTCCACCTCATCCGTAGGTGCAATTCTCCTTTAAGGGATTTGGGAGAGACCATTCCACTGTCAATTGATAATACCTTAGCACTGTCAATGTCAGTGTTTCAGTGTGGAGTGTGCTGCTGTTCAGGGTTCTACCCTGCCAGCCATGATTTCTGCCATGATACTCCATTCCATCCCCCCTCCCTGAGCAACAGATACTCAACATTCCGTGGCTACTGAGCATGCTCAGTCTTCACTGTGAGTTTTCTGGGGGGTTGTTAATTTGTTTTTGTTCCCTTAGGTATTCCCCCCCCCCGGAGATTCACCCACCCCTCTTTCTGCGAACCCTAGGATTTCACCCAAGCATGCTGATCCCTCTCGCTTCTCAGTAGCACCACTTTGGCGGAACAGCCATCATAACTCAGCGCCCGAGTTTGCTGTTGGAGGGAGTGATTGGGTTTGAAAATTGGAAACGTTGCAGACATCATTCATCTGCATATAGAGTATGCATGTGAATATGGAAGAAGTAAAAGAAGAAGAAAAACCTCTCATATATCTGCCAGTTGAAGAATTGGAAAAGGGCTGGGGGTGGGGTCGGGGACCAACTTGAAAGACATGGGTGATTGGTGCATTTTAAAAGGGCTTTAGAATTAGACTTCTGGCAGAGTACAAAAAGGGATTTGTTTGGCCCTGAAGAATGGCGCCGGCTTTAGAATTCCCCTTTCTCAGCCAGATAGCATGCATCACTGTTCATGTATTCCCTTAACGCTGAATAGAAGAGTTCAGAGTGACAACTCCCCACCCCCACATGACACACACAGGGTCTCCTCCCAAATTATCTTTTACTATTTGGTTCTCTTTGGCATATTTGTTAAGTGGGGTGCGGGGACAGCAAGAGGACGGTGTCAGAAAAAGGCTCTGTACTAACCATTGCGGCATGTGGCTAAATTCCATTCTCTCTATGCCCTGCTAATTTCCTTGATCCCGATTTGCAGCAGACACAACGCTGTGTGTTTCTCGGTGATATTTCACCAGCAGCTCTGTTTGTCCCTCACTTGGGTGTGCCTTCAGAGGACCCCTTCAGTTGCCTTCCATTCCTTGCTGAGCCTCTTATTCTCCTTCTCGGTCGTGTTTTCTCCCGGTTGTCTGTAAATCCAAGAGATAATTATTATTTTTTGTTGTTGTTTTAAAAAAAGAAGATGAATGGCAGTGCTCACAGGTGTGTGTTGGATTAAAGTGCTGGAACAATGGCCTAGTCAGCAATTGGTTCCATTGCATTCCTTGTAAGCAATTCACAGATCCTTCAACTGTACTGTTATTGAATAAATGAATTCCTCAGTCATTGCACAAGCTGTTCCATAGTCATGGGAAAAGGTTTTCATTTCCAGTTGACCTCCATCACAGCTTACAGAAGTGATATCTCTGCTGCCCTAGGGCCGGCCTGCATATGCAGTACAATGAGGTAGTGGAGTCCTCTTGGGATAGTTGAATAAGCTACTGCTAAGCTTGCCTCCTTTTCTTGATTTTGGCAGGGATGTTGGAAGAATCCATTTGGGGGGGGAGTGGAGTAGGGTGACCATGTAGGAAAAGGAGAACCGGGCTCCTGTATCTTTAACATTTGCATAGATCAGGGAATTTCCGTAAGTGTCCTTTGTATGTATGCAGCACTTGGTGAAATTCCCTCTTCATCACAACAGTTAAGTTGCAGGAGCCCTGCAAACGACACCTGCTGAAATTCCCTTTCCTATGCACTGTTAAAAATATAGGAGCCCAGTCCTCCTTTTCATAGGGGCATCCTAGAGTGGAGCTCAATGAGCTTTTGTCGCCTAGCCTTCCCACCCCCTCGGTCTGCAGTGGGTCGGGTCAGTTAACAGGTTTTCCCTGTTTTTCAATTTGTGCAAATTTCAGCTGCAATTTGTTCACATTATGCAAATTGGGCAAATTGGGCACATTGTGATCACAATTTGTGTAAGTTGTGCAAATGCCTGCTGCAGTTTGTGCAAATTAGACAAATTTGCATAATTCTCTCTGTGGAAATTTATTGTATTTATTATTTATTATTGCATTTATATCCTGCTTTTTTTTCCTCCAAGGAAACCCAAGTGTGCATAAAAGTGTGCATAATCCTCCTCCTCTCCATTTATCCTCACAACAACAACCCTGTGAGGTAGATTAGGGTAAGAGTCTGTGACTGGCCCAAAGTCACCCAGTGGGTTTCCATGGCCGAGTGGGGACTTTTGTAAACCGCTCAGAGAGCTTCGGCTATGGGGCAGTATATAAATGTAGTAAATAAATAAATAAAACCCAGATCTCCAGACTCCAAGTCCAACACTTTAGCCCAGCCTTCCTCAACCTGGAGTGCTCCAGATGTGTTGGACTGCACCTCCCAGAATGCCCCAGCCAGCTGGCTGGGGCATTCTGGGAGTTGTAGTCCAACACATCTGGAGCGCCCCAGGTTGAGGAAGGCTGCTTTAGCTACTACACCACACTGGCCGTCGTGTGGTCCCGACAAAACAAAAGAAAAGAAAAGGAAAAGAAAAAGCTGCAAAAAGTCCATGTAGTCTGGGAAAAACCTGTGGGTCAGCAAGCTGAGTCAGGTGTGCAGCAGAAAACCATCAAGCCCCCCAAAAGCTGGATTTCCAAACAACAGATATCCCTAGATTTCAAGGAAGGGTTCCTTATTTAACAATGCTAACATTTAACACTAAATAAGGAACCCATCTTTGAAATAATGAAGAAATACCAAACTTCGCTATACTTCAGCCTACAAGTTCTGTGGTAGTGATGGGTCACATTTCTGAGTGGGATTGCACTCCATTCATTGCAGTGGGATTTATTTATTTATTTATTTATTTAAAGGTAGCCATGTTGATCCACGAGGAAAAAATTCCAAAAACCCACAGTTGGGCAATACCATTATTAGGACTAACCAAAATTCCACAAAATCATGCAGGCTTTCAAGCCTACTTTTTCTCTGGCTTGGACCCAAGGACTTTGGCTCAAGTATTTTTTGTTTTGCTCTGCCAGCAATATAAGTATGCCTGATAGCACAGCTACCTTTGAGTTGCTATAAAACCTGACGCTCCACTTTTTGTTTTCCACTGCATTACCATCTCAAGTGCAAGCTTCTTTTGGTGCATGAGTTTTATAAGGGGGGGGGGGAAACGCTTTAATGAAAGTAGAAAATCTAGTATGCTAATGAAGGTAGCAAACCAAAAGCAAGTTTTCTCTACTGTACATGCTTGTCTAAACCAGCATGAAAGTAACCTGTGCTCTGATCTGGAAAAAAAAAACTTCCTCTTATCTGTAAATGTCATCCGACTCATAAACTCAGCATTTAGCCAAATAAGGCAATTCCCATAGCAGGAACAGCTTTGCTGAGAAATAGAGAGATTAAAAAACAAACCTCTCCTGTTACTAAAGATGGGTTCCCTATATAGTTTCTACACATCAGCCAAGATAATTTGAAAGAAAACTGTATAAGGTAGGTAGGTGGATAGATTGTATAGGTATCCCTTATGTATAATATTTAGAATGTCCAAGATGTTTCGCCTAGAACTGTCTTACCTAGCCTTGCTGACTGGGGATGGTGGCGGATGTAATAGTTGGACAGATCTGAGGGCATAAGATCTGTTAGGAAGAGTGTTCTATGGCATCTTGATAATTTAAGGAATGCTTAACAATTCTATAAGGTACCTCAGGGCACCACACACATATGTAATGGAGTTACAGAAATGCAGACAGTGATATAGCTGTGCCAAATATTCTCCAGTTTCCATTTTCACATAGTTACTAGAGATGTGAGAAAATTTCATTCCTGTTTGCAAATCATGCAAACATGTCAAGATGAACAGGAGCATTTTTTTTCCCGACGGATGTTGACAATTCCCAAATGTGCGATTGCGTTTGGAAAATGCTTTTTAAAAAAAGAAAAGGAAAAAAAGTGCGCTTTGAAATGCACATTCTTTAAAACACAAATATGCATTTTCATGCTTTTATCAATGGGGGATAGTAAACACATGAGAAATATGCACAGAAATGCACATTTTCCCCATTCAAATCGGCCACAAAGCAGGTCAAACATGGAAATGGGAGTGAGCCAAAATTAGCTTTGCAGCGATTTATAGAGAATTTAAGCAAGTTTGAAAATTGTTGGCTCTCCCAACCCGAATATATGCCAGCCATTTTGATGGGGTATACCCTCCCCATTACAAAAAGCTAAAACTGTTCATTGAGTGTAAGTGTGGTATAGTGGTTAGAGAGTGGAAAGGGGATCTGGGTTCTAGTCCCTATTTGGCCATGAAGTGCACTGGGTGACTTTGGGCCAGTCACTGACTCTCAGCCTAACCTACCCCACAGGGCTGTTGTGAGGATAAAATGGAGGAGAGAAAGAACAACATATAAGCTGCAAGAGGAAATCAGTCCCAGGGTTTCTTTGCATCACCAAGTCTTTGTTACTGTTGGGCAGTATCCAATGGTGTCACTCCGCTAACTCAAATAGCGCTAGTAGAGCCCCGAAGAATCTTTTCATTGTGCAAGTGGTTGCATAAGCGATCGCACAATGGAGTTGTGCAACCTATGATGCAACCCATGTGCACAACAGATTGTACAATAGATTGCACAATCATAACACACAAGTGCTTGCACAAGCGTGTTTACCCCACCATAACTTTAGTTGGATTCTCCTCATGCACATAGTTCAGAACGTAGCTCCTGCTAACCCTAAATTATTTGCACTAATGGAATCACACAGTTGGATACTGCCCATTATTTCCCCCCTCCCTGCCAGGGTGGGTATATCAGTACCTGGAATGATTGGACCACTGCCAGGATCCAAGTGTCAGAGCAGGGCCCAGTGGCATAGACACCTGCATTGCTCCCCCTCACACCCAGCATGGGTTTATGTGGTGGCAGTGGCTGGGTCTGGGAACCCACAATTTTAAATTCCCCACAATTCCCCAGAGTGCCTGAAGCCTCTCAGAGCCAGCCTCTGCCCCAAGGTAAGCTCACAGCGAGAGGGGTCCCACCAACTGGATGGAGGACTGGAAGGCACCTTCCTAAGGGGATGATACCGGGAGCTGTCCCTTCCCCGGGCTGTTTCTCCTTTTTCTTTCCTATGCCTTCTCCAGGGCTGGGCAACTTGTGGTCTTCCAGATGTTTTGGCCTACAACTCCCAGTATGCAACACAACTTTAGCTATGCTGGATAGGGCTGACTAGAGCTGTAGGCCAAAACTTCTGCAGGGCCTCAAGTTGCCCTCCCCTGCCTTATGCATTGAACAAAATACCATAAAAACAGATCTTCCATTTGTTTCCACTGAAATGACGCTGCAAGTTACATGTGATGTTTGGATATCTATCCTAAGATACAGAAGTAATTAACTGGAACCTGAGCATAAGTAAAAGCCAGGGATGGGCCAACATATTTTGCTGCCTGAGGTTAAAGACAAGATGGTGCCTTGCCCCAATTTCAGGTGTAGAAGCAAATTAGACTGGCAATTGAACTTTACTTCTCAACGTTGGGGACAGGACAAAGTCATCTACTGCACCTGAGAGCAGAAGACTCCTTTGGGGCAAGTCTCTCCAATGTAGCAGCTACAAAAGTTTATTTTATTTTATTTTATTTTATTTTCCCTCTGTTGTTTTAATATACTTACATGGATTTGTATATACCCATAGCAATGAATACGTATGAAATGCATACCGCTTTCTAGAAATCATATATGGGCTTCAGCAAAAGTGGACCAAATATCCAAATAGGTATCTATTTGGAGGTGGCATCTTTATGCCATGTTTTCAAATAATAAAAGCATGATAAGGTCCTCGATCCATTGCATTATAGGAGGTGAGCATTTATCCTTGAAATATCAGTGTTTTAGCCATCAAGAAGGCACAGAGAGTACATTTATACTGACCATTTGATAATTTCCACGAAGCAGGTAAATAGTTTAAAAGAGTGTGTTCAACAGTGAATATTAAAGACTGTTCTAGTACAAAAATTGTCTGTATAATAACCTCCTCCCCAAAAGAAGCAACTTCTGGGCATTGCCAAAACATATGTTTAAAAGAAGCATTAGCTGCATTGCACTGCCAGCAATTAGCCAAATTAGACAATCACTTATTAAAGAGATGTTGTGGGGTCCAATTGACACGAAATAAAAGCTTTTGCTGAATAAGATACAGCCGAAGATCTATAGACACAACAGAGAGATGCCGAAACAGAAATCTACTAATTAGGCACTTTCTGGTGGTGCCCACAACAGCTTCTCAGATTCCAAAATGTGCCCATGGGGCTTAAAGGCTGCAAGACAAGCCCAATTGCACACACACTTCCAATACTGTCCATCCCCCTGTCCTCCTGTCCCCCCCCCCCCCAGCATCTGCTGCCTAAGGTGGTTGCTTCACTCTACCAAACGGTATGACCGGCCTCGGTTAAAGCTCTCTTCAAGGGGAAAGTAACCAGCTTGAACACAACATCCAGTACCTAGGTAAGCCAATTTCTTTTTAGGTTTTGAATGGTGCTGTTTTTAGACTTTAATGTTTTGTGTTTTTAAATATTTTATTGTATACTATCTTTGATGTTGTGCTGCATTCTATCTTTGAGTTTGCACTGTATCTTCTGTACTCTGCTATCAACCGGGGATTTATTTGAAGGGGGGGGGGAATGAACATTCCTATAATCAATAACGAACAAACAGTATGCATGCTTGATTCATTTGCCTGATTGTGGCTGCAATCACATTCATGCTTACCCAGGAGTAAGTCCCACTGAATTCAATGGGACACACTTCTGAGTAGACATATATAAGATTCCACTGTTATTCATTGTAGGGAATTCCGTTTATCCTGGCGCTGAACATTGGTTACACAAGATTTTCAGTTTTGTTCTTTTTAACGGACTGTACACAGCGTATCAATCACTTTCTTCATTAAGATTATATTGCTTTTTTACAACCAGCTCCAATTTGTGCTCTGGTGCCCAGCTGCTCCTTGTACAGACGCTATATATGCTGCTTCCTCCCTCGAGGGGAATAATTGGAATATTTTTGATTTGCTAACGATGACCACTGAGGGGAAGATAACATGAATGGGCAAAAGTCTAAGAGCTCTGTTTGTTGTGTTATCTGGAGTGACTCATTCATCCTTCACCCAGATGCAAATACACTCACATGGATTTATCTTATTTAGGTGTTCTCAGTCCTTGGTATATATTGCCAGACTGTTGCTGTCTCAAGCTGGCTCCACTTCAGAATAAGGGACACAGTAATCTTTCATGATTCCAAACTGAGCTGGTTTATATCTAAAACACACACACACACACACACACACACACACACACACACACACACACTCCAGGATGATGATTCATGTATGTATGTATGTATGTATGTATTACATTTATGTACCGCCCCATAGCTGAAGCTCTCTGGGCAGTTTACAAAAGTTAAAAGCAGTGAATATTAAAAACAAATATAGAAAAAATTAAAACCATCAAAAGCATAAAAACAGAAATATCCATTTAAAACAACTATTCTGGGGTCAGTTAAAAAACTCAGCATATGTTGTTATCTGCCTGGGAGAAGAGAAAAGTCTTGACCTGGGGCCAAAAAAGATAACAATGTTGGTGCCAGGTGAGCCTCGTTGGGGAGATCATTCCATAATTGGGGGGCCACCACTGAAAAGGCCCTTTCCCTTATTGCCATCCTCCGGGCTTCCCTCAGAGTAGGCACTTGGAGGAGGACCTTAGATGTTGAGAGTAGTGTACTTCAGATGATGCTGATAATGTGGCCTTAGCTAGACCAGCCTTTATCCCAGGGCAAACCCTGGGATCGTCCCTGTGTGTCCAGATGATGCACAGGGGATCCCAGGATCAGGGAGGGATCAACCCTCCCTGGCCCCGGGATACAGCCCTATACCTTGGGCCTGGTTTTTCCATGGTCCTGGGACCGCGGAAGGTGTGGCCCATTGCCGTGGAGCCGGGAGCCACACATGGGGTGCAGTGCTCCTCAGGAGTGCTGTGCCCATTGGGGGTATGGTGGGGGAAGCGGGGGAAGTATTTTTTAACAACAACAACAACAACAACAACAACAACAACAACAACAACGTACCTTTCCACTTGAGCACTCGTGCGCTGCTGGCACTTTAAGAATAAAAAAATTGGTGGGCGCGACACCTCTCTTCTTGAGGTTGTCACGCTTTGCATGTAAACGAGGGCGAGATCTCACATTATTCACGCAAGGTCTCCCCTCGTCTCCTCCGGAACAAAAGGTAGATCTAGCTAAGGCCTGATTATCCCATCAGCTGAAGCTCTCTGGGCAGTGCAGAATTAAAAACTAACAATTTTATTGTGTGTGTTTTTTATGGTTCACTGCTTTTTAAATATCTATCTATCTATCTATCTATCTATCTATCTATCTATCTATCTATCTATCTCTTATAAACCCTTAAAGTTGAAAAATAAACAATAATTTAAAATTATATAGATATGGGTTGGATCCATATTTAGGTGTGTGCAACTGGGCTGGTGGAAGCCAACTTCTCTGCCTTCTTCTCCCCATAGTGATCCCTCCCACCCCCTGAAAATGCTATGCAGAGGGTTGGGGGACCCTGCTGAATGGTTACCTGTGTGTTTCTGAGCCCAATTCAAAGTGCTGTTTTTGACCTTTAAAGCCCTAAATGGTTTGGGACCAAGTTACTTGAAGGACTGCCTTCACCCACATCAGCCTGCCTCCACTTTAATCTCAGAAAAAGAGGCCATTCTCATTTGACCACCTGTGAGAACAATTCGGTGGGTGCCTAAATGGGAGAGGGCCTTCTCAGCAGTGGCCCCACACCTGTGGAACAAGCTTCCATCAGATGTCCACCATGCACCATACTTGCAGGTTTTTAAGAAGGCCTTAAATGTTTTATTTTATCATGGCCTTCTCATTATGAGTACTGTTTTGCTTTTATTTCCATTGTTGGTCTTGACGATTTTAATGATATCTTTTATTGTTTAAACTGTTATTTTCCTGTGTATGTTTTTATTGCTTTCAATGTTTTAAATGGCTTTTCATGTATTTTATTGTTGTAAGCTGCGTTGTGAGGGCTTCTGCCCTAAAAGATGCCCAAGAAATGTTTTAAATAAATAAATGGGGTGAATTGGATGCAGTGTGTGTGTGTGTGGTGGGGGAGAGATCCCTGAAAATATAGAAGTATTTGTCTGTATCCATAAGGCCCCAAAATTTGCTTTCTTTAAAACAAAAAACGAAAACCTGAGGATCTCATCCTGCTTAATTTTGAACCAAGAACCACATTGCATTGAGTACTGCACAGTACATATTTCCACAGCCTTTCTTCTTTGAACCAAGAAAAAGGGGGAAAGGAGACAGCATCAGCGTGAACTACAAATGGGATCTGGTGTCGCCGTTTCCCAACTAAAATTTAAAAAAATGAAAATGAAAAGCACCTCTCCAATTCATTTGTTATTGATACAAGTGAGGGCTGTTAAATCCGACTGCGTGGACGTTGGTTAGAGCTTGAACTGTTTCAGAGCATCTTGATCCAAAGCATAAGTTTATCTGCCATTCATTTGAATTGCTTCCACTTGTGTCAGCACTATTTAAAAAATACAACAAAAAACGAATCAATGAAGGTTTCTCCTGGGAGTTGCGGGGGGGGGGGGGAGGGGGGAGAGGGAGAGGAAAAAGCCTTGTCATCTACTATTCCCAAATGGACTAAATTAATTAAATTGCCGGAGCCAAAGGTATGCCCTTCGTTACTGGCTATTGCTGCTGTTTATGGATTTGTCATCAGCATGGGTTGGGATGACACTTTGCGAACGGAGACCGAATGGAGAGACCGGCTTCATGTTATTATGAATGTATTTCGACCCAAACCTTTCAATGGGCAGAAATGATTGGGGCGAGTCCTTCTTTCCTGATGAATGCACACACATACACACATTCCATATTTTGCCATTGTACCATGAAGGCTTGAGTCATCATTCCCGGAAGCATGACCTGAAATAGACAAGGTCATCTGCAAATGGTGTGAATGTGTCAGCAGGCTGATTCACTATGACGGGAGATGCTTCCCCCCCACACACACACACTAAGCCCCTGCCCCCGGACATCTTTGCATTCTTTTCATGGCCTATATATGATATGTTGTCTAGTTTACAAAGAGGGAGGAAATTTCTCCAGGCCAAGATCATGGTTGTCAACAATGGTGAAAAGTTCATTCATCCCATGGCATTGGAATGCTAGATGGCCCCTTAGTTGCTATTATTATTATTATTATTATTTGCATTTATATACCACCCCATAACCAAAGCTCTCTGGGAGGTTTACAAAGATTAAAACACGGAACATTAAAAACAAATATACAAAATTTAAAACTATAAAAAGCATAAAAACAGTTAAAATACAATATCTATCTATTGTGGGTCAATTAAAAACTCAACATATGCTGTTAAATGCCTAGGAGAAAAGTCTTGACCTGTCACCGAAAAGATAATAATGTTGGTGCCAGATGAGCTTCGTCGGGGAGATAGTTTCAAATTGGGGGGGCACCACTGAAAAGGCCCTCTCCCTTGTTGGAATCCTCCAAGCTTCCCTTGGAGTAGTCACCCAGAGGAGGACCTTAGATGTTGAGCGTAATGTTTTGGTAGGTTCATGTCGGGAGAGGTGTTCCATCACAATGATTAAGAAAAATGGAGGCTTCCATAAATCCAGGGCTTTGAAAATACCTAGCTTGGGCACAAACTGGGTCCAGAAATGTATTTTGCCATCCAAACTGACCTCCAAATAAAAATGGTGCCTTCTATAAGGGACTGCATGTATTTATTCAGGTGTAGAATTATATCAAAAGATGCACATTTATATGCTATACACATGCGCGCGCACGCTCTTTTGAACCCCAATATGGATGGTGCTGGTAGATAGCACTTCACTTTACAGCCTGGCGGGCACAAAAAGAGGTGTCTGTGGGCACACTGGTGCCCATGGGAACTGTCTTGGGAGACCCCAGAGCTAATTAGGGATGTCCGTCACTGGGACATCCAGTTCTTATTTTGGGTTTGACAATGTTCCGTGGGATGCACGACTCATGTCGTCTCTGCCAGCCAAGCTACAGGCTGTTTCCCAAACTGCAGGAATGTTTTTGAACATTTTTTGAAGGTGGGGGAAGGTTCTGCATTTTGTGCAAATTTCTGAGCAGTTTGCACAAATTACAGCTGAATTTGTGGAAATCATGCAAATTTGACCGTAATTTCGACCACTCAGAAATTTGCACACATTGCAGGGGGAGGGACATGTGTAAAATGCCTGGAAAATCCACAAACTGGGCCAATTTGCTGCTGATTTAGTTGAGTACCACAGCAGGATAAGCTGAGCACCATAGTTGGCAGTGGGGGTGGGTGGGCTGAGCCTAGGAAAACTCAAACCCCACCCCCAAAATGGATTTCTCTCACATCCCTAGGCCTCATCAGGTCTGGCTCTACCATGATGTGGACTGATGGGACCAGACTAGGTAGTGGAATGGAAGCCTCAATGCATTACGCCTGTCCCCCTGCCCTGCCAGGAGAGGCCACCACCCTGCCACCTCCAGTGAGTACTCTGGGGAGCCTCACCAGCTGCTCTCCTGCTGTGGCATTTGCTACACAGTGGGGGAGTGGGTGGTGGGGTGCTCTGGAGCAGCCATGCCCCTGAGCTTCCGCCTACCACTCCTGCAGCTGGCCCTTGTGACAGTACACCTGAAGTCTCATGAGACCCACCTGAACTCTCACGAGAGTTTGAATGTGCTCTCTCAGGATGCCGGCAAGCTCTCATGAGAACTCTGCAGCTAGGAAGGGGCATGGAGGGACATGCGTGTTCTCACTACAGGTGGCAAAGTAAGCCTGGCCAGCACTGACCCTAATCATTTTGGTTCCCCAAAACATTGTAGGATTTCCTGACACTTACGCCCCATTTTTCCATGTCTAGGTATTGTACAGCAAGGGTTGCCTCAAAGTAGAGTGGGATCTACTGGTAGATCTCTGGGTGATTTGCAGTAGGTTGCCAAGACTTTCTGACTCCTAGATGTTTAACAACAGCAGCAACCGAATACGGCTCATCCATCCCAAAAGAAGCTGGTGTATGTGTGTGGAAGGTGCTGTCAGCTCAGTTCTGGAAGGGAACATAAATTCCCAGGCTAAGGGTGTGCTCAGAGATATCCTGTTCCTTAATTCTGTCTATGTCCCAAAGTCAATATTTTTGCACTTGGGTCTGGGTGATGAATCTTGGGACCTAGCAAAAAACCCCAAAGAAGAGTGTGTAAACCCGATGTCTGACCATTCTTGTTATACAATACCATCTTGCTCCTGGCAAAATATCAGCAATGCCACATTCACAGGATTATGATTGGCAGTATAGCAGTAAAAGCCCCATGTTTTTTTATTTTTATTTTAGGTCCTCAATTAGCTCTCCAAAGAACAGAAGCCAGGTATCCTAGACTGAGCATTCTTTCATTAAGGGATAACTTTCAATTTCCCTTTCGCTGGAACAATACCAAAGTCCTCTCTGGCTTTCAAGAATGATGATGATTAACCGTAAGGATCAATATTTCCTTTCCAATAGACTCTTATTACCCCTTCAGCATGCTTTGCAAAATATTATCATTTCTATTTGGAGATCAACGTTTGAAGAGAAATGTCCATTAACACCTAATGTAATGTGATCTAGATGGTATATTTGGGAATTGGGACTGACAAATCCGTCAGGTTTTTTCCCCCCAGGTTCTTTCCAGCCCACAAATTTTAGCAAATTCGTATCAAAAACTGAAATGAAGTTCTTACTCATCTGCACCAGCCGATTCAATGGTTACAGCTGTTCCAAGCACAGAGAAGACCATGGGCTCATCTACACCAAGCAGGATATTCCACTATAAAAGCAGTAAGAAAGCGGTATATAAAAGCCAGGAGCCACACTACTGCTTTATATGCTATTGAAGTGCACTGACAACTGTTGACACATACCATATACCGCTTTCATAATGGAATATCCTGCTTGGTGTAGATGAGCCCCATCTTGTAAATGCCTGCCATATTCCTGATAAAGATGCAGAGACTGTCTGAAAAAAAGTGTGGACAATCCAAATGCAACACTTGATGGAGTGCATCAGAGTGTACAATTGCCCATCTTAAACTGCTTCTGATAGTAAAGTCAGTGTGGTGTAGTGGCTAAAGTGTGGGAATGGGAGTCGGGAGATCTGGGTTCTAGTCCCCACTCGGCCATGGAAACCCACTGGGTGACTTTGGGCCAGTCACAGACTTGCAGCCCAACCTACCTCACAGGGTTGTTGTTGTGAGGATAAAATGGAGAGGAGGAGGATTATGTATGCACCCTTGGGTTCCTTGGAGGAAAAAAGGTGGGATATGAATTTAATAAATAAATAAACACCACAAACGAGGCTGAATGCACAGTTTTCCAACCCAGACTTTTCAGAAGCAAGGTCTCAAAACTTTCTGCCTGGATGGACCAAATAATCAGTTTCATTTTCTCCCACATTTGATTTTTTTTTTTAATCTGAACTTCTTTCCTTCCTATTTATGAAGAGGTGTACAAGTTTTGGTAAGTTCTTATCAGAAAACAAACAGAACAAAATTCCTTATGAGTGTAAAGCCCGTGCCACCCTGGGCACTAATAGCCCTGCTCCTTTCCTGCTTTTTTTTTTTTGCCCCACAGTTTCCTCACCACAGAGAGGTTCATGAATAATGCAAATGTGGCTCATGGATAGCAAATCCCACTTCTGAAATTTGCATGAAGCATGCCCCGCCCCGTTCTTCACATGCCTCGATTGGCCGCCTCCCTCCCTTCCCTGGGGCCCACCTTCATACCACACTGAAGGTGGGCAGCTCCTGACTCCCAGTCCAACATTCCAGCCACTACACCACACTGGTTCCTATATAAAGATTTGCAAAATAATAATAAAAAAACTAATGTAAATAAATAGCTTATGGTCAATATGGATTTGCAAAATGAGAGAATCAAGAAAACTGTTTGACAAGATTAGAACACTGCTGTGTGACACAAAACCTTTACTTAAATCTTCCCTGGGGATACATCAATGTGTAATTGTAACCATTAAAATGCTGAGGAGAAAAAATTACTCAGTATCTCTGACATCCCTGAGATATTATGAATAGGACAAATCAGGACATTGTGTGTTATTTACAAGGGGCACTGGGTAATTCAGGCCTTAGCTAGACCTACCTGAAAGTCCAGGGCAGGGGAGGGGAGATCTCGTGTTGTGATTAAGGGGAGATCTCTGCCTCGTTTACACGTAAGGCGCGACGACCTTAGGAAGAGAGGCGTCGCTCCCACCATTTTTTATTTTTTTAAGGAGGATGCAGTGCATGAATGCTCTTGCACTAAAGGTAAGTCTTTTTTAAAATTTAATTTGGTTTCCCCACTCCCCTCACCCTAACCCCAATGGGCGCAGCCCTCCTGAGGAGGGCTAAGCCCCATGCACGGCTCCGCACGACTAATCGTGGGGAGTGGGGTCAAGCTGCGGAAACGGGCCAGACGTTCCACAGTCTCGGGCTCAGCAGAAAAAGCAGGCCCAAAGGGGAAGGCTATATCTCGGGGCAAGGGAGAGATGATCCCTTCCTGATCCCAGGATCTCCCGTGCGTCATCTGTACGCACAGGTACGATCCCGGGGTTCGCCCCAGGATATAGCCTGGTCTAGCTAAGGCCTCAGTCACCAGCCTCTTACCTCAGAAGGAAGTCTTATTTTCAAGTCATAACTGTGAACTGGGAGCTTGTTTATATGCCCTGTCTACCCAAGAGTGGCTGTGCAGTGCTGCTACATTCTTTATATGATGCAATCGCCAACTCACAGCCACATCGGGGTCTTACCTTTGAGGCTGCACTTCTTCGTGGTGTCCTTTTACCGCGACTTTTCATTTGTGCTAATGCCACCACATTGTTTCAGTGGTGGCTTTGGTTTGGGGGCGTTCCCAGGGGTGGTTCCCAGTGCAGGGTAAGCCCAGGGATGCAGGGCATTGGGCAGGGCTGCTGGATAGCCTGGGCTATGTCCTGCCATCTAGATTTAGCACTCCCACCACACAATAGCGATACTGTGGTGTGTGTGGTTTTTTTGGGGGGAGGGGGAAGCAGCTGCAAAGCAGTGGCGTATAGACACCCCCTACTTGGATTCCAGGACTCTGAACAGAAAGCTTCCAGCAACACTTAAGGTGCAATCCTATGCCAGCAGTTCTGACTAGGGAATACTGGTAAATTGTAGGACTGTTTTCAGTCTAAACACACCCTTTATTATGAAGCAGGCAACAGCAAAGGAAGATTAGATTCTTACACTGCAGTCCTATACTCTTGTGTTGTCCAAACTGGTATCCTCCAAATGTGTTGGACTACAATTCCTAGCACCCCCCAGACATACACACTTACCTGGGACTAAGCCCTATTGATCTCATTGGGACTTACTTCAAAGTGAGGATGGGAGAGCTAGCAACATTTTAGCTAACCTAAATTCTCCAAAAATCACTTCAAAGCTCACTCCCATTTTAGTTTTCAAGGTGTTTTTCAGCGCATACTTATTGGGAAAGTGCACATTTCTCCATGTATTTTTCAAAGGTGGGCACTTCTTCTCATTATGCATATATGTTTTAAATGTACATTTCAAAGTACACACTTTAAAAAAAACCACATTTATTGAATGTGATTTCAAATTCTGGAATTCGTTAACATTTCTCCACCCCACCCCACCCCACCCCAAACAGTGCTCCTGATTGTGTTCACATTCAGAATTGTGAGCCGGACATGTTCGCATAATTTGCAAACAGAAAGAAATGTCTCATACATCTCTAGTTCATAAGACTGTGCTGTTAACTATATTCTTTTTTTAAAAAAACAACAACAGCAAAAATACAACCCAAGTGTATTGATATTACTGGTGTCACTAAGTCTCAATTGCCAATCTCATTTTCAACTGAATACAAATAATAAGCAAGTGAATAGAAGCTAAGACAAGGAAGGCCTGCTGTGAAACCAATGGTTACAAATTGTTTTTCTCCAGTTAGAATTCCTTTTGAATGTTTTAGATTTGAGGATGGGGGCAGTTTTCATTAAGAATCTACACTTGCTTTATTTATTTGTTTGTTTTGTTAGAGAGAGAGAGAGAGAGAGAGAGAGAGAGAGAGAGAGATGGGGAGAGAGATGGCGAGGGAGGTTGTACAATGGAATTGCTCACAAATAGCTTGACAGTAGCAGTTGTAAATGGCCAATGGAAATATAGCTTGTGGTATAAACTAGTACTAATGATGGTACTGGCTGATATTTACAGTAGATGTCCCAAACTAGAAATCCATGAAGGTAACTGCAGTGTGGATTACCTATTAAGGGGAAGAGGAGATACACGAGTTCTTTGTGTGGGACCGCTTGTAGTTGGCTAACTAGCTGGAATGAGTATACTGTAGCTGGCGTCAAGGGTAGGCGTGGTTGGGCAGCTGCTGAGAACCCACTGTCCAGTAGGGGCCCAGTGACATGAGCTCCCTGGATTTGCTGCTCCTCGTTCTTATTGCAACCTGCTTGTTCACCTGCCTCTTACTGTCACCCAGACAACAGTGGTGGTGAGAAGGAGAAGCAGTAGATGCCTCTGCCTCCTTGCTGACTGGCTCCTTGCCTGTCAAAAGAAGCCAGTGGTAGCACAGATGGGAAAGAAGATAAGGAGCTTTAGGAGCTGGAGGCGACGGTGTTTCAAGTTAGTGTTTCGTTAACACATCGTGATAACGAAACACTTTCTCCAAGGAAGTCTAAAGGGACAGAAGCACATTGCTGACTTTCTAAGGGCAGGCTGGGACCTTTCTGTTTCAATCAGGGTGGCCACTTATGAGTTGCCCAAATGAGAAGAAATGCACCACCGAAAAAGATGACAGTGGTTTGCATAATATTTGCATATGCTAATGTAGATGTGGAGGCAAACATAGAAACTATCATTCCCATTTAAATAGACATGCAGCCCAACTCACCAACGTGCAGAAGACGGTGAGCAGGTGAACTATGGATCTTGCTCATGGATCTGCTGTCGATGGGCAACTTAGGAAGCTGCCTTTTACTCAGTCAGACCATTGGTCCATTTAGCCCAGTACTGTTGACACTGACTGGCAGCTGCACTTGACGAAACCAGGCAGGCATTTTTCCAACCCTAACTGGAGACAGTGGAGATGGAACCTTGGACATGTGCTTTCCTGCTGAGCTACTGCCCCTTAACCTCAAGGTCCAACTCTCCCTTCTGATGCTTTGTTTTTGTTTTAATTTTAAAACTGGACTTGTACTGGACAGGCCTTCAAATCCTCTCTGGAGGACAGTTTGAACCAACAACTATTTCTTACCTTTGCTGCATCTTTGCTGTTTGACTTTAATCTTATTTCAAAATGTGTTTTACTATTCATTTTTATCAATGCAATTGTGTGTGTTTTTATTATTATGGAAAGTCTTCCTGGAGGCCCTTGTGGGTTTAAAGACAGAGTATTTTTTTAAGAGAAGTATCAGAGAGGTTAAAAACAACAACACAAAACCCAACAGCAGGGTCGTGCTGAGTTCCAAGCTGACATCACTGGCAATTGCCTGCACCCAGTCTACTGTGACCGTCAGCCAGTTCCGTCACTGAGATTTCACAGGAGAGTTGCTTCAGTCCTCTCAATGGTTCCTTGTTTTAAATGCCTTTTTAAATCTCTGTTCCTCTTTATTTCCCACATGCACTGCAGTGCTGTCTTTTAGCCTAGTTTTGTAAAGCACTCCTGGAGGTACTCAAGCTCTTTGTGAATTCGCTTGTTTGGGAATGTCAGGGCAAATTTTCCAGAGCAATGTTCAAAGGAGTCTGGGGGGAAAATACACATTCCATTGAGATTGAAGTACATGGCATCCTTATTTTGCATTGCCTCAGTAAAAGCCGATGGAGAGCCGGTCAGCCTCTGGTGCCATCAGGAAAGGACTTGGAGGCAAATGTCTAGGCTCCACTCAGCAGAATGAGCAAGGCTGGCTCCAGGCATAGATTGTTTTAAATAGAAATCACTGCTTTTCCCCCCACCTAGGGATGGCGCCAAGAGTAGGCATGGTTGGGCATCTTGGCAGAAATAATAATAAAAAGGGACTCCAATGCCAAAATAAGTCGGATTACTTCTTCTGGGCCAAAGGCAGCCGAGTAGGGTGAGCCAAGAACTGTGGGACCATCCAGATGCCAAGACCAAAAGAGAACACCAGCACAGAAGGATAAAGCAGGATCAAGGAGCAAGCCAGGAGCCAGGATGCAAGAGCAGGTCAGGATGAAAGGATAAACCAGGAAATTGGGTTGCGGAGAAAGCCAGAAGCCAAGTCCAAAGAATAACACAGGAATATGCCAGCACTCAGGAAGACAGCAGTGGTCAAGCAAGGCTCATTTGACTTCCTTCCTGCTTTGGAGGAGTCAATGGCTGCCGGGGGGCGGAGTCAGCCCAGGGCCTTAAGATACTTCTCTGAAAAGCTGCTGCCTGCAGTTCTGTGATTCACCACACAGGGCAACAATGCATAGATCCAGCAGTATGAGACATTCCTGACTTCCAGATCTGCATGCAGGCTCCATTCAGACCTTTGGCTGAATGTATGGAACTTCAGAATGCAAATAGCAAGTGAGATCCTGATCCTTCCCTCTATGGATCATCAGAGCAAGAATTAAGTATGGAAAACATGAGGGAGAGAGGGAGAGAGAGTGCAGAATCCAGTTTTTCTTTTCCTTTCTTTTCCTTTTGCACAAAATTTGAATTGCCTGGGTGGAGTCTTCTTTTTTTTAGCATGGGGTACCCACTGGCCCACCAATAATTCTGCCCATCTCATCAGTGTCCACCTTCATGCGGAAAATGCAGGAGGGGAATGTTGCAGAGGCGAATACCACCATCTTTAAAATGCAGCAATATTTAGGGGACGATAATAATCATCAAATGGAGCATTTGGGCTTTCCAAACGCTGAGTTCGGACTGCGACATCTCTCTTCTTCCGTTGGGGAGTTTGACTTTGAGGTTGGTGGCTGCTCTGCAGATGTGTGGCTCGCTGCTACATTTTACAAGGCTCCAGGGCACGTCCTCTCACAAAGGGTGTAAAATACGCTCATTGAGAAGGGGGAGGAACCAATTGGCTAATGTGTGTGGAGGGAGAAGCGCGTGGCATAATTCACCATGTAGCCTGCCCTAATTGATGATGGGAGAATGGCACGCGTGATCTGATAGCAGCAGAGGACGAGAGCACGCTGAGTTAATTAATGGCTACAGGCCATCGCCTGATCATAATGAAGAGAGTAATAAAAAGATAATTAATGATGTACTCGGGACTTTTATTTATTTGTTATAGTAGCAGCTAGGAAGGAACCCTGACAATGGATCAGTAGTTCAGGAAGGCTCTACGCAAAGCGTTTCTGTTAACAGGTTTCAAATGGATGGAGCATGGAACTGAAGGGTGGCAGTCTGGGGGAATTCCTCCAGGGTAAAACTATGTCCAGGAGGAGAACCGGAGCGAGAATTGTGATGGGATGTTAAATGCATGAGAATTTTGCACAAATAATCTTCTCCAAGCAGGAGAAAGTTGATTGCTGGTTTTACACCCCTCTCGCTCTCTCCCCTTTTTGTCATTTCATAATCCTAGAACCCAAGCTCATAAAATCATAGAATCATAGAATAGCAGAGTTGGAAGGGGCCTACAAGGCCATCGACTCCAACCCCCTTCTCAAATGATGCTGAACAGGGCAGATGAATGGAAGTGCTTCTTCACATGGTACATAGCTTGGAAAAAAAGAGGCTAAGGGGAGACATGATAATGGTGTACAAAATGATGCATGGTGTGGAGAATGTGGACAGAGAGACATTTTTCTCCCTCTCCCATAATACTAGAACACAATGGGGTCATCCCATGAAGCTGATCCAGGACAAATAAAAGGAAGGACTTCTTCACACAGCGCATAGTTAAATTATGGAACTTCCTTCCACAAGATGTAGTGATGGTCACCAATTTGGATGGCTTTAAAAGGGGGTTGGAAAAATTCCTGGAGAAGAAGGCTATCAATAGCTACTAGCTCTGATGGTTATGTGCTACCTCCAGTATTCAAGGCAGTAAGCCTGTGTGCACCAGTTGCTGGGGAACATGGGTGGGAGGGTGCTCTTGCACCATGTCCTGCTTTGTTGGTCCCTGGTCGACAGCTGGTTGGCCACTGTGTGCACAGAGCATTGATGGACTGTTGGTCTGATCCAGCAGGTCTCTTCTTATGTTCTTATGTTCTATGGAATTTGGAATTTGCTTCCTCAGTTTGTGGTAATAGCCACCAACTTGGCTGTTTTTAAAAGGGGAGTAGAGGAATTCAAGCAGGATAAGGATTTCCATGGTAAGTTGTCATTATGGTATCACAGGCAGTATGCCTCTCAATACCAGTTACTGGGGGTCACAGGTGGGAGGGTGTCACTGTACTCATGTCCTTGCACACATGTCCTACTTGTGGGTTTCCCATAGACAGCTAGTTGGCCACTGTGTGACCAGGATGCTGGATGAGATGTACCTTTGGTCTGATCCAGCATACTTCTTCTTATGTTCCTTTCTCCCAGATAATGTTCAGAACAGACTTTGGCAACCTGGAGCCTGTCAGATGTTTTGAACTACAGCTCCAATCATCACTGACAATTGGCCAAGCTGGCTGGATCTTATGGGATCTGTGGTCCAAAATATCTGGTAGGAACCAGTTTGCCTGCTCCTGGTTTAGAGAAACCAAGCATTTGACTTGCCACTATTGGGCTTCCAGCTTCCCTACCCAACTTCCTTGGCATCTGCCTGTTCGCAAACAACTTTGGTCACATCGTTCATTTGATTTGTCTACACAGGGTTCTCCAATGTGGTGATGTTCAAATGGTTTGGATCTCAACTCCTATGTGCCTCAGCCAGCATGGCTAATGGACAGGAATTCTGGGAGTTGTCGTTCAAAATATCTAATGGGAATTTTACTGGAACAGGCTGTTCTACAAGCTACCACATGAGAGAGGAGGAGAAGAAGACTTGGGGTTACTAATCATGATGGTTATATATTATGTCCAGTATCAGAAGCAGCATGCCTCTCAGTACCAGTTGCAAGGGAACACAAGTGAGAGGGTGCTACTGGACTCATCTCCTGCTTGCACAGTTCCCATGTGCCAAGGGTGCAGAGCCACAATGGAGGGCATATCATCCCCTCTAGCCCTTCATGGTCATCTCTCCTCTCTCATCTCACACTATCTCTCCTCTCTTATCTCACACTATCGCCCCGCTTGTGCTCTTCTCTCCTCTGATGCCATGTTTCTCACCTGCCCAAGGGTCTCTACTTCCCTTGCTACTTCGTCCATTTTCTTCTTCTGCCCCTTACGCCTGGTACGCTCTTCCAGAACATTTGAGAACTACAAGTTCAATCGCAGCTTTTAAAGCTCAGCTAAAAACTTTTCTTTTTCCTAAAGCTTTCAAAACTTGATTTTGTTCTGACTTTATACTGTTAGTTTTACCCTACCCAGTGCCTGTTTGCTTTCTCTTCCCCTCCTTATTGTTTTATTATGGTTTTATTAGAATGTAAGCCTATGCGGCAGGGTCTTGCTATTTACTGTTTTACTCTGTACAGCACCATGTACATTGATGGTGCTATATAAATAATAATAATAATAATAATAATAATAATAATAATAATAATAATAATAATAATATGATGCCATGTGGCCATGGCCATGGCCATGTCCCTGACATGAGTGGGTGTGGCCATGCTTACCTGACATTATATACTCCCTTGCACAAATGCCAGATGGATCTTCCACCCAGTGCCTTGGCCCAGGACCAGACCTCATTGTTTGCCTGATTTCCCAGTTACAGAAACCACGTGCACAGCAAAGCAGAGCTGGCTGGGTCCTCATTGCGCCTCCTCAGGGGATTTTTTAGGGGATTCAGCCGGCTGCGTGCAGGCTTTCCCCATAAAGATAAAGTAGGACACATGGGCTAACATAGTCCCTCCTGCCTAAGGCTCTATAGTTTTCATGCTCTTTGGAAATGGGAGTCCTTTGATGCCACAGTCTTGTGCTGAGGGCTCCATGCCGCAACAACCTATCATTTAGGGATGTAGAAACAGAGTCCCAATTTCATCAGGAACTCATACACAACTTTCCATACAGTTGGCTTCCTTTAAAAAAGGAAAGGAAAGGAAGATCCTGAACTACCACATGTGCTGTTTTAGCATACCAATGCACCACAACCATCACCACCACCAAGCCAGGCCATGGGACACTGGCATGCTAATGCTACAGGAGAGGCACACTGGTTTAAACCAAATGTGTGGACTACTAAATGGCTAAAGTGAGGGTGTTCTACATGTCTGGGGCACAGCACTCAATGGGGATGAATGAGAATGGTAGAATGAGAAATGCCTGGATAGGGGATATTGGATTCTTTCATATTAACACCAGTGTAAACTGTAGATGAAAGGGTTACTCTTTTCTGGAGTCAGAGAACTGTGGTTGCAGGATTTCTAACAAATTTGTATTTCTAGGTATTGGGCATATGAATGCCCCAAAGGATGGGGGCGGATTAGAAATAGCATACCAGGCCTAGAAAATCCTGTTGGCAACCTTATAAAACCAGATGAGACCAAAGGAGTTTAATCATCATGATGTTTATCAGTGAGGTTTTGACCTGGCTCCAAAACCGGTTGGGGCTCTGGTAGCCAGAACAGTTCCTTCTCCAATTTAGACACACAACCCACCTCCTCCTTGCACTCATTCCAATTGCAAATGCATTCTGATGGTTTCAAGCCTCTTTAAAAAGATGTGTATCAGAACCATCCTACTGATAAATCCCTCATTTGCTTAGATCTCCCCAAGATCAATTGTGCAGCTTTCAAAGAGGGCTCAGTATTAGAGAGCCGATATCTCAAACAGTGTCTGCCAAAGACTAGACTAGCTTACGAGCGTACTTCAAAGATTTAGCCACCTTAAGCTTCTATAAGAGAAGGGTTTTTTTCTCTCCCCCCCCCCTCACACTGCCACATGTCTTGCATACATAAGCAAGTTGTGTTAAGATGAGATAAAGAAAAGAAAAGAGGGTCATGATGATGGAAACAGTACAGGTGGACGTCAATCCGATACCGGTGAAGAAACTGCCGAGATGAGAAGAAAGCTGCTTTCTAGGGATGCATCAGAAATCCATTTGGGTCCATTTTTCAACAGGATTTTCCCAGTTGGCACCTTCTGGATCAAACACAGACTGGGACGCAATCTGCGGTTGAAGTCCATACATTTTTTGGGAGATTCAGGACCGATAAAAAGAAGTAAATGGAATTCGCTACCACACGATGTAGTGATGGCTACCAATTTGGATGGCTTTAGAAGGGGGTTGGATAAATTCCTGGAGGAGAAGGCTATGAATGGCTACTAGTCCCGATGGCTAAGTACTCTACTTAGTACTCTACTATCAGAGTACTCTACTATCAGAGGCAGTAAATGTGTGTGCACCAGTTGCTGAGGAACATGGGTGGGACGGTGCTGTTGAAACTGTGTCCTGCTTGTGGGTTCCTGGTCGACAGCTGGTTGGCCAGTGTGTGAATAGAGAGATGGACTAGATGGACCCTTGGTCTGATCCAGTTTGGCTCTTCTTAAGTTCTTATTTCTGAGCTTGCAGTGCTATTTACCGCCTTCGACAGTTTAATCAACGGGAGAAGAATGTGTACATTTCAAAGATGGGCACAATGAATGCATATATTTGGAAACATGTATGGAATTCCATGTGGAAAGGAAAAAAAAACTTGCAATCTGATACAGAGTCCAGTTGGAAAGAGCTTTGGATTGAAATTTGAAGAACACTGGAAAGCTCATGTTTGGCTAATTTGCACACCTCTGATGCTTTCCATGCATGCCTCCTTCACATATATAGTAGAAGCGTTTTAGTTATTAACTAGTTAGATATATAAAATGTCTGGAGCTCTCAGCCAATCTCGTTTGTCTCTACCGTCCTTCATGATGAGAAAGAAATAACATTGCAACCACCTGACAACTGGGGTAAGCTTCTGACTCCTGCCCCAATGAGGCACCTGACAGGTGAGCCAGTTTGATGGGATGAGACTGCAAGCAGGTACATGCCCTAAACCCCACCAATTTTATTCCAACCAATAAAGTTGTGGCCAATTAATTAACTCATCCAAGCCTATGTCTGAATTTGTTTCACCACCTCCCTGTCCTGCCCCAAAGGAATCAGCTATGCACTGCCACACACAAAGAAATGACATTTCAACCACCTGACATCATATGTTTGCTTGTGAATCATTACGTGATTTTTTTAATTGAACTTTTTTTTTTAATGCACTTATTTTTAAAGTGCATAACTGAATTATTAGAAGCATCTTATCTCCTGGATAATTTTGTGTCACTCCAAAAAAGATAATGTAGGCTGCAATCACACTTTACTTGGAGTAAGTCCCTTTGAATTCAGTGAAACTTACATCTGCATAGAGATGCATAGGATTGTACTGGTAGTCAGTTTTCTGAATTTCGGTGTGTGTGTGTTAAGTTTGTTAATGCTGTCTTTTTTATTATTGCTAAAGATAATGGGATATTTCAGTAAGCTACTGATTAAAAAAATCAAGTAATCTTCATAACGGACTCTCAAAATGCCCATTATTATTATATGGTGAAGTGGATATGGTGTAATAATTTGCATATTGCAAGGATATATGGAAGAGGATCACCCATGTCAAAAGGGCAGGCGAAAGAAAGGGCTGCCCTTTCAGCTCCCAAATGTAGTACTGTATTTTGCCCCCATAGAGATGAATTAAAAACATTCATGTTAATGGGAGAAAGATAAGGGGCTCAAAATAGGGACTCTCAGTGGGACCGAGCTACTGCAGATGAACTATTCCTATCTGTAGTGCTGCACATCTTCATTTGCATATCTTGGAAGAACCGATTTTTTTGGTCATGTTAGGGTGCGATCCTTCTAAGGTCGGTAAAATGAGTACCCAGCTAGCTGGGGAAAAGGTAGCCACAACTGGGGAAGGCAATGGCAAACCACCCCACTACAAAGTCTTCCAAGAAAACGTTAGCGAAAGCAGGCGTCCCTCTAGGAGTCAGCAATGACTCAAGTGCTTGCAAGAGAGGTTCCTTTCCTGTCCTTTAGGGTGCAATATAATGTTGGAAATAGAAGCCAGAATGTTGGTTGGTAGGTTAGTAAGCATACTTTCAGACATTTTGGGTTTTTTTCCTGGGTGATACAATTTCTAAAAAAAAAAAAAAAAAGTGGGGGGAGGATACATTGACCATTGGGTGATGAATGATGTACATCATGCATGTGTGAATCAGCCATTATAGCTGAGCTAAACACTGAGAAATAAGCACATGGTCCTCCCTGGACTTCTATAGTTTTCAGTGATGAAATCTCATAACTGAATGTCCCCCCACACACATCAAATATTCCTGAGTGAGGAAAGCTAGCATGTCAGAGGAAGGTTTCTTCTCCTTGACAAGTTAGATTTCTAGGTAAGGTTTTTTTGGGGTTTTTTTTTACCTGTAGGGGCATTTAAAATATAAACACACCCACCTTGCTTAGTGAAATGCTACAATCTGAGATAGACCATGTCACTCCCCCCCACCCCCCTGTGTAGATGTAGATCAGCTCTTGCTTTCTGCAAGGGTTGGAAAAGGAAGCATGGATTAACATGTTTGTTATTACTGTGAGGAACACACACATTTTTAAATTTAAGGGTTAGTTTTACATCACTATTTAGACCAAGATATCAGCTACATAACTCATCTCAGCTTCAAGAAAGTCAGCAAAACCTCTTGATAATGAATGCCATCAGCTAACAGAAAAATGCCCACCAGATACCCCAAGGGCATGCAATTCTCTGGCATGGTGAAAGCAAGTCAATTAAAGCAAGTCAAGGGCACTGCATTAGTCCCTGTGTTTAGATTTACAGCAATGTTGTTATTCCAAGGCAAAGGGGTTAATGGGGAACATTGTGTAATGTCAGCTCGTGAACTGACATCAAACTCAGCCAAGAACATTCTTTAGATAAAAACACCAGAAAGAGGTCTTAATATTTTCATTTGTGTTTCAGAAATGAGGTTTTTAGTCATGGCACAAGCCAATTTCCAGAGTCAACCAAGCACAGCAGGAGATACAACCCAGTCCTAGTATTCATGGAACCTCATTAGGGGGGTCGGGAGATGTAGTTTTAATCTTTTTTTGAAAAAAAAAGAGGGGCTCAAAGGAATTTCACTATCTAGATAGGAATCACATTGATGAGGAAAAGATGTAAAGATAAAAGAGAATATGCATTTAAAGGCAGGGGCCTCACCTATGCATATGTATTACTTGGTGTCATCAAGTGATGTGTGAAAGAGTTGACACTAGGCACCACAGTAAGAGCTGTCATGGCATATCATCTGAGCAGTGGTGAAGTGGTACATTTTGAGGTCCAAGAGCTTATCTAGGGTGACCATATGAAAAGGAGGACAGGACTCCTGTATCTTTAACAGTTGTATTGAAAAGGAAATTTCAGCAGGTGTCATTCGTATGCATACAGCACCTAGTGAAATTCCCTCTTCATCACAACAGTTAAAGCTGCAGGTGCCTTGCGTCCATTTAAATCTGGTCACTCTAGTATAGCTCCTGCAGCTTTAACTTGTGATGAAGAGGGAATTCCACCAGGTTCTCCATATATACAAATGAAATCTGCTGAAATTTCCTTTTCTATGCAACTGTTAAAGATACAGGAGCCCTGTCCTCCTTTTCATATGGTCACCCTAGCTTATCATGACAACACCTATAATCATGCCCCCAAAGAGAAACCATTGCTTGCCCCAAGGAGAATCCATAGCCATGGCTCTCTCTCCCACCCCCCGAGAGTATCCATATCATGTTGCCAAGGAGGAATCCATAGCCATGTTCCATGACCTGAAAAGTGGGAAACTTTCCCTTGGAAAGAATGCTTCCATGGCCCCACCACTAAACCCAGGTGTGTCAAGTCATAATTTCAATATTCTGGTGATTGCTTCGATGGCCTAATCTACACCAAGCAGGATATTCCACTATGAAAGCGGTATGAAAGTGGTATATAAAAGAAAGGAGCCACACTACTGCTTTATAGCAGTGCACTGACAACTGTTGGGGCCCATTGACACATACCATATACCACTTTCATACCACTTTCATAGTGTTATATCCTGCTTGGTGTAGATCTGCCCTCGTACATACCACTTTCATACCGCTTTCATAGTGCAATTTCCTGCTTGGTGTAGAATAGGTCGATGTCTCTGTAGACCTGATCTTTTTCTTATCAAAGTTATCAAAGCTATCAAAGTTTCTTATCAAAACTTTCCAGTACACTTTAAAAATAATAATCTCAAAGCACTGGTACATTTTTCAGCCCTCGTACATTTTTAAAATAACTTATTGGAAAGGGACAGATTAATGGTCACCTGCCATTTCTAACAGAAATATTTTATTTCATTCATTCCTAATTGTTGCATTTTAGTCACCCTGAAACTGAGCTAATGGTTCATAGTCAGACACCAACTTATTTTATAAATGCATGTATTTATTTATTTATTGTGTGTGAAGATTTGGTGGAGAATTTGTAATGATTACTTTTTTTTTCCTTGAGAAGATTCCATTACTTTTGATCACGACTCCTTGAACAGTTGTGAATAAATAATTAAATGTAATGCAGACTTTAAAAATGTGTTTTTAAAAATTCTGTGTTTGGTGATGTGTTGCACACTGCTCTTGACGCTTACTAACCTCAGGGGATTCTATTTGAGCTTGGCATAGGATACAATTCCTTTGATGAAGAGGGCATTCAGGGAGACATACAGGTTGGAATTACAACAAACTCCAGGAAGAATTTCCCAAGATTAATAGACTCTCATTATGACTAGGGATACTTGAGCATTTCAAGGCGAGCTGATCAGTTTTCTACTGCACCTCCCGGACTAACGTATCTATTTTATTTATTTCCTGTACCTCTATGATGCTTTATGGATGTATCTTTGTGTGTGTATTCTTATGTGGTGAATGTGTGGTTTAGAACATTAAACTAGCAATTTGTCAAAATTTGGCCTTCAAATATTGTGACATGGTCCATAAAAAAAGAATTAACATTTATTTTAAAATTCATGTTTTGAGATTGTATTTAGGGTGCAATCCTTTATGCATTTATGTGGGAGTAACCCTGGTTGAACATGATGTGACTTATTTCTGTGTAGACACATATATGACTGTGCCAGCAGGGAAATTCCAATCTTAATTATTTATTTATTTTATTTATTGCATTTTTATACCGCCCAATAGCCAAAGCTCTCTGGGTGGTTTACAAAACTTAAAACCATGGAAACCATTCAAAATGTAAAAAAAAAACCAAAAAAAAAAAAAAAGTATAAAAGCATAGCATAAAATACAATATAAAACCACAACCAGGATAAAACCGAGCAGCAATGAAGAAATTAGTACAGATTTAAAATGCAAATTTAAAACAGCAAAGTTAAAATTAAGTTGATAGACTGTTAAAATACAGAGAAAATAAAAAGGTCTCCACCTGGCATCTAAAAGAGTATAATTTAGGTGCCAGGTGAACCTCTCTAGGGAGCTCATTCCACAGCTGGGGTGCCACAGCAGAGAAGGCCTTCTTAAATCAGAAGAAGTGGCTGAGGGGTGCCCTCTGAAGAGATTTCTCCCAGGTGTGGGGCTCAGAGACTAATCCATGCCCCCTGGAGGAACCCTAAGAGGCTGCAGGAGCCAGTTGGGAGTGTCCCATGGCCTGGAAAATCTATGATTTTACGAGTCAAATGTTCCTCACATGATCCTCATATGATGATACCTGGTGGTTCATTTGTTCCATTTTCATCCAATGCTTCCTCCAAGGAGCTGAGAGATAGAGATGGACCAACTGACACCATTGTCGTTTGTAATTTGCTCACCAGGTGATGATTCCATTGTTATCAGACAGCAATGGGGATATGGGGCAGTTTGGGATCCTTTCTGTGCTCGGAGGGAGGTGCAGTTCCATGTCTCCTCCTAGCATATAGAGAAAAAAGGGGGTGATGTCAGGAGTGAGGCTATGCCCCCTAATGTCATCCACCCATGGTGGGCCAAAACAGTTCTCTACACCTGACTTAGGCCTTAGCTAGACCTAAGGATTATCCCAGGCAAATGGAGGGGTCATCCCTGCCTGCTCCCAGGATCCCCTGTGTGTCATTTGGATGCACAGGGATGATCCCGGGATATAGGCCTGGTCTAGCCACGGCCTTAGATGTATGCTTGCTAGGACCACAATGAACAATTATTTTCATCTAAGTAATTCTAAGGTCCCATCCTTTATCTGTGATCACTCAGAAGAGAGAAAAGGGTCCTCACCATATTATACCCTTATCGGTTGTTTATAGAGTTGTGGTCATGGATGCTATCTTGAGGATCTGCCTCATGCATTACATTGTTGGGTTCAAATCATGAAATAAATAGAGAGAGAGAGAAACCAACTAGCCATCAAATCCAGTTTTGTGCTAACTTGGAGGTCCCAGTTTAGGCCATTTTGAAATAATTTCAGGCCTTTGTTCATCTTAATTCAGGATTCAAGAGTCGCTAGAAAGGCCTAATATGTATTTCCATCAGTCATGCAGCAAACTCCTCCTTACACAATCAGAGTTTTAAAAAGATCTTGCCTTCCGCTCTTCTTTGTATCCAGATTTGCAAAACTATTAGCATTCAGTAGAGAAGCCGCGGGTGTCTAGCAGCCCACGACCATCATGCTTCTTCTGCAGGAATTAAATGCTATCCATCAAAGGCAGCAGCGTATAAGATCCGCATGTGGAATTCCAACAAGAAGCTAGACTGGCTCTCGAAGGGACCGTGGACAGGGGGACTGCCTACTCAGTTCATCAATATTTGCACACACAAAAAAAAGCCCTTTGCTAAACCAGAGCAATTCATCTTTTGCTGAAAAGCCCATTGTCCTGGCAATTTTGGCTTAACTCTCCTTCTTTGTTCATTAGTTCTTCCCTGCCCGTTCCGTTAGCCTATACCATTCCCAATGTATTCTAACTGGATGCCCCCAATCAGCAGCTACCCACAATGCCTGGGAAAAGGAACAAGTAACTCCTTGTGCCAGCGTTACCCTGGGATCAAAGGATCAGCATGAAGGGGCAGACTCCACATCACTTGACCCACTTTGCAGCTGCTCCCTTAGGGTGATTTTCCATGCCGTAATGCAAGGGTGGACCACATGTGACCCTCTTGGCCTTACGTATGCCCTATCCATCACTGTCAAATTTAGCTTTAAATCCTTGGCGGGGAGGCTGGTCAACTGGGGGGTTCCAGAGAATTGAAACTGATTCTCAGAGCTTCTGAACTTGCCTGCGCCTGCTGTAATGTCTAGCTCTGGTTGCCGTGTGTCCCTTACCTATTCACAAGCCCTGCATGCCTTGTTGGAGGAGGTTCCAGTGGAGTAGCTGAGGAAACTCTACACTTAGGGGTGTCCATCGTTTGAAAATAAAGCCCTTTTTTGGATCCTGGCTTGGCTTGCATTCAATTTTGGGGTTTGTAATCCCCCCCACCCTTGTAAATGGGAAGTTGCAGAAATTGTAGCTGCAGCTTCCATAATTTGAGCAAATTACTGCTGTGATTTTCTTAATTTGAGCAAATGCAGCATGAATTTCTGCAAATTTTGCAGATTTCGGTTGCAATTTGCTCAATTTTCTATTTATTGGGGGGGGGGAACCGGAAACCCAGTGAGCTGGCCCAACTCGATGCAAATTGAGTTGGGCCAGCTCATGGGGAAGTGACCTGGAATCTGGGGGTAAGGGGCAAACTTAAGAAAGCTTGGTGCAGTACTTCTCACATTACCCCATCAACATGGGTAGGAACAGTGCTGCCATAAGTCCCACACCACATGATGTAGTGATGGCCACCAATATGGATGGCTTTAAAAGGGGGGGATGGATATAATTATTGGAGGAGAAGGCTATCAATGGCTACTAGCCCTGATGGCTATGTTCTACCTCCAGCATCAGAGGCAGTAATCCTGTGTATACCAGTTGCTGGGGAACATGAGTTGGAGGGTGCTGTTGCACCATGTCCTATTTGTGGTTCCCCAGTCAACAGCTGGTTGGCCACTGTGTGAACAGAGTGCTGGACTCTTTGTCTGACCCAGCATGGCTCTTCTTATGTTCTTACCATCAGGTTAACATGACTTCTGGGTCATGGAACAGAAGAAGTGGCCTTATATCAAATTGGACCAGTATTGTCTACACTGACTGGGAGTTACTCTCTGGAATTGAAGGCAGGATTCTTTCGCCGCCCTCCCTGGAGATACTGTGGATTGAATCTGTGACCTTCCTCATGCAAACCACGTCCTCTGCCACTGAGCTCTACCGCTGAGGTTCCTCAGATGTTCCGATGAAAAATATAGAACACTTCCTTAGAAAGAAATGCACCAGTTTCCCAAGTCATGCAATCGGAGGAATTGAGTCCCATAAGCTGAAAGCAGGATGCCTCGACAAAACTTCGATTTCACTTCCAAACATGGCCAGTGTCACTCCACAAATTGAAATACAACTAATATTTTTTGTTGCCCAAGTGCTTGCGCATTGTGCTTGCACAACCTGTTACGCAAGTGACTGAGAAAGCAGTTGCACAGCCACTTGCACAGCCATGCTTGTGCAATCATTACTTTTGTTGGATTCTCCTCTTGGACGTAGATCAGAACCTAGTTTCCGCTAGCACAGCATCATTTGTGCTAGCGGAAAGATACACTTGGATTCTGACCATGGTCTCATTTGCATTCAATCCTGTCCACGCTCCCTCCTCTTGCATCAAATGCACTGTATAATGTTTATTTGATGTATATATCCCTTTAAAATTAGGCTGAGCTAAGGAAACATAACATTCAGAAAAAGCCCGACAGGTGGCAAATGCACACACCCCACCACCACCGGGGATAGATCTAATGAACCATTGAGGAGCAGGAAGCTGTTCTTGTTTGTTTGGGTTCATTAAACACTCCAAGTGACTGAATAATGTGTACTGTCCTACTGAGGGAACAATGCTGTTTTCCTCAGCACCTCCTCCTCCGTAACTGGAAGCGCTGCTCCATGAAGAGTCCTCAGGATATGCCTTCATCTGGCATTTGTCAGGGCCCAAATACTAGGGGTGTGATCCGCTCCGATTAGGAGCGTAGAAGCAGTAGCGGATTGGCCTGCTCCGCCTTACCCAGAGGCGGAGTAGGAGCGGACCGCGGACCCCCTAGAAGCAAGGCGAAGAGAAGCGCCCATTTTTCGGAGCTCCTAGTTCAGGCGGAGCGCTCCGGTCGCCATCTTGAAAACATTTCACCAAATAATCGCGCATAACTACGTTCTTTTTGAAGCTATCGTTCTAGAAATTCTTGTGCTCAGAGAGTCGTCGATGGGGGTCATTTTGAGACCACTCTCACCTCTCTACGTTGTCTGGGTCGCGTGCTATATTTTTGTGAAAATCGGGTCAACCGCGCGGCTCAAACGGCGTTTTCGGCTTTTCGCCCATAGGATTGCATTGAGGGAAAGACTCGGGCATAACTGGGTTGGTTTTTAAGCTATCGTTCTGAAAATTCTTGTGCACAGAGAGTCGTGGATGGGGGTCAATTTGAGACCACTCTCACCTCTCTGCGTTGTCTGGGTCGCGTGCTATATTTTTGTGAAAATCGGGTCAACCGCGCGGCTCAAACGGCGTTTTCGGCTTTTCGCCCATAGGATTGCATTGAGGGAAAGAATCGGGGATAACTGGGGGGGGGGTTTAAGCTATCGTTCTGAAAATTCTTGTGCACAGAGAGTCGTGGATGGGGGTCATTTTGAGACTACTCTCAACTTTATGCGTCGTACGGGTCGCGCGCTAGAAGTTTTAAAAAAATCGGCGGGAAAAATACCTTTTTCAAAGGGCTGAGGGGCAGAGTCAGCTCCCGGTCATGATGATCCCAAAGTTGGAGGAGGGCATAGGCAAAACAGGTAACTTGGGATTCTGGGAAACTTCTCTTTCTTCATCTGAACGGGCTTTTCCCCGTGTTTTTTTAACACAGTAGCCCCACCAAATTCACAAACACAACCTGAAATCATATACTAAGCCAAGAATAAGAGATAGAAACACAGCACTGCTCCCCACCCTAACCTTGGTGAACAACTGAATAGATGTGGTGCAAGGGGATGAGCTCCCCTAGGGCATCTCATCGTGGACGTGCCCCCACTCTCTCCTTCACTGGAAGGCCATTAGAGCCTTCCAAAGAGAGTAAAACGGTGGAGCAATGCCTATCATGAGTTGAAGTGAATGGTCACTTTTCAGTGGTGGAGCAATGCCTGTTATGAGTTGAAGTGAGCATTTTACTTCTTCTCAGAGCTGTTGGTGGCTGTCTTGAACTAGCAGCTACTTCCCCCTCCCCCGGGCACATCCCCCTATTGCTGGTAAAAGACAGATATAGCCTTTTTAAAAAATTCTTCTTGCTGTTTATTGAGCAACACTGCTGCTTTTAATTCGACCCCTCCTTTGTTTATTTATTGATTTATTCCATTTTATATGCATTACTGGCTTATCCTTGGCTCACTTCCTTATGCCCCCAGAAATGCCAGCTGCATGCCTGCCTGCCTTCCCTCCCTCCTCCCCTGCCCACCTCGCAGGGATGTTGTGTGTGGGGTGCCCGATTTTCAAAAATTCGCCAAAAATCAGGGGATGATGGGATTGGTTTGAAACTTGGCGTGCGTGTGTATATCCCCATGAGGTGTCATGGTGCCAAACATGAGGTTTCTAACTTGAACAGAAAAAAGTTGTATAATTTTTTAGCTTTCAATGCAAGCCTATGGGGGGGGGGAAACGGAGCTCCGGATCCGGATCCGGAGCTCCGAGCGGAGCGGAGCGGAAGTGGACGGAGCGGGGGCGGGGCGGAGCGGCCCGATCCGGAAAATGGCGGATCTGCAAGTGAAGCGGAGCGGGGGGTCCGTGCACACCCCTACCAAATACATCAGGACATACAGTCATTGAATGGGGCCATAAGACATTAGTTCGTCAACTTGTGCTTTGAGCCCAATGAGTCCATTCTCTTAGAGGGGAGTATCGTTCTAGGATATGAAGCTACCTAATACTGAGTTAGACCATTGGTATATCTAGTAGAAATTGTTTGACATGTGTGTTTGAGTGTGTGAAGGACTGAGGCTGTAGAGACAGGGTAATAAAGGCCTTTGCTAGACCTAAGTGAAAATCCAGGGGAGAGGAGGGGAGACCTCGTGTTATGAATAACGCGAGATCTCACCCTCGTTTACACGTGAGTCGCGATGAGCTCAAGAAGAGAGCTGTCGCCGCTCGCCATTTTTTAAAAAAACTTTTAAAGGGATGGCTGCACGAGAGGACGAGTGGCAAGGTAAGTGGGTTAAAAAAAAAACTTTATTTCCCCACTCCCCCCACCCTAGCCCTGATGCACGGCTCCCGGCTACATGTGAGTAATCGCGTAGAGTCGGGAAAAGACACGGAAATGCGCCATATGCTCGCAGTCTTGGGCTCAGCCTGAGACTGTGAGAAAAAGCGGGCCCAAAGTGTAGGGCTTTATCCTGGAGCCAGGGAGGGATGATCCTTCCCTGAGCCCGGGATCCCCTGGGTGTCATCTGGACGCACAGGGGCGATCCCGGGTATCAGCCCGGGATAACACCTGGTCTAGCAAAGGCCCATGTTACTGGGAAGGAGAAGGTAAAAAGAAGGAAGGTAGAGATTCTTAAAGAGTTGCTCAGGAAGTCGAGGTCATAGAAGGAACCCTGACAGAGTGAGTGAATGAGTGAATAAACTTAGCACCCTTTCTTTAATATGACATGGCCTGAGGGGTGTTTCATTAGGGTGACCATAAGAAAAGGAGGGCAGGACTCCTGTAACAGTTGTATTGACAGAGGAATTTCATCAGGTGTCACTTGTATGCATGCAGCACCTGGTGAAATTCCCTCTTCATCACAAAAGTTAAATCTGCAGGAGCCCTGCCCTCTTTTGTCTTTGCTCACTCTAGTTTTTTTAACTGGAGAATGCAGGGGCTGTATCTGAGAGCATGCACATTAGTCCAGAAGTATGCCCACAATGGGCAGACCCACACTGAAGTGCCAGGTTATAAGAAAAAGAGAGAGATTTCACACTTTAACTTCACACATCTCTTTTGGATTTGGTATGCAATATAAATGTAAGATTGGTAGCTGGGCATGTCTGTCGCTCAGCATTTCCTGATATCCCGATTGTTGTGAAGCCCTCATTCCTCAGTGGCACCTGCTTTATCCTGGAGCCTGGCTACTTGTGAAGGGTCAATCTGGTGGCAAAATGCACTTATGGACCAGAGATTGATCACTACCTAGAACACATGGCATGTGCTTTTTGTATGACTGAACATGGAAGTGATGAATAAAACAAAACAGTTTCATGGAATACTTTCTGGGGGCAGACACCAATTTTGGAAAGAAATGGATGAAAAACTATGGCCTAAGCCACAAAAAAAACATTTCACTAGGGCCGTAGCTAGACCTAAGGTTTATCCCAGGATTGTCCTGGGGTCAAACCTGTTCATCTAAGTGCCACACAGGGCATCCAGTGCTCAGGCAGGGACGAACCTGGGATGATCCTGGGATAAATCTTAGGTCTAGCTACGGCCTATGTCTCATTCCAGATGCCTCTTGGCCTGTGCAATGGTGCCCTTTAGGGGATGACTCACTTATTAACATGCCAGAGACCTTCCCAAAAGCTTGGCAGTGACTTTGAACTGAACATTACGGCTTAGTGTGTTGTGTGAGTCATGTCTTAGCGTGTTGTATGAACCATTCCTAACCATGGTGGCTACATAATCATGGTTTAAATATGCTTAGTAACCATTTACTGCAGAAGGATTAGCAGCCTAACCATGGCTTGGTGTGTTGTCTGAACACGTCTGTGTGAGATGATGAGCCAGTTGCCATGGGTCGCTAAGTAAAACTTGTTTGGGTAGATGTTGCCTCTACTGACTCAGTGTTATACCTTTATCACCTACCTCACGCTGCTGCCATTTCCTGAAGTGACGTTCTACAGTTTAGACTTATTTCTCAGTGTTTTTTTGGTCACATCTCCTAGATCCAGTAGAGGTCATAATAACATCAGAAGAGCCCTGCTGGATCAGTCCAAGGTCCATCTAGTCCAGCATTCTGTTCACACAGTGCCCAACCAGCTGCCTAGAGGAAACTCTGATCGCCGGCAGATTCAAGACAGATAAAAGATACTTCTTCATATAGCACATAGTTAAACTATGGAATTCACTACCACAAGTCATAGTGATGGCTACCAATTTGGATGGCTTTAAAAAGGGATTGGACAAATTCATGGAGGAGAAGACTATATAGCCATTAGGACGAATAGACTAATATGTCTATTCGTCCTGATGGCTATATGCTACTTCCAGTGTCAGAGGTGGTGCAACTATATACACCAGTTGATGGGGAACATAGGCAGGAGACTGCTGTTGCACTCATGTCCTGCATGTGGGTTTGCCACAGTCAGCTGTTTGCCACAGTGTGAACAGAATGCTGGACTAGATGGAACCTTGGTCTCATCCAGCATGGCTCTGCTTATGTTCTTAACCCACAAGCAGGTTCTATATCTTTAAACTGGAGTTGGACCAGGCAGCCCTTCAAGTAGAGACTTGGGGCCTTGCTAGACCTACCTTTAAATCCCGGCGTGTGGAGGGGCCAGCCTGCACTACTAGTAGGCTGTCGCTCCTGTCTACACGTGACACGCGATGGGGTAAAGGAAAGCCCCGTCGCATCGGCCATTTTTTTTACATTTAAAGGGGCCATGTGCGCAGGAGCGAACCAACGATAAGGTAGGCACTTTTTAAAAAAAGGGTTCCCTGATCCCCCTGATCCCGATTTCACCCCCGCAATGTCTGATGCCCCCCCGCCCACCTGCCGTGTCTGATCGCCCACCCGCCATGGCCGATCACCCCCCCGCCTCCCCGGCCACAATCTCCAATCCCCCCCCCCGGCCATGATCTTCCCACCCTGGCTCTGCTCTTCCCCCCTGGCCCCCATCTCTCTCCTCCAGCGATTTCTCCCCCCCCCGGCCCGATGGGCACAGCGCTATTGTGGAGCAGTGTGTCCAGTGCACGGCTTCTCCCAGCTACTCACGAGTAAGCCATGTAGCCGGGAAAAGCCGTGGAACGGGGCTGCGGAAATACCAGGCCACAAATGGTGCCAGTTATCTTGGGCCAAGGGAGGGATTAGTCCGGGCTGACCCTGGGATCCCCTGTGTTAGGGTGACCAACTGTCAGGATTTCCCTGGATTTGTCCTGGTTTTTGTTCTTTCCATAGTGTCAGGGGGGATTTTCTATAATTTTCAATAATGTCCTGGAATGACACACCTTCCCCTTTAAGGCTGCCATTAGCATGGCAGGAGGGAATGACATGCTTTCTTGAGGCACATCATTCCCCCACCCCGCGCTCCAATTGAGGTCTTAAAGGGGAAAGTGGGTCATTCGTGGACATTATAGAAAAGGCCCCAATTGGAGTGGATGGTGGTGGTGCAGAACGAAATCCTTTCCCCTCCTCCACTCCAATCGGGTTCTTTAAGGTGGCGGGGGAATAACGTATTTTCTGCAGGACTCAGAAAGCTGCTTCCCCACACACACACTAGGTGTCCTCTTTTTTGGTTTCCCAAATATGGTCACCCTACCCTGTGTGTCATCTGGATGCACAGGGGTGAGCCCAGGTATCAGCCCGGGCTAAACCCTCGTCTAGCAACGGCCTTGGACTTCCACACTTTCCATGTGCTCAGCTGCCTCTATGGCCCAGAGCTGACAGTGGGAAAGGCATGAAAAGATAAATAGCCAGATAATAGCAGGGGAATGGTTGCAAAGAGATGTTTGTTGTTGCTACTGCTTGCTTTGCAGTGCTCAGGAGTAGTTTGAGATAAAGCTCTCCCACCGCCACTGTTTCCACTTTACATGAACCTGCGATGAAATCTCATACCGCACATTTCTGATCCCCCAATTTTATTTCCATGGCAACTGGTTGCTGTCACAGAGATAGAGCCACGGAGCCCGTAGCGCTGGAGTGATACCATCAGCAATTTTACTCTGTCCACTGAATCCCAACCTGGTGAAGAGGCTTCAGCACTGACAAGAGAGGCCAGACTAAAAAGGCCGGCAGTAATCAAGGCTACTTGTAAGAAAAAAGTGCAAATTATGAACTCCAATCATCTGGAGCTAATGAACATCTCATTTACGACATCCCTCAAAATGTTTCTTTTTTTTAAAAAAAAATGCTCGAGCAATAGCGAGTTGCTAGAACAAAGCACATTTTTGAAATTCAGCTGATCAAAATGCACAGACAAGAGGAGGTGGGGGTGGGGGGTTGGAGGGAGAGAAGAAATCGCCCGCCTGCGTGTGCTTCTGCACTGTGCCAATGAGCTGGCAAAGAGTTCTAAGTGATACTTATTGATTTGCTTTCCAGCCAAGTATAAATATCGATAATTTAGCAACAAGACCAGCACACCAGAATTCTCACTTAAGAACAGAGAGTGCTCCCTCTAATGCCTTCCGACTCTTGGCGCAAAGCCAGTGATGGTTGCATGCAGCAAGGAAGGGTTGCTCACGACAAGTACCTGAGATGGGGGGAAATCAGGTGGAGGCACATTCCTGTGGGTATCGAAAGACCAATGGGATTCAAGCGCCTATACAGGTGTGCTGATGCCTGCATTGGATTCGATGAATCTTCCAAATTATCATTTATCTCAAGCCTTAGCTAGACCTACCTGTTAGTCCACGATGGAGGGGTGAAGATCTTGCGATGGCTTTATCACGAGATCCCCCCTCTGTTTACACGTGGTGTGTGACGACCTCAGAGGGAGGCGTTGCGCCCGCCATTTTTTATTTTTAAAGGGACAGCAACGCACAAACGCTCTTGCGCAAAAAGTAGGTGTTTTTTTAAAAAATAATTACTTTCCCTGCTCCCCCACACCACCCCTAATGGGCACAGTGCTCCTGAGGAGCTCTGCGCCCCGTGTGCGAGTCCCAGCTCCTTGCAAGGAGCCGGGACAAACTGTGGTGCCTGGCCACACGTTCCGCGATCTCAGACTCAGCCTGAGACTGTGGAAAAAACAGGCCTAAAGGGGAGGGCGAGATCCCGGGGCAAAGGAGGGATCATCTCTCCCAGATACCAAGATCCCCTGTGCATCATGTGAATGCACAGGGACGATCCCGAGGATCACCCCGGGATTTCGCCCCATCTAGCTATGGCCTTTGTTTCTAATTTCTCAGTGTTAAATTGAGTTAATCTTCAGCTTTGAAAATTTCTCCAATCTTAAGTTTGGGTCACCTTGAACTTTTATATATATATATATATATATATATATATATATATATATATATATATATATAGGTTTTTATCTCATATGGAAACACACAAGCGTTTTTGTGCCTATTTTTCCTAATACATGTATCTCTGCATCCATTTTGCCTAATATACGCATTTCTTGCAAACAATTTTCCTTCTGTAAAGCATTCCCCGCCCCCGATATTATTTCCCATCACATATGCATTTTTTTTAATTGAAGAACTCCATTGCAAAATTCAGAGAGTTGCAAATTTCAGTAGATAACTGAGTTTTGGTTCGTGTCATAGCTTGATGCGGTTTGATTGAATTTCTCCCCCAGCACCATATGCATGGCTTGTGATATATCTAATTAACTGCAGGTTTCCTCAATTTTTCGTTTGCACTAGTGGAATGCACTTCCACTCATCCAAGTCTGGGGACCTGATTTTTGCTGATTTTGCTATGCACTGCAGCTCTCTGTGCCTTCTGAAAAGCTCTTCCTCAGAATTGGGGCCATTCTAAGATATAACCCACTGTTTTTCACCTGGGCAGGATCCACACTACTGCTTTATAACAGTTTATAATGGTATTGACAACTGTTGGGGCTGATGACAGATTCCATATACCGTTTTCAAATGGCTTTCAACGTGTTATGTCCTGCTTGGTGTAGATCTGGCCCTGACCTCCCTCCACAGAGCTCAGAGGGGCAAACAGGCTTCTGCCGAGCCACCATGAGCTGCCAACGAACCAGCCTCACCTGGTGACTGTGGCTACCGAGCTCTAGCCATGATGGATACTCTGGGAAAGGCCTCCCTCTCCCCTCCCTGGCACCTGACAGGCAGCATTCCAAGGCAAGAGGGTGGGAATAGCAACCCATTCTTTTCTGCTGTGGTTTTATACCCGGTGGTGGGAACCAAATGTTTTATAGAGTATCGGCCTTCCATTAAACTCCTTCCTGTTAAACTCCTTAGGCAATCTACAAAATCTGATAACGGCTATGCTCTTGTTTGCCTTCAACACTGTAAAATAATTATTGCTCTTTTATACCCGTTCTTTTATTATTTTTTTTGTGTGGGGGGGAATGCTTTCCTGCATGTTATCTAGATCTACATCTATATCAACTGAGGAGCCACACCGGGCTATTTCTTATGCTAGACACAATATGGAGCTGCAGTTAATCTTGGCTTCCTGCTGCGTGTCCCCATTTTTGAAACACATGTTTCAAATATAGGGTTGTAGCAAAAATCGACCTGGGCCTGCCAGGGCAGCAGACGTCCCTGCGACCAGCCCTCAAGGGCCTAGGCGGACACGCCTGGTGGAATTTCCCCCCAATGCTAGCAAGGGCACAGGGAATTGTTCTGCCCTGACCTGCAACCTTTGTCCTTTAACACCAGGCGTACCCACCCAGTGCTAGGATGTGCCATCGAGAATGGTTGGGGACAGGTCTACCCTGACATGCGCCCTTTGACACGTTACAGTGCCATTGGAGTGGAGGGAGAAAATACATAATTTCCCCAGCCTAGGGAAAATCACAGATTTCTCCCCTCGCCCCACCATGCCAATTAACCTTGCATTAAGAGGGCCTTTAAATACGGTGACCATATGAAAAGGAGGACAGGGCTCCTGTCTCTTTAACAGGTGTATTGAAAAGGGAATTTCAGCAGGGGTCATTTGTATATATGGGGAACCCGATGAAATTTCCTCTTCATCACAACAGTTAAAGCTGCAGGTGCCCTGCCCTATTTTGTATCTGGTAACTCTAGTACAGCTAGCAAAGGAGCAGGTTTTCTCTAGCCCCTGGAAAGTGTACAATTCTACGGCCACGCCATTAGTGTAGAGCAGAATGCAACAGGTGGTCCTTGAGATGGTGGTAAAGTCCTGATCCTGTAGGAGATTTTGTAGCTGATGGGTCAGTTACACCAGGGTTAGGAACCTGACCCTGCACCCCCAAGATGTTGTTGCACTCAGGTTCCCATCTCCTGACAGCATGGTCAATAGTCAACTATGATGGAAATTGTAGCTCAACAGGATCTTGAAGGCTGCGGGTTCAAGATCCCTGACTTACACAGGGCAATCTGATGATGTCTACTCAGAAGTATGCCCCATGTTATTCAATGGGCCTTATTCCTAGGAAAGGATTGCAGCCATAGTTAATAACAGGGACTAATGTCCTTTGCCACCACCTACTTCACTTGGACGAAATCAGGCATCCTATTAATCTTTGTAAACCACCCAGAGAGCTTCAGCTATGGGGCAGTATATAAATGTAAATAATAATAATAATAATAATAATAATAATAATAATAATAATAATAATAATAATAAGCTTTCTTTGTTTCCCTTGTACTCCATTATTCATAGGGCATATGAGAGCTTGGGGGGGGGGAAGGAGAAGGAGGAGAAGAAGAAGAAGAAGATGAAGAAGAGGAAGAAGAAGAAGAAGAAGAAGAAGAAGAAGAAGAAGAAGAAGAAGCCGCCATCTTAAACAATGCCTTCCAAATATCCCCCTTTTTCCCTTTTTCTTTTCCCTTTTTCTTTTTGAGGCCTGAAACTACAACTATAACTTTTCCCAGGAATGTTATTGTTGTTTGGCATCATATTTACCAGTAAAACTCCTGTCGTGAATCTTTACTGCCACATCAGCAAGGAAGAACACTTCTCTTGTCAGAGTGTTATTGATTGTTAAGAATTCATTGATAAAACCAGCCATGTGCCTTCGCTCTGAAAGGCTGCCAGCTCTACACGCTGTCTGGTTTAACAATGAATCCAACGCCCGACATCCTAATTATGACATCGGGCTCTTATGAGTAGCCATGCATCAAAACAGCTACAGATACTTTCCTGGTCCTTTTAGGGACCCTTCCAGCTGGAAGGTCTTCTGTCACAGGAATGTGGCAGATGGCTAGTGCTGTTGTAGTGCCAGGCACTTGCAGGGCTATGGAGGCATGTGATAGGTTGTTCCCCCATCAGAGAATGGAAATGGTAAATTAGAGGTATCATTGACCATAGTGTGCATCCTTTATCACTACTGTCCAAGATCCAACAAGTTTTGCAGCTTTGGTGAAGGTTTGACCAGGTATGCTGGGCTTCTGCGGAATACACAAGTTGGATTCACAGAAATCTAAATTTATTTGAATCTGTTGTGGATTTCTCCAACCCTAACCCTTAACCTTTTTCCCTGTCAGGCGAGCGTTTACGCAATTAAGATTTCAGCAGATGCCTCCTGAAGGGGAGATATGGTAACTGTCCCGTAAGTGAGCATTTATGCATATGTGGAGCAGGCCAAGTTGAGGACTTGGCTCATTATGTTCTTCACTGCCACCTTTATAAATCACCACGGACCAAATTCATCCTCCCCTTTCTAAACTTCCTTGAAGGCCACACGGAAGAGTTCAAAATCAGGTGGTTGCTGGCAGACACAGACAACTTTGTAAGCTACAGGGTGGCCCTATTTGCCCTAGCAGCATTAAAGTTAAAGAGAGCTTTTGTGGCAGGTCTGGATTCTGACCTTGGGTAAGGTAGACAATAACACAAAAAGTATGGCATTGATTCAAGATAACGTGTTTTATTGCTGCTCTATTTTGCTCAATGTGTTAACTTGTCCTACTGTTTCAATGGTTTTAATCAGATTAATGTTTTTAATGTTTTAATGTTTTTAATGTTTTAATGTTTAAACGTTTTAATGTTTTATGACGTTGTGATGGCCATTGGCTACAAACAATAAAGAATGAAAAGGAAAGGATTTCTCCAACGTCTTTATTCTTGGGCATTAATCTCATCGAGGATAATTCAGCACTGGGTTATTTTTCCCCCCAGAGCATTTAATTGGTCAATTCAGACTTTCAAAGATACCCTCATGGGTGGTGACAGGATGTTTAGGATTACATTTCCAGGAGTTCCCTGGTCACAAGGAGACTTTCCTTTCAGTCTAGTCAAAATGCTATTATCTGTTATATCAAGGAAGCTCTTCATTAAATCACAATCACAATTACAATGATAAAATAGATGGCCATTAGGGCACTTTTTGTGTTATCCTGAATTTTTTATTTTATTTTATCCATAGGCTCTCTTCTATTTGCTTGTCTTTCCCCATGAAATGTCACCAGAAGATCAAGTACATGCTATTAAGCCCGACTCCCTCTATGGCCTTAGCTAGACCTACCTTCTATCCCACGACGGAGGATGAAAGATCTTGCATTGTGATTAACGCGAGATCCCTCCTCCATTTACATGTAAGGCGCGATGACCTCAGGAGGAGAGGTGTCGCGCACACCATTTTTTAAAAAAGAAACAGGAGCGCACAAATGGTCTTGCGCAAAGGTAAGGGTTTTTTTAAATTTTAACTTAATTTCCCCACTCCCCCACCCTACCCCTAATGGGTGCAGCTCCTGGCTCCATGTGAGTAATTGAGTGGAGCTGGGTCAAGCCACGGCAACGGGCCACACGTTCTGCAGTCTCGGGCTTAGCTCAGTACCATGGAAAAAGCAGGCCCAAAGTGGAAGGCGAGATCCCGGGGCAAGGGAGGGATCATCCCTCCCTGATCCTGGGATCCCCTGTGCATCATGTAGATGCACAGGGATGATCCAGGGGTTCGCCCCAGGATTTTGCCCAGCCTAGCTAAGGCCTAAGTTTCCTGATGGTACCTCTCTCATCCAGGTCCTTCTAGAGGAGAAGGCAGACAGGCAGAATTATGAATGTGAAACATCATATGGGACAAATAAATCCATCCTGTTATGAGAAGATGGTTGGATCCATTGCCCATGTGCATTTTAAATGCTCATTTGCAATCAGCATGAGTTTGTGCTTAAAATAATATGATCTGAAAGTCTGGGAGAAATGACAGTGAAGTCTAGAATAAGTCCATCACTGTAAAAAGAAAAGAAAAGTGCAGCCAACTTCCCAGCAACATAAAAGAGCACCATTCTGGTGCAGCTGTTTGAAAAGAAGGTTTAATTAACGAATGCTGATAATATTTACAGCTTCCAAAGGACTTCAAAGACTATCAAGGAAATCGGGAGAATTTTGAATGAGAGAATTTGACTCAAAGCGTTCTATAACGTTCCCAAACCTGAAAGCATTATTTCCCTCCCCTTCAGACGCCTAATTTAGATTATATACCAGAAGCCTGTAATAAACCTCCCACAAAGAAATAATAGTACTTGGTACATAGTATGGGCTGTTCAACTCCCCTTTTAAATGCTGTTGTTGGCCCTCTGCCAGAAACAAAACAAAACCAAATAATAATAAAAAAATCCTGCCATAGCAATGGCAATGTTAGCTAAGATCAAGATAACATTTTCTTAAAGAATGTGTTCTTCAAGGGACGAGAGATAAGTAGATAGAATTGTATAGCATGAGAGCCAGAAGTGACCCTGGAGGTAATCTAGTCCAACCTCTCAGCCCCTGCAAGATCGACAATGCATGATTAATGATGGGCGGACTTACCCTAACAGGTTGTTTGCCAGGTTATGAATTCCTCAATCCACTCTCCGATGAAAGCTCTCCATTCATCTGAGATCTCTTTGTGTATATATGAACTGTTGCACATGCATGTCAACAAAGTGCATCTTGGGAATAGATGTATGGCATCATACTATGAGTAGGAACAACCGTTGCAGATAAATCTGGCCCTTTTAGGGCCCAAGGGACTCCCCCTGCACCTCTGGCTGAGCTTTTCCTTTTTAGCGAGCCGAGCAGGGGATTTGTTCCCAAAATCCAGGAACTTGTTCTCCCCCCCCCTTCACCGTAAACCCCCATTTCTGCAAATTACAGCTACAATTTGCGCAAATTATGGCTGTAATTTCTGCAAATTATGCCGGGGATGATGACAAAATTCCAAACCTGACCCCACACAACACTTTCTCTCTCCCTGCAGCTTTCAGCCCCCAGGTTGGCAAGCCCCCACACATCAAAAAGGTTAGTTGCTGGGCTGTCCAATCTGGGGGCTGATGGCTGCAGGGAGAGAGAGAAGGTTGTGCAGTGGTAGTGGCTGCAGGAAAGTTGGATTGTGCTGTAGTGCCGCCCTCCCTCTCTGTCACCACCACCACCACCACCACCACCACACAAACCTCCCTCTCTCCCTGCCAGTGCCAAGTCCCCACCCTGCTCTTTGGGGTGAGGTTGGGGCTCGCAGAGAGAGAAGGGTGGTTGTGCAGCAGTGGCAATGGAAAATCCACAAGTCAGGCCAGCTGGGCAGCGTCGGAGCAGAATCCGGGGGGCTGAGCAGATGAAAGCTCATCAAGCCCCACCCCTTAAATGGCTTCCTCCAACACCTTTAACTATGAGTCATGATGTTATGTGTCACTATGGCCCCATTCAGACAACACGCTAAACCATGCTGCATAACCACAAAATGGTTAATGGAATGCATTAAGGTTAATACATTCTGTTAACCATTTTGTGGTTAAGCAGCATGGTTTAGCGTGTTGTCTGAACGGAGCCTATGTTGTGTTCCCCTCTCTGGCTGTTTTCCCATGCCCTACTGTTTACCCTGCACTCAGTATGGAGTTGCTGGAGCCAGAGAGGGCGCAACTGCAATGTATATATTGCAACCCACGTATTAGTCCATAAAGTGTGAATTAGGTGTTCACCATCAACCCTACCTGACCTTAGTGCTGAACACTCCAGCACAGACCAAGCACGACAATAACAACAGTAGCAACAACTACGAGCTGCACATGGAACAGAACGTTGGGCGGTGAGCTTTCCATTGCCTCTTTTATTTGTACGCTTGATTTAGCCTTTGGGGGGTTTCCAGTAGCTGCCAGGATGGAACATGTTATCTGTGATTGCAGAGTAGGAGTTGAATTAACTACTAATGCATATTTGTATATGTGCATGTAGATAATGTTTGCAGGAACTAGTGCCAGAAATGTGGTGGATGCTGACATTTATTCATGATTCCTATGACTGTAAAAGACTATGGCTTGGATCCGGACTTAGTCAGAGTAGACCCACAGCCTGAAGCATCTTGCAAGTGACAATGAAATGCCAAAAAATCAGCGCTGTCTCTGTCTGTATCCATTTAATCAAAGGCAACAAACTGAGATAATCCACCTGGTAGTTTCCGATGGATTTAGGGAAGTGAGCAACCTTTTTGACAACATAATTTTAAAGCCTTTCTGAAAATCTTGGAACGGAGGTCCGTTTGCTCACTTAAATTGCTTTCCTTTCCATTGTAAGGGAGGCTATTTTTGTGATACAGTGAAGACAGAAATGCTGCAAAGTATTTTAGAAGCAGAGCCTTCAGCCAGCTTAATTGCCATGTCCTGGACTGAGACAGTAGAACTCTATAGCAGCCTTCGTCAGCCTGATGCTCTCCAGATCTGTTGGACTACATCAGTGGCCATGCTGGCTGGGGATGATGGGAGTTGTAGTCCAACACATCAGAAGGAAAATGAGTGATTGGCAGGGGTGGGGTGATCATCAGTAGCTATGCAGGAAGCAATTGGAGGCTGCAGAATTGGTAGTGGTAAGAATTGTGGTGGCCACATCTAATGCAGTAAATTTGGGGAGGGGTGATAGGCAGTGGTGGTAATAGAGAGGACCAGAAGTAGGACCTGTGGATCCATTGTCCTAAAGTGACAAATGACAGAATAGGATAATAACAGCTTTGATGGTGGCAGGTATCCACCATCAGCCAACTTTTCTAGCATATATTGCACCACCTGCATAAATAAATAATAAATAAAGTCCTCTTGTACACATTATGACAATTTTAATGGTCATCCTGAATTTCCATGGGACCTAACCAAGATCACAAACAACTTGGCCTTAAACTAACATTAATAAGCATTCTTACCCTGATCCAGCTAGGGGCAGGGGTCTGCCGAAACAGCTTGCTGAGTGCTTATTCCTCCTTGATGTGTAAGAAATTGCATGTGCAGCTGGCTGATGTTCATGCAGCTTTTGACACCATAAAGCCCCTTCCAGCAGCCAAGGCTGCACACAGGCATAACCATAGGTACAAAATTGCATTGACTGTCAGTGTGGTGTATTGGTTAGAGTGTTGGACTAGGAGGAATGGAGAAACCCAGATTCAAATCCCTGACCTAAGTAGCTTAAGATTTTATCTCCAAGGAGGAGTTAACCCCACACCAAGAGCACACAGGAGATATTTACCTCTTCCCTGCTCACATGACACCAGTGTGCTTCTTAGACCTTCATGTAGAATGAACACACATTGGGGGAAGCATAGAGATGTTGCGAGAGTCCGCAGTGGGACTCCCCCTTGCCCGAGCAACTGTGTGCCCAATGAATGAGCCCAGCAGCCACCATTTGTGTAGAAATGGCACCTCAGGGATTTCCATAAAAGCAATGTTGTGCAACCGGCTGCCATAAAGGGGCCATTTATACATTACAGGCATGAATGGTCCATCCCCATAGACATTGCGTCTGTACTACCCTAGGAAAGCAAGAGCCTGTTGATTGGATCTTCCCTCAGTCTATGAACTTCCATTTGACGGTCTAAAAAGAGCAACCCATGCACGCAACTTTATGGATGGAGGCCACTTCCCATGTGATTGGGAATCCTACAAAATCATAGACTGTCCTGGTCATTTGACCCTCAATACATGCAGAGTGATGCATGGGAGATCTGTTCAGACCTTCACATGAATATCTATCATGCAGCAGGAGAGAGAAAAATCAAACGGAATCCCAGGTATCAGGAATTAAACAACAACAACAATGGAATAACAAAACAAAGGATGATCAAGCCAGGGTGCTTTGATGGACCATTGTCCATTGGACACATGACCCTCCCAACCACGCCCCATTTCAAATGCTGGATTTTGATCACTGTTTTCTTTTTCTTCCTGTAGGATCATAATTCATGCAGATTTAAAAAAGACATTAAGGTTTTTATTTAGTAAAGCACACACACACCCCACACACAACCTTACATTAAGTAAACATTTCAGAAATAGAAATAGAAATTCTAGATTGTTCCAAAAGTCTGCTCTGGTAAACTTATCTACTAAAGTGGAATCTCACAATCCAGGGAGGAATCCATGAGAGATGAAGCCCGAAATCATCCCTATATTTAAAAGGAAAGATGGGATTGTGTTAATAGTGACCCTGAGAATTGTCCGATGTGAAAATGCTGGGCATGATTATTGATTTCATATGGGTCAATCATTTATTTCTTTTGAGAGAAAAAGACTTGAGAAGGTTGAAACAAAAACTTGGCAAGAACACCAAAGCTTTTGGCCAGCTTTGTATCTATGGCTCAGATGTAGATGCTCATTGCACAACGTCTCAAACAAAACAAGTGGCTCTCATAACATCACACTCAAATCACTGGGACTTTGAGCTGAGTTGGACTCAGGAAAACATTGATATTGGACCCATTGCAAGTTAGAATCTCTCCTTTTTAAAGACATTCTTCCTGTGAGTAAAGTCTAGTGTGTCCATCTCCTCTCTTCCCCGCCCCCAACTCCCCGCCTCCAGGCCAAATTTGTTGGGAACAATACATTTCCTACTATGGGTATTTGAATTGCTCCTCTAAAAAGATGAAAAGCTTAATTTGGAGTTATTTTCAGGATGAACTTTTCCTCTCTGGCAGGTATGCACAATCTAAACTTATGCAGAGTTTGTGCATATGACACAATATTTTGACAGCTGATATGCAGTAGCCATCAATATTTGACAGCGTATCTGACAGCTGAGTTGCAATGGGATCTAGTCGATTTTCTGTTAACTTTATTCATTCAGCCCATCAAAAGGGATGAACTTTGGTGCGCTTTTAAAAAGCATACCCATTTAATGATGGCATCAGATTTCAACTTTAAAATCCGACTTTTGAAATCTGCAAATTGTTAGTTTTGGGATTTGGCAAGGGGATTTAATTTCAGCACTAGAATGAAAGTTGGTGGGATGTGGTAGTTAAGGTTTTGGATCAGTCTCAGATTGATAACTAGGTTCAGAAACCTCCAGTTTACAAGCTCACTATGACTGTGGACTCTGCCAAATCTATCACCCAGAATTCATGTTAGGACAGCCTTGTAAATAAACCTGCAACATTTATACACACACACACACACACACGAAGGACAGAAAGAATAGCAACAGAGTATTCAAAAATATTTTTAAGCTGAAAGTTTGAGCTTCTGCCATCATCAGTAGCTGCATTGTCAAATGGATATTAGGTGTGGCACTATGGAATACTTGGAGATGAAAATTCCTTAGGAGAAAAAATGGAGGTATGATTGGTATAAGGCCTCCAGATTAAGCCCATTTGGATTAAGAGCGCTCTCTCTCTCTTTCTGTGTGTGTGTGTGTGTGTGTGTGTGTGTGTGTGTGTGTGTGTGTAAAATGCTGGGGACTTGCAGAGGAGGAACAACAGAAATTCAAAGTCCTCCAAAAGCCTGGGTAAATTCCAAATTACTAGAACCTGAAAACCAAAAATGTAGACATTTGACAAATGTTTTCTGAAGATACTGGAAGGAATACAATGTTGGTGCCTGCCTAGCCTCCAATGGCAGGGTATTCCAAAGAAAAAAGGCCACCACACTAAAAGCTCTTCTCCTGGTGGACTTCAGTCAGGCCATACGTCCATGTGGAACCACCAAGGGCATGCCCTGTGGTGACCTCAGTGACTGGGCAGGTTGATAAGGGAGAAGATGCCCTCTGAGGTATGCTGGTCCCAAGTTCTTTAGGGCTTTGTACACTAGTACCAAAACCTTAAAGTTGGCCCGGTAGCCATTAGGTAGCCAGTGCAATTCCCTCAGCAAAGGCACTGCATGCTGAAAAGGGGCAGCTCCTGACCACGGCTGAGCTGCTGTGTTCTGCACGAGCTCTAGTTTCCGGAGCAGCCTTAAGGGCAGCCCTGCATTATAAGGGACAATCCCTATTTGAAGAGCTGCTGCCTGACCATCCTCTCTTTGAAGGCATCCTCTGTTTGAAGGGATGCCCAGTCCATCCAGTATGAATATAAAGAAGTGCAAGAACTGTTGCCCAGCACCCAGTAGACTGAACAGGAAGGCGCACAGGATACCTAGTCACAGTTTTCCACATGATGTTGAGATGTGCAATATTTCTACTTAAAGTATAATGATTATGTCTGATTTTTTCATCTAAATTAGGGTGACCATATTTTGGAAACCAAAAAGGAGGAGGACAACATGGTCACCCCCAAGGGGGCGTGTCCAGCACCAAGGGGGCGTGCCCACCCGAACATAGCCTTGGTCACATGTCTGATTTTACAGCACACATTTAAGACAAATCTCTTCTACATAACATCTTAATGTTAAAATCACTGAAATAAAGAACAAGTGAGAGATTCAATTTATCTGAAATTAACTTCACTCACTCCTACTTTTGTAGGTTTTGCTGTACTTTGAAGCTTTTGCTATACTCTGTGCGTTACACTCTCCCCTTCCCTCAAATATCTTTTCTGACTGTATCTTCACTCATTGCAAGCTGCTGTTGTTGTTAACAGGGTTTGCTACTGGCCCCAGTTCTGTTTCAAATTTGGTATGGCTAAAGCTCTACCTAAAAGCTATCATGGTGCCAACTTTTAGCTCTTTATCTTTAAAAATGACAGTTTAAAAAATAATAATTTTAAAACCTCATTTTTTAAAAAATTCCTAAAAAATCAATGGATGAACGGATCTGTTTCAAATTTGGTGTGGCTAAAGCTCTACCTAAATCCTATCATGGTGCAAAGTTTCATCTCTTTATCTTTAAAAATGACAATTTTAAAAATAATAATTTTAAAACCTCAATTTTTAAAAAATTCCTAAAAAATCAATGGATGAACAGATCTGTTTCAAATTTGGTATGACTAAAGCCCTTCCTAAGAGCTACCATTGTGCCAAGTTTCATGTCTTTATCTTCAAAAATGATGGAGTTATAAGCATTTTTGTTAATTCCCATTAGAGCTGCCCTTTGGGGAAAAAACCCGGATTTCCCCTCCCCCTCCCGGATTTGCCATTAAAAACCCGGACAGATCATATGGTCATATGGTCACCGTGATCTAAATATATAAATTAATCATAAGCAAATTTGACGCCAATGTGTGTCCTCTTGTGGATTTGGGGGGGGGGGGCGGGCGGGGGAGACATTATTCATAAATACCAATGTCTTCTCAATTGGCTGCATTTTAAATCTCACTTGAAAACTTCCTATCCCCCCCACCCTGTTTTTGTCAGTCCTCATAGCTTATGCATTTTATTTCCAGAATCAATGTTCCTTGCCTCTCTCGCCACATTCTCTTTTTCAAGAAACCTGTTTCCTTTTAGTTGTTTTATGATGTGGTTAGCAGTACTGAACACGCTATTGTATGGGAAACCTTGCCCGTGATTTCATTACTGCTTCCTTGCGTTGATATTCCTGCATTTACAGTGGCTTTTTCAATTTATTCTTTAGATTGTCCACAGACATTTATGGGCAGGCTTGTACTGTTAAGTCAAAGTCCCCTTTGAAAGTTGTCTTGTTTCACTTTCAGTTCCGTACTCCTGGCCTTGAATTTATGAATGCTGAGTGCCACTAGGCACGTGCTATTTGTCAAGGGCAAAGATTCCTTTTCAGAATTACTACTAGTATATTTTATAAGTCATTGAACAACTGGCTGGATTTCCTCTCCCCGTTTTTTCTTTTTCTTTTGTTCTTTAATGCTGTTGGGGAGGGTGAAAGTGTAGCTAATATTAGCAGAGATGGAAGACGCAGATTTATGTTATGCATTTCTACTATCGTTCATCTGTCAACCTTCAAGAAGAACTGCATTCTAATAAACTGAATTGCTTCTACCACCTTTTGTTAGTCCTTCTTATTGTGTTCGTATTTGTTTGATTTCCCACATTTGGATAATACTCAAAAAGGCTCCATTCAGCTTGAAAAATAAACAAGTACATCAGACCTTCTTTTTATCTGTTAATAAACTAGTTTTGCTTTCCTTAGTCTAGTTTAATATCAAAATGTTTCATCCTCTGTCAAGCTCCCAAGTAATCTACTGATGTTAGTGCCCTGTTAAGCAAAATCACACAGCATTTTAGAATCATAGTGTAGTAGAGTTGGAAGGGACCTATAAGGCTATCAAGTCCAAACCCCTGCTTTTGCTACTGGCTGGAATAAAAATGCAATAAATAAATAAATAAATAAATAAATAAATAAATAAATAAATACAGGAATCCACCTTAAAGCATCCCTGACAGATGGCTGTCCAGCTGCCTCTTAAAGGCCTCTAGGGTGGGAGAGGCGACCACTTCCCCAGGTAACTGGTTCCATTGTCGTACTGCTTTAACAGTCAGGATTTTTTCCCCGATGTCCAGCTAGAATCGGGCATCCTGTAACTTGAGGCCATTATTCCGTGTCCTGCATTCTGGGATGATTGAGAAGAGATCCTGGCCCTCCTTTGTGTGACGGCCTTTCAAGTATTTTAAGAGTACTATCTTGTCTCCAGGCTTCTCTTCTCCAGGCTAAACATGCCCAGTTGTTTCAGTCTCTCCTCATATGGCTTTGTTTCCAGACCCCTAATCACCCTTTTTGCCTTCCTCTGAACATGCTCCAGCTTGTCTGCATCTTTAAAGCAACAGTGGGAAACCTCTTCCTGTCTGGGGCTAAATTCAAGTTCAGAGAAGCTCTCATGGAGTGCATTCCAGTAGTGGGTGGGGCCAAAGGCAAAAGATGGTGGAGCCAAAATACAAGAAGAAGAAGAAGAAGAAGGAGGAGGAGGAGGAGGAGGAGGAGGAGGAGGAGGAGGAGGAGGAGGAGAAGAAGAAGAAGAAGAAGAAGAAGAAGAAGAAGAAGAAGAAGAAGAAGAAGAAGAAGAAGAAGAAGAAGAAGACTATTTTAGCTTAAAGCTCTTATGTCCAGTAAATAAGCCTAAGGAGAGGCATTTCATCCCTTCAGAATGGGGTAAAAACTCAGCTTGGGCAAATATGTGGGGCCAGGGGAAGGAGGGCCAGATTGGGACTTTGAGGGCCAGATTTGGACCTTAGGAGGGATGTATTTGGCCGTCAGGCTTGAGGTTCCCAACCCATGCCTCAAGTTAATGGTAGTGGATACTTCTCATGTTGGTGAAAAGAAGGTGCCCTTGTATTTGAACCAGTAAAATTGCTTTCAGTGTGGACTGATTATAGAGCTCTGGTTTTTCACTGATTCTAATCTGTTTCTGGGAAAACCTAATAAAGGGAAGGGCTTCATGGGGGTGCGTGGGTAGGTAATGGTCTAGTTCCTGCTTAAGAATATGTTGATAAGAGCCTCTTCCTTAATGCTGCATTCGGATGGACAGAATTACGAAATAATCCAATTTATGAACTGCAGGCAGAGGAAACCAAATGTATGCTGCAGGCAGTCTCACAAGCCAACTGATATCATGCAAAGTGGTGGCCAGGATGCCAACACAGTTGCTTTTGCTTGTAGCGGTCATACACTCACACACACACACACAGAGACAAACACAAATACACAACCTAGGCAGGAACAACACTACTATTTTATAACGGTTTATAATGCAATTGACAACTGTTGGGACCCAGGATACATTCCATAAACCGTTTTCAAACTGTTTTCAAAGTGTTATATCCTGCTTGTTGTAGATCTGGCCTTAGCAAAAATGTTACTAATAATCAGAGCAACAGGTTAAATATTAAATACTTGCTGGGAGAGGAAGATCTTAATCTGGCATCTAAATGTATGCGGCGAAGACATCAGGTGGATCTCCTTAAGAAGGGCAGACTACGGAGAAGGTTCTTTCCCTGTTATCCACTCTTTATACCCTTACGGATGTCATCACCCAGAGAAGAGTTGAAGATGATCCTAGCAATTGGGCAGGGACATATGGTGGAAGGCGCTCCTTCTGTCAGAGTGGTCCTAAGCCATTCTCCTCTGCTAGCAAACATCTCAGATCATGTGCTATTTGTTGAGATATCATCATACTCAGAATTTCTCTGCCAATACACCACAGCATTGACAGTTATTGCTACAGACAGGGAAAATGCAGTGACTGGATTTACAAGGCTGTGTCCAAAAATGTCACTTTCAAAATGGCTGCTGCAAATGCAAATTGTGACTTCTTCCAGCAATATCTGGCATAAAGTGCTTGTATTGAAGTTGTTTTTACAATTGACAGCAGGGTGGGCAATTAATACATTTGTGTTCCTGTCCTTCCTTCAACTGAGGTAGATTACATTCAGAGATGGTTCCTGGTCTATTGAACTTCATTGCTTAATGGGGATTGGATCCCAGATTTCAAATCCAACATTATATCCACTTCATCAATCTGGTTTCCATCCCAAGCCAACATTTTGTTTTGTGTAGCTGCAAAAATAAATAAATATCCACTTTAGACATATGGGTGACCAGGGCAAAGGATCTAAGAGAAACGAAATGACTCAGAGCCTGGATTAGATTAACAACTGAATTGTTTGAGGAAAGATGAGACAACTAGCTAAAAATAAATCACAGCTATAACTTTTATAATAACAGCGTATATACACTTACTGTAAGCCATAACTTACAATGTCTTGACTCTGCTTTATTCCCATATCTTGTATATCTGCCATCCCTTTCTTTAATGCTTCTTGAAATATACGACTTGTTCAATTGGGAATTCTTTTCTTAAAAGACACAAACAAACATAAAAAATGCTAGCCCAAATACTCCCGTAGAAACAAACATATGAGAGATTATTCCCCAGGGGTCTTCCCAATGAATGCAGTGTGGAAAGAAAGAAAGAAAGAAAGAAAGAAAGAAAGAAAGAAAGAAAGAAAGAATTGCATATCCTACCCCCTCAACCCCATATTTATCATTAGCCTTTGGCATAACCCTTAGATCCCTAATCCCAATTTTAAGCCAGTGTAAGTATACTTAATAATAGCATTTGCTCCCAAACTGCCTTTGCTATTTCTTTTGTCAAAGCCAGATCAGGGCCATAGACAAATCCAGACATGGAGCAGGGTTCTTGTGTTCAGAAGGCAGAAGATACTATTTGGCTAGAGGAAAGTTGTTTTTTCAGGAAAGACAAAAGTAATTGCTCGTAGACTTCCTGAAGACATCACGGGAAGCATAATGTTGGCCTAGATGGTCCTTTGGTATGATCCACTGACACTTCTTAGGATTATAACAGTTGGCTTCTAGTCCGAGGGTTGAATTCAGGATTCTGAGGAAAGGCTGCACTCATGGAATAACCTCCTCATCCAATTTTTGGAGAATCCTCCCCCCTCTGACACAGTTCACACCATTCAGCAGAGTCTCCTGACTCTCCATGGGGGATTTTTCAGAGGACTATTTATTTATTTATTTATTACATTTTTATACTGGCCAATAGCCGGAGCTCTCTGGGTGGTTCACAAAAATTAAAACCATTCAAAGTATAAAACAACAGTATAAAACCATATTATAAAATACAATATAAAATCTCAACCAGATAAAAACAGCAGCAATGCAGAATTACAAATTTAAAACACCATGTTAACATTTATTTATAGACTGTTAAAATGCTGGGAGAATAAAAAGGTCTTCACCTGGCGTCTAAAAGCATATAATGTAGGTGCCAAGCGAACCTCCTTAGGGAGCTCATTCCACAGCCGCGGAGCCACAGCAAAGAAGGCCCTCCTCCTGGTAGCCACCTGCCTCACTTCCTTTGGCAGGGGCTTGCGGAGAAGGACCCCTGAGGATGACCTTAGGGTCTGGGCACATACATATGGAAGGAGGCGTTCCTTCAGATAGCCTGGCCCCTAGCCGTTTAGGGCTTTGAATGTTAATACCAGCACTTTGAATCAGGCCCGGGCCTGGACTGGCAGCCAATGAAGCTGGAAAAGGACTGGCGTAATGTGGTCTCGTCGGCCAGTCCCTGTTAGTAAGCGTGCTGCCCTGTTTTGTACCAGCTGAAGTTTCCGGACCGTTTTCAAAGACAGCCCCACGTATAACGCATTGCAGTAATCCAAACGAGAGGTTATCAGAGCATGGATCACTGTAGCTAGGCTATCTCTGTCCAGATAAGGGCGCAGCTGGTATATCAGCCTAAGCTGGTAAAAGGTGCTCTTTGTCACTGAGTTCACCTGTGCCTCAAGTGACAGTTCTGGATCCAAGAGCACCCCCAAACTAGAGGGGATGCTGTGGGAAGGAAGAGCTGGGGAAGACCAATTCTGGATCTAACCCACCACATGGGCTGAAAAGCCAGCAAATCCTGATCAATGGCTATTTCTACAAGACCAAGCAGTTGTTAAAACGATGCCACGCTTTCAACTGTAGATACAATAGGAGAGTATTTGCTTGCACTTTACGGTGGTGTGCTTGTTTCCATGGGGTTCCAGTGAGAGAACTCCACGTATCACATCACTCCCAAGCACACCCTGCAAGTCTATTGTTTAAGAGAAAACAGCGGTCTTGACAAAACGTTCCAATAATGTTCTGAGAGGAAGATAAAACCCACCGACACTCAAGAAGGGTGTTGTGCAAATAAAAGGAACACTTTGACCCCAGCAATAAGGGGAGACTAAGCAGCCTGTAATGGCGTGCTATAGAAGGATCTCGCGAAAGAAAAGTGACGGTGACAGCAAGGAGATGGATTCATGGATGGCTCATTGCCAAAGATTCTGTAACGCTCCCTAGAATATACTGAGAGTGATGGCAAAACACTAGATTTGTAAACTGCCCAGAGAGCTTTGGCTATGGGTCGGTATATAAATGTAATAAATAAATAAATGATTTACATTCAACTGGAAGGAGGAATATTTTTGTCCCTTGCCCCAAGGTAGACTTATTAAATCCATCCTGGAAGAAAGATTCTGGCGAAAGCTCCATCTCTTGCCATTATTCTAATCAAAAGGGTCATTGATTGGCCCCGGGGAATTTTTTTTACAGAAGAACCAGTGAATTCCAAAATTCAAATGTAACTATCCCCATGAATGTTGCAGTTGCTGTTTTAAAGAACAGACATCTGTGTTGGTCAATCGTGTGTGTAAGGGGGAATCCAAACTGCACATGTAACCCTGCCAATTGACTAACACAGGTCAACAATCGGTCCAAATATTTTATCCTGTGTGGCTCTAAAATAATGTTGCTTCAAGGGGGGGGGATTAGACAGATCAAATATTTAAAGAAGAATTTTATCACAAATTTGTAAAACAAAATAGCTCGCAGCATATTAAGTAACACAACAATTCCAGGTTCTTCGGCATCCTGCCGACAGACTAGGAATGTCCGTCATGGGGAAATCTGAACCTTTATGGTCCCAACTGGTCCCTGCAATGCCCTCAACTTGGCTTACATTTGTGAGCGAAGCCCTAGGTCAGTTCCCAAAAGCTGGAAAATTTTCAGGGGGGTTAAAATTTGTGTAAATATCATTTTTGCACAAATGTAACTATTTGTGGACACATTCTGTGCAAATGGTAATTTGCTCAAATAAAAAATATATGAAAAATCCACCAGCTCACCTGACTCATTGCAGTCTGAGTTTAGCCAACTAGTGGGAAAATGGAACAGAGTCCAGGGGGCTGAGCCAGCAAGAAAATGCTGAGCTCCACCTGACAAATGAATTCCTCCATAGCTTCCAAATCGTGTGAGGTACTGGTTCCTCTCTATTCGGCCCTGGTTAGGCCTCATCTAGAGTATTGCGTCCAGTTCTGGGCACCACACTTCAAGAAGGACGCAGACAAGCTGGAGCGTGTTCAGAGGAGGGTAACCAGGATGATCAGCAGCCTGGAAACAAAGCCCTATGAAGAGAGACTGAAAGAACTGGGCATGTTTAGCCTGGAGAAGAGAAGATTGAGGGGAGACATGATAGCACTCTTCAAATACTTCAAAGGTTGTCACACAGAGGAGGGCCAGGATCTCTTCTCGATCCTCCCAGAGTGCAGGACACGGAATAACGGGCTCAAGTTAAAGCAAGCCAGATTCCAGCTGGACATCAGGAAAAACTTCCTGACTGTTAGAGCAGTACAACAATGGAACCAGTTACCTAGGGAGGTTGTGGGCTCTCCCACCCTAGAGGCCTTCAAGAGGCAGCTGGACAAGCATCTGTCAGGGATGCTTTAGGGTGGATTCCTGCATTGAGAAAGGGGTTGGACTCGATGGCCTTGTAGGCCCCTTCCAACTCCACTATTCTATGATTCTATGATTCCCTACAAGAGGCTACAGCACGCACACGCACACACACACACACAAGCAGACTGGATGCATGTGGAACCCACCAGAGGAACGCAGCCCACACCCACAACATGCTTTATCATTCCCCAGCCCAATATTACTCCTCTTCTTCCACAGCGATGCTGAAGAAAGCTCCACTTGCTGGACCTGTAATTCGTAAAATTTGGGACAAACCTCAGTAAATAAATTCCGGGCTACAGGGGTTTCTCCTTTGTGTGGAGTTTCTTCTGCAGCTGGCAGGGCGGACTGAGAAGATTTATACTGTTACGCGCTAAAACAAAACGTGCATCACGTCCATTTAACAATATTTTAAATCAAAGATAAATGCAGTCCCATGGGCCTCAGCATGGTAATTGATTTATGCTTTTATATTGAAGGATTCCCCTTCCTCTCTACAACATCACTAATAATGGCTCCTAATAATGAAATTGCTGATTAGGGCCCCCCACACTTACCTGTAGAATTAAGGGCAAGTCTCAGTATTAAATCCCAGGCCTCAGGTCTTCTCCCTTGTATGGATTTTCTGCTGCTGTTGGCTGGGCTGGCAGAGGTATTTTGCCTCTCCCCCACCCAGGTGATGACATAGAAGCAGCCCCAGCAGGGTTACACACAGGCCTCAGCTTGACCTAGCGGTCTAGCGTGATGGAGGGGTGAAGGTCCCGTGATATTTTTATCGTGAGATCTTCCCCTCTGTTCACATGTGGAGCGCAATGGCCTCAGAGGAAGAGGACGTCATGCCCGCCATTTTGTTTTGTTTTTTTAAAGCAACAGGAGCGACGAGCGCTTGTGCGCAAAAGGTAAGTCCTTTAATAATAATAATAATTCCCCACTCCCCCCACTCCACCCTTGATGGGTGTAGAGCTCCTGAGGAGCTCTGCACGCCGTGTGTGGGTCCCGGCTCCTCGCAAGGAGCCGGGACAAACCGCAACATCCCCACACACGTTCCGCAGTCTCAGGCTCAGCCCAAGACAGCGGAAAAAATGGGCCTAAAGTGGAGGGTGAGATCCCGGGCCAAAGGAGGGATCATCCCTCCCTAATCTCAGGGATCACCCCGAGATTTCACCCCATCTAGCTATGGCCACAGTCCATCAATATCTTTTTTAGGACCAAGCAAAATGTCAGAAAATAGTAAGCAAGGTAAAGCTACCAGTATTCATCATTCTGTAATCCCTGTTAGGGCTGCATCGATGATTCTTTCATTTCGCTATTTGCCTCGGAATTGTTATATTTCATGAAGCCTGAAACGGTTGAATCATTCTGGTAGCCTTTGTCCCATTTTCAGCACTTTTTCATTACCTTACCAGCTGCTTCTGCTGCATTTCACTGCCATTCCCCTCCCTCTTTGCCTTCATAAGAACATAAGAACAGCCCTGCCCAGTCAGACTGAAGGCCTTTCCTGTAGGTGGCAACCTGTGGCCCACAGCACACGCATCACGAAACAGAAAAATGCCCACAAATATGCATTAGTCCATGGGACAAATTGCATAGATGTAAAAATGTGTGCAACTGATGTTTACATTTGGGGAACAGCACACAAAAATACACCCAAATGTCCATGCGATAAGAACAAAAAGGTTCTCATATGGACATGGGTCCGACCCAGCCTCAAGGTGGAGTCTGGAGAACCTCAACCAGCAGAAAGACTTGACTACCCTGCATTTTGAACTTGAGGCTGAAGGTGGCACACAAACCCTTGTCTGCTGAAGTATCCTAAGGCCATTTCGAGCCTCTGTTTCAAGGCGAAACCCACTTTCCTTATTAGCTGGGTTTCTATTTCTAGACAGCTTGATCTCCATGTCCTTAAATCCAAGTGCCTTCTGTCTATCCCCCACATACGTACCGTTACAAGAAAAGAGCTAAAATTTGCAGAGCTGTCAAGACACCCCATTAAAACAGAGGGATGCTGCGGCTGTGGCATTGGCGTTACAGAATTAAATCTCCAAGGGCTTCACTTCCCTAATGAGAAGCAAGAGAGCAAAACAGAGTGAGGTGGCAGACTGAGCTGCTTGGAAATGTGAAAGAAAGCAACAATTGAAGGAGTTCAGAAACAGGGACTTCACAGAGAAATCGGATTTTGCTCCTCTGCCCACTAGGAATCCTTGAGGAAGTGGATCTTTGTGGATTCTCATGCAAGGTAACCTGATCCGGATCATAGAATAGTAGAGCTGGAAGGGGCCTACAAGGCCATCGAGTCCAACCCCCTGCTCAATGCAGGAATCCACCCTAAAGCATCCCTGACAGATGGCTGTCCAGCTGCCTCTTGAATGCCTCTAGTGTGGGAGCGCCCACAACCTCCCTAGGTTTCTGATTCCATTGTCGTACTGCTCTAACAGTCAGGAAGTTTTTCCTGATGTCCAGCCGGAATCTGGCTTCCTGTAACTTGAGGCCATTATTCTGTGTCCTGCACTCTGGGAAGATCAAGAAGAGATCCTGATCAAGAAGAGATCCATCATAACGAATGTGGATTTTGTAGTTCTCAACTTTTCACAATAAAGTTCTCAGCTCAAAAAAAAAAGTACCAAAATGCATTTTAAAATGCATAATTGAGAAGAAATTAGTGCTCTATCTATCCTGTGCTTTTCAAGTAAGAGCTAAGCAGGTCAGAAGGAATGGCAGAGATGATTTCACTTCCTGTTCCTCCTCCTCTAAAAACAAACAAAAAACAGCCAGATGGGCCTCTGAGTCCATCTCTTACTGGTCATAGGTGGGGATGGTGACAGAGAGGGTATAAGATCCTGGGCTCTCCTCTCCCCTCCTTGCCCACCAGAACACCCCCTTTTTGACATCCCTAAGGTCTTCCGAGGTGGCTGCTGCAACCAAAGAAGAGCAGCCACCACGGAGCTCTCCACAGTGGTTGGGAGGGGAGGGGAGGTAGGATATAATTCTACATGCCTCCTCCCAAGATTATAGGAATGTCCGCAACCTTGGGAAGATGATTCCGGCATATCCTATGGCCCCTGGGATACTCTTTCAGGGACTATAGGATTGCTTTGTTAGAAATGCATACTTTGAGGAGGGAAATGTGTTTATAAACACTCATTTTTAAAGAAAATACATTCAAAAATACATCTTTAAATATGAATGATTATTATTAAACCTGAACCCGCATGACCCTACCTGTACATTACACTCATCATCTAAGGCCCTCCTTCAGGTGCCTCCCCCAAGGAGGCTTGGAGGATGGCATGAAGGGAGAAGGCCTTCTTGGTGGCAGCCCCACTGGATTATGGAATGAACTCCCCAGTGAGACCTATCTGGCACCAGAGTTAAATTTTCAGTACTAGGTTAAGACCTATCTCTACTCCCAGGCATTTGACAGCATATGATAGATTTTTAATCAGGACATGGCATTGTGTGTGTGTGTGTGTGTGTGTGTGTGTGTGTGTGTGTGTGTGTGTGTGTCCTCTGCCTGTCTATATGTTTGTAGCTAAAGTGCCTTTATATTATGCACAATATTGTATCTCTTAAGGTTTTTAATCTTTGTAAACTGCCCAGAGAGCTGCTTTGGCCATGGGGCGATATAGAAAATGTAAGAAATGAAATGAAATGATGCCGATGATTAAATGCCAAATAATGTGGAAATGGGAGGATACAGAGTTAAGAAAAAACACATGTGAAATAACCACAGACCAGAAATAGACAGATTTGTCCATTCCCACTTCCCATGGTAGCAGGACCGGTATTCTATGCATACTTTCTTTGGAGCAAGCCCCAATGAATGCAGTGGGACTCTCTGCATGGAACTCCACCCCCCACCCCCCGTGGTGTTAAAAAGCCATATTGCAGAAAATGGCCACCAAACAAGAGTGACTCATTTCAGTTCAGCCCAGAGATGTAGCAGTAAGTTTTGATGTACAGGCATACAGCATGACAGTCCTCAGAGCCATGTCCCCAAGGAAGGATCCAAAAATGCAGACAGCTGTGTTGATCCATTTCTTTCTCTGTGTGTATGAAATCTGTTTTTTGTTAAGCTAATGGGTTTTAATGACCCATTCAGGACAAAGCCACACCAAAATACTTTGTACTATGACAGGGATAGCTGCCAACAGTATATTGTTGCTGGGGGAAAAAAATCATTCCCCACCCCAGCTACTGTGAGTACTGCAGCTAAGCTCAGAGGAAGAGGGAAGCCTGAGAGAGACAGCAGATGAAGTCATCTTTTCTACTTGATGTCGTCATTCCCGCTAATTAAAAAATCCCGGAGCTTCGACCCTTTGAACCCTGGTTCCACTACACCACTGGTTCAGTGTTGCATTTCACCAGCAGCAGCAGCCACTGGAAAGACAGACAAGAAGCTCAAGTAAAAACAGAGTACTACATTCCTTCTTGGCAAAGGGAAAGAGGGCAGTCAAAGTTAAGGAGTATCGTAATAAGATCCAGTTTCTTTAAGCTAGAGAGACTCCCAGGGACTACTAAATGGATATGTAATGTATGGTTCTCCCCTTAGCTTCCAGCCTTGACAGCCAGCCAGCGAAGGATTGTTAGTGCCTTTCCCAAAAGCCTTCTTGGGGACGAAGCAACGTGCCCTTGTCTGCCCCATATAACACACCATTCTCTTAGTTCACTTCAGAATTATGCAGTTCTGGAATATTCACATTACATCCATTGATCACTCCACACAAGATTTTCCCAGACGGGAAGGCCATGGAGGGGGGAGGGCTTGGGGGAAGGGGAGGTGCCTCCCCTGAGGTCCCATAGGCCAGATTGGTCTGCTTGGCAGGTCAAATTTGCCCTGTGGGATTAGAAGTTCCCCCATCACTGCATTGCCATGTCGTCCCCTTAGAGATCTGCACAGGTGTACATCCCGTGCAGATAGGAAATGCTGTCCTTTACCCCATGCAAAGCTGATTCAAGAAATGTATTTATTAAATTTATATACCGCCCCATAGCCGAAGCTTTCTGGGCGGTTTACAAAAATTATGATGGTAAGGAATAGGAAAGGGTGGGAAGGGAATGTGCTCATCCACAGCCCTCCCCCCCACACACATTCCATGTACACCACAGGCAAACATGCTCCTCCCATAACCATCTACAAAACCTTACAGGCTGTAAGAAGACGAAGGGCTATTACAGCTCAGTGCTGTAGCAACCTCCTTCTCCAAGCTGTTGCCCAAATGCAAAGGTGATACCGCACATTATTATTATCAGCATCATCAGCATCATTTATACACCACCCCATAGCTGAAGCTCTCTGGGAGGTTTACAAAGATTAAAATGATTGGATTAAATGGACTGAACAATAAAAATCAATATACAAAATTTAAAAACATATTAAAAAAAACCAGTTAACATTTAAAACAAACTTTAAACACTTTAACTGGTTGTACAATGCTAGACAAAAGGCATCCTTCACCAACACATTTGAAAGGGCAGTTTGACTGCATTGCCCATGAAATTTTAGGGATATGATAGACAGGACTTAATTAATGATATCCAAGAGTCACAGAACTAAGGCAACGGATACATTTTTATTTGACTTTTTTATTTTTTTAAAAAATGTAGACCTTATCTTTTGCTGCTTGATACCCAGCTCTAATTAAATACGGATTTGTGATTTTTAAGACACCTGGAAAAGCAGTGTGGTTTCTAGATAATTAATTGAAGTGCGAAGGTCAAAGTGTTGGAGCACTAGTGGATGCATTATTATGCAGGTCTCGATTATTGCTCTGTGTATTGCCACACTTTTATTACACTTCACAGAATTGTAGGCCTGGCAGAGGCCAAAAAAGCTTCCATCCAGTCCAGCCTAGCATAGATGGGTGGGGTTTTTTTAATGGATTGGTCAAATTCAAAGAGTATAGCTTTATCAAGTGCTGCAAGAGTGTTGGTTAAAATCTGTGTATTTACACACACACACACACACACACACACACATTTGGATATAATTAGGAGGATTTATTTACTGATTATATGTTTTAATCCATCCAATTGCCAATGTTCTCTGGGCAGATTATAAACAGCTATAAAATGAAGGGCACAATCTTATGAGATCTACCCTTGATGCTCGTAAGCCTCTGAACCCTGAAGCTTATGAGCATCCAGTACAGGGTGGGAGGAGTGACGGAGGCCATTTTGTCTCAGCTTCACCTCCCAATCGGCATTTTAGCTAAATGGGCTTTTTCAGCTGTCTAACTGAGACACTGCGGAGGAGGACAGGAGGGCCAGGATCTCTTCTTGATCCTCCCAGAGTGCAGGATGCAGAATAACGGGCTCAAGTTAAAGGAAGCCAGATTCCAGCTGGACATCTGGAAAAACTTCCTGACTGTTAGAGCAGTATGACAATGGAATCAGTTACCTAGGGAGGTTGTGGGCTCTCCCACACTAGAAGCCTTCAAAAGGCAGCTGGACAACCATCTGTCAGGGATGCTTTAGAGTGGATTCCTGCATGGAGCAAGGGGTTGGACTCGATGGCCTTGTAGGCCCTTTCCAACTCTGCTATTCTATGATTCTATGAGGTTGGAGAGCCCTGGGGATACTGCGTAAACCAGCCTCCCCATTCCCCTCTCCTTGTCCCCCACAGAAATGTGTGCCCCCTTACCTTATTTTATTTATTATATTGCTATACCGCCCCATAGATGAAGCTTTCTGGGCAGTTCACAGAAATGAAAACCATTAAAAATACATCATAAAAACTGCAAAAATACTTGCGTAAAATGATACAAACAGATGACATAGACTTATATCTAAAGTCAATTTATATATTTTGTTTAAAACAAAATTTTAAGAAATATTTCAGACCTCGGTGAGGCAGCTGGTGCAGTTCTCACATGCTGGCTGGGAGGGGGAGGGGCATAGATTTCTGGGTCTGAGGTGGGCACCCTGTCTCCAACCCTGGATGTAAGACTCTGAAATATCCTTTGACACCCCCCCCCCCCACAAAAAAAAAAAACACTGTCTGGGGGGCATAGGATTACTCCCTAATATTCCATACACACAGTTAAAAATATAAAATACAACGCAAATATTTAAATCCCCAATCACCCAAATGGCTTCAGCACCTTGGATAGCTCCTGTGAATTCTTACTGGTTCTGACTGAAACCCAGAACGGATTCACATCCCCACTGAAATTGGAACTACCAGCCTCCACTGCGTGCTTGATGATGTGTTGGCAGAAAAACACCACTGCAGTTCACCTCACTTGGGTCACTTGTCGTATTCTGCAATTAGTTGGTCATTTTTTCCCTATTTTACATAGTTTATTCTGTCCCTACTGGTTGCAAATGTGTGTTTGTGTTTGAGTGTGTGGCTGGGGTGATAGTGGTGGTAAATGACCAGTAGTAGACACATAACCGTGCTCCCTGATCAATGGATTTTTTTTTCATCCACTAACCCTTTGCTTTCTTGAAATACCCGAAGGGCCATAAGACACAATTGTCTATGACTTGTTTGCTACTGCTGGAGAGGACTAAATCTAATTGGGTAATGTTTTTTATAATTTTTATTATTATTTTTCATAACTACACATATGTGAACAATACACATACATAACAATAACATCCATCTTCAATATTTAACTACACATCCCCAGGGATCTTATTCTACTTTCCAAAATTGCATTGAATCCTCTGGAGGGGTAATTGGGTAATGTTACAGAAGTTTATGAGTCAATTGAACATTAGGAAAAATTTCTCAATGGTAAGAGCGGTTCAACAGTGGAACCAATTACCTAGAGGGGTGGAAGGGTCTCCCTCGCTGGAGGACTAGACAGTCATCAGTTGGGGACATTCTAGCATGGCCTACAGGGCCCTCTTCACCTCTATGATGTTATACTTGGTATTGCCTACAGATTTCCTCGCACACTAACAATAATAAGGGTTAGACATATCTATATTGTCCCCTCCTCCAATCAAATTAAAACAGAGATTCTCAGTAAAGATGTACAAGAATTGTGTTTGCATGTGCAGAACAGTCAAACATATCCTGGTTGTAAACACAACTATGACTGTGAACAGAAGAACACGCTCTCGGAAAATGTTTGCAAATTCCAGAATGTTTGCTCGCATTCAAAGCTTGCACACTTGAGACAAAAACAGGTTCAGAATTGCCGAACCTTAAAAAAATAAATAGGAGCAAATTCACACTTTAATCAATGGGAGAAAGTTAAACAACTTTAAAAAATATTTTCATTTTTGTGCAATTTCCCCATTCAATTGTGTTTGATTCGTATAATTTTCTCCTTTAGAAAATCAGACAGTGATCACAAGCATTTGCAGAAATCATGGCTTGTAGAATCGGGGTGAACATGAATTTTATAAGTTCACCCTTCCCTTATTCTCAGTGTATTGAAATTTGTATCTGATGTACTTTCCCTCTGGTCTAGAAGGATCACATACCTGTTGGGTTTCTTCATTTCAAATTATCTAGATTGTTTGGGAGTGAGCAAGAGATTACCTAAGAGAAAGAAACATTTTGTGTTGCATAAGATTGGAAAAGGATGCGCACAGCGTAGAATCATAGAACACCATTTCCCTCAGGCTGGGAAAATTGCATATTTCCCCCTGCTGGGTTAATGGCAGTTGCCATTAATGCAGCAGGGGGGAAAGCAAAAGGCAAAGGTCAGGGTGGAACTGTGCCTGATGGGTGTGGGCCTGTCCCTGTCCCTAGGCACATCCGCCTGGGCCCATGAGGACCGGAGCTTGGGGCGTCCACTGCCCTTGTGGGTCCAGGTGGATTTTCGCCACAATGCTAAGGTCAGCCAATTGGAAGAGGCCCTTAACCCTCTCCTCTCTGGCAATTTTTCTTCCCCAAATCAACCCCATCTGCTTTTCTCCCCAAGGGGGAAAAGATACAGGGATCCCAGGATCTTCTTCCCTATGGAGATAAAAGCAGATGGGGGTAGGATTTTGAATGGAGGAAAAAGGCCTGTGAGAAAAGGGTTAAACAGTCTTCTCATCCCTCCCCCTAACTACTACTACTCCCTACGATGCTTTCTATTGTTAAGGTTAGAAAGTAAGCTACACACATTTGCACATCATGATACAGTTTGACCCTCAGTTCATCTCCATGAAACAATAGGCTTTTTGACGTTGTTGCTGGTTAGCTGGATCATCTGTCTGTCCTTTCCCAAAGTGTGTCATGCAGGTGGAATTTCAACCCCACCCACTTCCTTCTCCTCACAGTGTGGTTCTTCCCAGTCTGCAATCTCACGTATTGTTCTTGGGAATTATTGAAACAAAGCAAGAAAGAGAAACACATTTCCCAACTTCACCCAGCTTTACCTTCGCTGAAGATCAATTTCATATTTTATGCAGTAGCAGTGAGTCACAAAATCAGGACATCCTGAGGACACCTGATTCAGCACTGCAATCGAGTTGCTAATAATAGCCCTACCACGTGCTTTCAAGTGACAGATTCACTGAATAAAAAACCCAAAGACCCTTGGCTGTTCCTCTTATTTCCTCAACCATTTCCCATGTACTCTATTGTGTAATTTGTATGACAAGCTCTGTGCATCAATCCTGTTGCATGTGAAGAAATTGCAGTAAAAAAAGACATAATCTTTGACTGGTAACTCTGAAGCACTGAGATGAAACCCAGTCAAGGGTGAAGGAGCTCAAAGTCCCAAATCAAGGGTGGGAGATGGGGTAATTAAATCTATACCTTTTAATTTGGATTCTCGTATTGAGAATCTGCAAAACTATGGAGAGTCAAGAAGATCATTTTTTTTTTTTTTTGCAACAATTACGCCCTCCCCGCCATCCCAGCCGCAACATTATGGATGATGTATCTGCTGCTAACGTTTTACCTGTATAGTGTTATTTCATCATGGCCAAGGCCTTAGCTAGAGTTACCTGATAGTCTGCAATGGAGGAGGGAAGATCTCGTGTTGCGATTAACGCGAGATCCCTCCTCCGTTTACACGCGAGGTGTGACAATCTCAGAAGGAGAGGCGTCGCGACCACCATTTTTTATATTTTTAAAGGAAGAGGAGAGCATGAATGCTTGTGCGCTAAAGGTAGGTGCTTTTTAAAAAATAATTTCATTTTCCCGCTCCCCCCACCCTATCCCCGATGAGCGCAGTGCTCCAGAGGAGCGCTGCGCCCTGTGCATGGCTCCGCATGAGTAATTGCACGGAGCTGAGTCAAACCATGGCAATGGGCCACATGTTCCACGCCCAAGACTGTGGAAAAAGTAAGCCCAAAGGGGAGTGCTCTATCCCAGGGCAAGGGAGGGATGATCCGTCCCTGATCCCAGGATCCCCTGTGTGTCATGTGGATGCTTAGGGATGATCCCGTGGTTTGCCCCATGATAAAGCCTGGTCTAGCTAAGGCCATGGTTGAATACACAGGGATGCAAGCCCGGACTTTTCAAAACGATGCACTCAAAGCCCTAGACCTGGATGGATAAATCTGTCTCTCCCCACACCCCAGTTTCTCCCACTTTGTATTTTTTGCCCAGAATATGGAGAATTTTGTGAATTCTTATAAATTCTTATCAAACCTGAATGGAAACAAAATTCTTATCCATCCCTGAAACTAGGAGACCTGTGTTTGCCACCCATGGACTTCCCAGCAAGAAAGTCAGGAGTCTTCAATGAACTAGTCTTCAATGCAGCATGGAGATCTGCAGCTGCAATGATAAAACATGTTTAGTATTATTGATGTGATTTCATTTATTTATTTATCTAATACATGGATATTTTTTTATCCAGTACATTTATTTATCCAATACCAAGCCATTCTCATCATTGCAGGGCTTTTTCCTGTCTTGATTGGTTATCCGGCCGAAATAACCAATGAAAATAGCCAATTCTGAGCAAGGTTGATTTTTTGAAGAACCATTGCATCGTGTGTCATGCACCGTTGACTATTTCATTGCACACAGTGGGTTATTTTCAGCCACTACAGAGTTACCTGGCAAGAGCAACCAAAACAGTGAGTGCCACCCTAGTCCTGCCGGCAGAACTTGCAATGGCTGATGGGATACCAGCAGGAGGACTGAGGCGGGAGAGAGGGTGGGGATGTGTCAATCAAACACACCGTTGACTAATAGCAACTCAACACTGGCCTTAATCCACACCACAGTTGATTATAATCATTTCATGTGGAGAGTACACCCTTGATAATCAACCGTGTTGACTATTAACCCACCATTGACTATTGTGCTGTTTGAACGCAGCCAGTATGTCTATACATTATATTCCCAGTACAGCATCTGCCCATTTGAAGAGCAGACTGTTAGGGCCTTTGGATTTCTTCTTCTTTTCTTTTTTTAAAACTGATCTACAATGGGAGCACATGGGAAATCCCAAGATACACAATTCTGATATACAAATACACTTTCCATATCACTGGCAAGGGTTCACTGTCTATTTACAGGTAGTATAGCTTTCTGTTCACAACTGTGTCCTTTCCCCCTTCCAGTTGCATGGTTTAGTTTTTATTTTCATTTTCATAGATAGCGTCGATTGCCTAGGGCTAAGCTTCCTGTCAATAAAGCCTGGATCATTCACTTGCTATTGTGCAAAACCAGAAAGTACTTGTTGGAAAATGATCTCTTTTATAGAACAAAAATAGACTTGGGATTTGTAACTCATTATGCATCTAACGACTAGTTACTACCAAAACCTGCTAAGGGAGCTGGGTGTTCCCATGTCAATGAGGCAAAATATACAATATGAATCATCTAAGCGATGCTTTTCATTTACTTAAACCTTTACTATTTTCACTGACAAGAAAAAGCTGCCAGTAAATTTCAGCCACCACCCATGACTGAGCATATTTTTTTAACTCTTTCTAACGAACTCAGGACAATCACAGCTGTCGGATTTAATTCACTTATAAGTCTTCCACATCATTATATCAACCTATTGCATTTATTTATATGCTGCCTTTCCACAATAAAAGTATGCTCAAGGCAGTTTATAACAAACTAAATATCTGATTTTTCTTTTAAGCAAACTATGACAAATGTAGCAACTGTGTTTGGTTTTTTTAATGCCAGCAATACTTCTTTGCATATATACCATTCAATGCAATAATAATTCATCCCGTTAAGAACATTTCAACAAAAAGAAGGAACTAGAAAGTAATAAATTATTATTATTATTATTATTATTATAAATGATGATGATGATAATAATAACAAAAATATATTTATTTCTTACCCACCACTCCCTCTGGATTGAGGCAGGGAACAACATTAGATACAAATACCATAAAGTACATAAAACTGATTAAAACGTATAAACTAATACAATATTAAAATAACAGTCAAATATCTTAAAATTTGACTGGGTAGGCCTGCCGGAAGAGATCAGTCTTTATAGCCTTCTTGAATTCAGAAAGACTATTAAGTTGACAAATCTCTTCCAGCAGGCCATTCCACAGTCTGGGAGCAACAAAAGAGAAGGTCCTCTGGGTAACAGTTGTCAGCCAAGTATTGGCTGACTGTAGTAAATTTTCCCCAGAGGACCTGAGTGTGCGGGGCGGATTGTATGGGAGAAGGCAATCCCACAGGTAACCTGGACCCAAACCATGTAGGGCTTTAAAGATAATAACCAACACTTTATACTTTTCCCAGAAACTAATTGACAGCCAGTAAAGTGATTTTAGAATTGGTGTAATATGGCCTCCCCTAGATGTACCAGTGACCAACCTGGCTGCCATATTTTGAACTAGTTGAAGTTTCAGGACTAGGCATAAAGTTAGCCCTATGTATAGCGCATTGCAGAAGTCAAGTCTCAAAGTTGATGATGATGACAAGGATGATGATGATGCAATATACAATGTAACTAACCTTTCAACAATTCATTATACAAACATAACGATAACTCAGTTCAGTAACTTGCCATATCAAATAGAGCAATACATACTTAAGTTGGGGGAAATATATGTATAGTAGCAATTGATAGCCTTCTCCTCTAGAAATCTATCCAAACCCCCTTTAAAGCCATCCAAATTGGTGGCCATCACTACATCTTCTGGTAGTGAGTTCCATAGTGTGTGAAGACGTACTTCCTTTTATCTGTCCTAAAACTCCCACCAATCAGCTTCATGGGATGATCCCATCGGGTTCTAATATTATGAGAGAGGGAGAAAAATGTCTCCCTACCTATAATTTCATATATAATTTTCTACACCTCTATCATGTCTCCCCTTACCCGCCTTTTCCCCAAGCTAAATAATCCCATCTGTGGTGACCTTCCCTTATAGAGGAGTTGCTCCAACCCCTTGAAAATTTTAGTTGCCCTTTTGTGCACCAATGATGGTGGTGGGGAATGTTTAATCCTCCCCTTCTCCTTGGTGTGTGTGGGTTGCAATCCAAATCAGTGCCACATGCTCTTACGGTAGAGTAAATAGAAAACTAACCTTCAGCTACATGTTATGTGATTAGCCTAACATTTAGCTTAGCTCATTAACCTGCATATGCAGAGCTGCCTCCTCTGCTGAAGGGAAAGACCTTGTGGTGAGGGAAAATCCATGCGCCCCTCAGAGGCCCACCACCTACAACAGAACACTCATTAGTGGGATGTGTGATTGGTGCTCCATGTGGTTGATTTCACTGTCTCCAGGCGTTGCTGATTATTCTCACTATGAATGCTTCTTTGTGACTCACATTTTAAAGAAGGCAAATGCCTCATGTTGTGTTTTACTGTATGTACCACACATACAGTGCTGCAAAAAGACAGACAGGCATTCCTTGAAGGATGCTGCTTTCAGTCATGCACACTCCTCCATTTGTACTGCCTACACACACAAAAAGATCATGTAGCCCACTATGAGTGCTGCTGTAATAAGAACGTCATGCCAGGTGAATCAGGCCAACCGAATCCAGATTCCCCAGCTCCTTTCTGTTACATGTTGAAAAAGGAGAAGTGGTTTCACTTGTTTTTCAGTTACACCTATGTAAAAACATAAATTAGCTTATTCTTATTTATTACAAGTACATGAAGGGAGTCATTTCATGATAAAAACTGGTTTGCAGTTTTACTTTTACTTAAAAAGAGAGAGTAAATCATAGTATTTCTGTCAAACTGTTATAATTAAGCTATAAGCAATGGGTTGTCTCTAGACCAGCTTTCCTGGATGGGACTTCAACTCCCTTCTGCTCCTGCCAGCATGGCCAATGGGAGTTGTAGCCTAAAACAACTGGAGGGCATCAAGTTGGGGAAGACTAATCTAGACTATATTCAGTTCTGATAGATAGAAACTTCTCCAACTAATCGAGAAGTCCTGATGGAATACCTAGAATTCCTTTCCCATCAGGCCTCGGTAATAAGGAATTTGTGATCCTTTAAAGCAGCCTTCCTCAACCTGGGGCGCTCCAGATGTGTTGGACTGCACCTCCCAGAATGCCCCAGCTGGCTGGGGCATTCTGGGAGTTGTAGTCCAACACATCTGGAGCGCCCCAGGTTGAGGAAGGCTGTTTTAAGGTGAGTGGCACAAAGTCAGTGCCTAAGGAGGGGGAGGCAAAGGGGGAGTGGGATAGATTTGAAGGAACTCGGGCGGCCTCAAAGGAGATGGGGAAAAAAGAAGTGGGATGTTTTTGGCGGGAATGGATTATGTCCACCTGAAAATTATTTGGATGGTTATAGGTCCACTTGAAAAATTGGGGTGGCTTCCTGCCAGAGGGCAAGGTGAAATAAGAACATAAGAAGGGCCCTGCTGGATCAGACCGAGGGTCCATCTAGCCCAGCACTCTGTTCACACAGTGGCCAACCAGCTGTCGACCAAGGACCAACAAAGCAGGACATGGTGTAACAGCACCCTCCCACCCAGTGCAAAGCTTCTCCTGTGGTCCCCTGAAGGTATGGCTTTTGCTTCTGTTTAAGTCAGGGTGGACAATCCATGGCAAATGGGTTGCACGTGGCCCACCCTGGCCTCTTTTGTGCTCTTCCCTTATTGTCTTGCTGTGACTAGGGTGACCATATGAAAAGGAGGACAGGGCTCCTGAATCTTTAAGTGTTGCATAGAAAAGGGAATTTCATCAGGTGTCATTTGTATATATGGAGAACCTGGTGAAATTTCCTCTTCATCACCATAGTTAAAGCTGCAGGAGCTATACTAGAGTGACCAGATTTAAAAGAGGGCAGGGCACCTGCAGTTTTAACTGTGGTGATGAAGAGGGAATTTCACCAGGTTCTCCATATACACAAATGACACCTGATGAAATTCCCTTTTCTATGCAACACTTAAAGATTCAGGAGCCCTGTCCTCCTTTTCATATGGTCACCCTAGCTGTGACCCCACCAAAATGCACTGGCATGGTGACAGCAGTAAAAAAAACCAAAAAGACCAAAAAAATCCCTCCCTTTTTTAAAGTGAAAATGTGCAGAGTGTGCTGAATTTTGATGCCACAGTTGTGGCTGGGAATTTTGCTCTAAAATAGCCTCTTCGTGCAGTTACCTCCACTGTGCCACCAGCTTTCAGTAGCAGAGCACAGATGTTCACTTAAAAGGAGCCCTTTCTCTTGTCAATACCGTGCCATTGAATTTTGGCAGCAAATTCAGCAGGGTGATGATGGGGGCAGGAATGAGGCCATTGGTGGGGTCTGGGGAGGTGGGCAATGCAGCCCCTTATGTCCTGGAAGCCCCTCTCCCCAGTTGAGATCATGGCACCTAAAGCCGGTCCTTAGAAATACACACTCCTAGGTTAATGTGGATATTTAATCGGGAAGTTAGAGAACTGACTAGCTTATGCAGGTCAAGGAATTCGCCAGGCTATGTTACCTTCTCTTCCTTTCCTTCCATCTGCTTCTAGCTTTGCTCAGTGACTGCCAATGCATTCTCACTGACCTTTTCCAGCTTCCTGAGTCACGATGAAATGCCATTTGGAGACTTTTGCCAGCCTCTGTAGTTAAAACCAAGGATGGTTTGGTCCAGATGTTAAAATTTGAGTCACAGCATATTAAGCCTTTTACAGACCTTGTCTGAAATTGCCAATTTCAATCTGAAACACAAACCAACTTGTGTGTGTGTGTGTGTGTGTGTGTGTGTGTATGTGTGTGTTGGGGTGGTGGGGGTGGTAGCTCTCTTTTCTTGAAATTCAAACTTTAATAGACCCTTCATTAAAGTCGAATGATTTCTCCCAACCCCCCCGGGCTTTAATATTGCTGTTAGAAGCAACAATAATTTAGAGGGTTGTCTGTTTACAAGGTGGATGAAATATTCAAAGCCTCCACTAATAACACCTTCTCGCTTAGCCAGCTGGAGATGGGGGTGACAGCCACCAATTAACTGGAACAGCTGTAATAAAGAATACATCCTCTTTTTCGAAATTATGGAAAGAGGAAACATTACCATCTTTAGTGGAATGATTTCTCAAAAAGTCACTCCTGCCTGTATAGCCTATACATTCTGTGGAATACATCACGCTTGTACTGGAACCCCATGGATTCATATCATCAAATCCTATAGATGGTTCAGAAACTTCTAGGGATGTATAAGAAATTCAATTCAATTTGGTTTTGGTAAGGTTTTACCCAGTTCACACCTTTCAGATCGAACACTGACTCAGATGCAATCTGAGGTCAAAGTCTGTACATTTCTAAGCTCACAATGCGATTTGGGAATGCAAAAAAAGTATGTTCGACAGCATGCGTACATTTGAAAAATGTGCATTAAAAATGTGTACTTTTGAATCGTTTTAATCAATGGGAGTAGAATGTGTACATTACAAAGATGTGTGTGATTGATGCATACATTTGGAAAAATAATGGATTTGAGTTGGAACAAGCTTCAGGATGGAATTTTGAGAATTTTGCACCCTTCGGTTTTGCTGATTCACACATCTCTAGAAACTTCAGCTACTGCAAAATGCAGCTGCCCCAATGCTGCTTCAGATATAATTATTTCCAAATTTGCATCTGTACATATCAACTCGAATATGCAAGTTTTATGAAATGTCCTCTTTCGTCCTCTATTTTGGTGGTGCATTTACTTTTTTGAGTGTGTGTGTGTGTGTGGAGGTGATGTATAAGTAGTCCTCCTAATTCTGTGTGTAATCCAACATTTTCTCTCCTCCCTCCTGCTCTGCCGCCCACGTCCTCTAATTTAGATACTACGGGGGCTCAAGATGTCCATGAGGTCATAAAGATTCTCAAGAGAATGCCAGCTGAATTTTAAAGTTCTTTTTAGCAGAAAATGTATGCAGAGGAGATCAACGTGCACATTAAACACAAGGTCATGCCTTGGGGCCTCTGCATCATACACAGTATAACAGTTCTGGCATGCTTAGCATTCCTGCCTACTTGGCCTTTCCATTCAAAGCACACACACACATACACACAGAGAAAGAGATTTGTCCCCATCCTCTCCTAAATTGTTCCTGCAGTGATGGTGGGGGTGCAGGCATCCATAAATGATCTCAACAAATCATGACCCAACACAATTTTGTTCTTTTATTACCAAGGGTGAAATCCAGCATAAATCCTACTTAGAGTAGACTCACTGAATGGGGCTTCTGTTAGTCCTGACTAACTTAAAAGCCATTAATTTTCAATGGGTTTATTCTAAGTAGGACTTTCATGGATCCCACCACCCCAAGATTTACGGGCTGAGATGCCTCCTCTTTCTTCACCAGGAATCATCAAGGCAAATGCCATAGCAGAAAGGAGACCGGCATGGAACTGATTCGGTATGACCATACTGAGCATTTATATTGCACAGGCTTCACACCGTCTCCATAATCTTTACATCTACCCCATAAGGGAGAGACTCTAACTCAGAGTCTCTGAGCACATGCTTTGCCTGCCCAAGGTCCCAGTTTTGATCCCTGGCATCTACAGTTAAAAGATCAGATAGTGAGTGATGTGAAAGACTTCTGCTGGAGCCCTGGAGAACTGCTGCTGTTCAGAGTAGACAACAGTGGGCTCAATGGACAAATAGTCTGATGGTGTATAAGACCACTTCCTATGTTCATATTATACCCATATTGCAAATAAGGTTGGATGGACACAGAGGCTGAGATAATATTGGCTTGCCTAAAGGCACTGAGCAAGTTTATAGCTGAGATCAAATTTTATCTCAGAGTTTCCCCTTAGCACCACTTAGGGCTCATCTACACCGAGCAGGATATTGCATTATGAAAATGGTACGAAAATGGTATATAAAAGGCAGGAGGCACACTACTGCTTTATAGCGGTATTGAAGTACACTGACAACTGTTGGGGCCCCGTTGACGCATACCATATACCCCTTTCATACCACTTTCATAGTGCAATATCCTGCTTGGTGTAGATGTGTCAATGGGCCCCAACAGTTGTCATTGCATTTCAGTACCACTATAAAGCAGTAGTGTAGCTCCCGCCTTTTATATACCGCTTTCATAGTGGAATATCCTGCTTGGTGTAAATGAGCCCGTAGTCACTACATTTAATTACACCAGAGCTCAGCATTTCAGTCAGAGTGAGTTGGAGGCCCACATTTGCACCCCCAGAACCCACCCTGGGCTGTACCCTTCACCTACGCTGACGGAAGTGGCCAGATTCCCAACAATTCTGAGAAACAGTCATTTTCTGGAAAACAGGAAGTGTGGGGAGTGCTTGTCTTCTTTCCCAAACAGACTTGCTGTTTAGAAGATTAGGAGGGAGTGCCGATTTCACAAAATCGGGACATCCCTAGTGGGTAGGTGACTTATTTATTGGGCTTGTGTGGTGGGGGAGAGCATGAATCTGCTGAGAAACGTCTTGTGCGGTGGCAGGCATGGTGGCAGTGGACCCAGCAGGTGCCCTGAAACTCACCATGGTTGACTGCAAGAGGCCCATGGGCCACATGGTGACTGCCCCTGATTTACATAAAGAAAATGAAATTCCTGTAGGGGTGATGGAAAGGCCACTTTTACCAAATTAGAATGGCTAGACCTCTGAGTTTAGTCCAGAGCCCAGTTCACACCTCCTGGAACTCTGTGGGCCTGTCCACAATCTGCAGTTGAAGTCTGTACATTTCCAAGTTTACAATGTGATTTGTGCAACAGCAACGACAACGACAACGACAACGACAACAACAACTGAAAAGAAAGTGTGGGGAAACGTGTACACTGAAGCACAGGAGAAAAAATGTGCACAAACAGTCTTTAATCAATGGGAGAAAAGGTGTACATTTAAAAATGTGCACAATTGATGTGTACATTTGGGAAGAAATGCATAAATCTTCATGCAAAAAGAAAACAATATGATATGGGCAGAAGTTGAAATGAGCTTTGAAGTGGAATTTGAAGAACCTCAACGAATTCAAGGTCTGCTGATTTGCACATCCCTTCTCTCTCTCTCTCTCTCTCTCTCTCTCTCTCTCTCACACACACACACACACACACACACACACACACACACACACACACACACACACACACACACAGAGAGAGAGAGAGAGAGAGAGAGAGAGAGAGAGAGAGAGAAAGAAAGAGAAAGAGAAAGAGAAAGAGAAAGAGAAAGAGAAAGAGAAAGAGAAAGAGAGAGAGAGAGAGAGAGAGAGAGAGAGAGGCACCCTCTTTCTCCCCTATCTCCCTCTGTTATTTCTCTCCAGCAATTGCTGGTTCTCTTTGGTATACCATCTTCTCCTTTGCAGCTGGGCCTACTGCACTGGGCACTAATCCCTATTTTCTCTTAAAGTGGCACAGTGGGGTGCACAGACTTGGCTGATGGCAGCTCCCCCCCCCCCCCTTATTTGCTCTGGCAGGCTGTCCATAAACAAATGCTCTGGCCTCTTTCCACATCCAGACACAATCTTGAGTTGTGTTCCACAGCCGTGTTTTGTAAGGAAGGCAGAGGTTACTGTAACCAGCTTCACCTTCAGATGTGTTTTGAAAAAAAAAAGAAAGACCACCACACACCAGCCGTCTCAGAATCCACTCACTGAATTTCTGGTTTCCTGGAATGTTACTGGATGAACAGGGAAAGAGGACACCACCGGAAATACCAGGTCATATGAAAGAGGGTATCTGGCCCATCACTGGAATGTGGGCCCTAGGAGCTATGGATGGATGTCATGGGAGTCCAGGGGTGGTGGTGGTGGTGGAGTCCAACAGATTCCCCCCTGCTTGCCCCTCCAGACACTGCTCACTGAGCTGCAAGGCAATCACAGACCCACTCGCCAAGTGCCCCACAGTCCATGAGCCCAGTGGCTGCCAGTCCTCTTATTGAGCCGCCATTTCACATAGAAATGGCAGGTCAGAGTTTTCCAGGAGGTAATGTTATGTAAGCAGTGGCTGAAAGGGGGCTATTTTGCGACATTACCTTTTTGGAAAATCCCGAGCCATTTTGCATAAACATGGTGGCTCACTAAGAGGCTTGGCGGGTGTTTGCCAAGTGATCCAGAGGTAGGGTGACCATATGAAAAGGAGGACAGGGCTCCTGTATCTTTACTAGTTGCATAGAAAAAGGAATTTCAGCAGGTGTCATTTGTATATATGGAGAACCTGGTGAAATTCCCTCTTCATAATAACAGTTAAAGGTGCAGGAGCCATACTAGAGTGACCAGATTTAAAAGAGGGCAGATAACCTGCAGCTTTAACTGCTGTGATGAAGAGGAAATTTCACCAGGTTCCCCATCTATACAAGAGACACCTGCTGGAATTCCCTTTTCAATACAACTGTTAAAGATACAGGAGCCCTGTCCTCCTTTTCATATGGTCACCCTATCCAGAGGTTTGTGCAGCACAGCAAGCAGGGGCAGGAGGCAATTTGGTGAGGGCCTGGAGAAACTTGGCATAGGTGAGTCCCTCCCTCCCTCCCTCCCTGAGCTCCTCTAAAATTGAATTCAACCCTCAGGTTGAAAGAGGTTTCCACCTACTAAAGGTAAGATAGCTGGGGTATCACTTTTTAAATGTATTTAAAAATGAAATGCCTAGGGAAGCATTCCCAAAAACCGATACCCCAGCTATCTCACCTTGGGTCTGAAGTGGTACAGTTCATTCTACTAATTCAGGAGTCAACTACCTCCTTCCTATTCCACTGTGTTGTACATGAAAACTCAGTCACCCACAGCCAATCCTTGATATACCCATTGGTTTCATTCATTCTGGGTCAGTTTGCATGCTACCACAAGCCTCTGTGGTTTAATTTAGCCATGGGGAATCTTGCATTGGGCTGGGCACCAGTGCGCACCATTTTTGCATGGCACCTGTGGCTTACTATGGGTTGTTGTTGTGTTGTGTGAACCTGGGCGGCATGGCTTGTTGGGAGTGGGCAGTAAACCAACAACAGCCCATGGCTTATTTGATGGTTGCTGGCCACTCCAATAAGCCATGCCAACACAGCAACCTGCACCGATGAATGTAATTATGAAAATTCCGCCAACAGGTGACTGACGCATGTGGAGCAGGAAATAAGCCACCATGGCTTATTTCCCCCTGCTGTGATCCATGCGAACCCAGGCTTGGGCTAAAAAATAATGACTTAGAATTCCTTAGTTCTGAAAGGAAGAAAATGTTTCTCTACTTCTTAAGGTTCATGTCAGAAGTACAAAAAAAAGAAACCCAGGACAGGTCTCAGTCCTCTCTCCTTAATGTAACAAGTCCATTAACCTAAAAAAGAAACCCAGGACAGGTCTCAGTCCTCTCTCCTTAATGTAACAAGTCCATTAACCTAACAAGCTGGCTGTCACTCCAGTTCCCTTCTGGCCTAGTAAAAACAACAACAACCCAGCACATTGTCTTAGGATAATACTTTCTGCCATTTGTGATCCCAAGAAGAAGAAGAAAAGTGCAAGATGATTGGAGCCTATTAGTAAGATTAGAGTTAAATGATTTATTACTTGGGTGTAATAAAAAAAGAAAGACGGGAAGAAAGACAGCTGTAGGCTATGATCTCCTTTGTGTTTATAAATAGACCATTCCCATAAATATGTTTGGGTGCATCAGCCAAAATCATTGGTGTGACCTTGCGTGAGGATACTTAAGTATATTGGTTTCCTTTTAATTTGATTTAAAATGGTAGATATCCTTAGATATACGGTTAGGCAGCAAGATGGAGTAGTGGTTAGAGTGTCAGACTAGGTCCTCAGAGATGAGGATTTGAATACCCACCCTGCTCATGGGATGGCTTTGTGCCAGTCACTGAACTTTCAACCTAACCTACTATGCATGCCAATGGAGGAAGGGTGCAATTAAAATGCAAGAAGTAAATATCGATCCTCAGACTAGTGGACAAATCCAGCCTTCAGGGTTGTCCAGCTGGTTACAAACCCTTCCCCTGTCCCTCCCTTCTTCCAACCTCCAATCATTTGCTGGTTTCCTGGCTTTTGCTTTTTTTCCCCTCTCCCCCCCCTTCTAAAATGTTGCTATGCCTCTCCTAAGGCTCAGTTACTGGCAGTAAGAGCATTAAATTACTTTCTGGGTGAAGCATAAAGTGTAGGTTATTACCTTTAAAGCCCTACATGATTTGGGTCCAGGTTACCTGCGGGATTGCCTTCTCCTGAACAATCCACCCTGCACACTCATGTCCTCTGGGGAGAATTTACTACAGTCAGCCAAAACTAGGTTGACAACTGTTACCCAGAGGTCCTTCTCTTCTGCCGCCCCCAGACTGTGGAATGGCCTGCCGGAAGAGATTCATTGGCTTAATACTCTCTCTGAGTTTAAGACAGCCATAAAGACTAGTCTCTTCCGGCAGGCCTACCCAGATGAATTTGAAACCTAAGAATTTTAAGATGTTGTGATTATTATTTTAATATTGTATTAGTTTTATATTCTCTTTTAACCAGTTTTATGTATTGCTGTATTTAATGTTGTTCCCCGCCTCAATACAGAGGGCTAAGAAATAAATGTGTTGTTGTTGTTGTTGTTGTTGTTGTTATTATTTAAACTAAAATATGTTGGTATTTGGGGCAGTATCCAACATTGACATACCCAAATAGTGCTAGTGGAACACTGCTGAATCTTTCCCAATGCTTGCACAACTGGTTATATGAGCAGTTGCACATCCAGTTGTGCAACACTTTGCACAGTGCATTGCACAAGAGTTATGCAGAACTGCTTGTGCACCAACATTGTGTAAAAGTTACTTTAGCTGAATTCTGCTCTTGTGCATACTTCAGGACCTAGTTTCTGCTAGTGCAATGTCATTTGAGCTAACAGAAGACACGGTTGGTAAGGATGACCATCGCAGAGAGTCTAGCTCTTTGTGGGGGCTGATGGATCCCTGCAGAACCCCTGTCTCAGCTTGCATTCGTGAGTCAAGTGACAGTTCACAAAACTCAAGAACTTTGCCATTTTTTTTTTAAAAAAAATTGAGAATCATGATTCGTGAAAAATCACGGGTGTAAATATTTACAGAAATGGCAACTTGTGCAAAATTGCCCTTGTAAATGGTGAAATTTGTGCACAGTTGTAAGTGAAAATGGTCTATTCATGCTTTGCTTAAATACCCCCTCCCAAAAAATGGTGAGTGAGTGAAACAGAATCCGAGAGACCGTGGTGGTGAAAACTCGCTGAGCTTTACCCCCTCAAATTGATTCATCTGACATCCCTAACCATTGGATACTGACCCATGACCCCAGCTTTTTTGCCTACTCAAGACCTTCTCTAAAATTGAATTCAGCCCTCAAAGAGTTTCAAGACTTCTGGCTTACACCGTTCGCTTTTCAGAATAGGCACTAGACAATTCTTTTGTAAAAGTTCAGGAGCTGAGAACCGCTGAATAATCGAGCAATCTTTCTTCACCTCTATTATGTCACCAACTTTTTCTTCCTAGGGTGGGGCCAGAGAGTTGGAGTCATGCTAGTACTTAGGATTTCAGAGACAGGTAAAACCTGGTGTGCCATGTGTAGCGCGTGGCAGAATTTGGAATTTACCTGCTTTGCCATCTCCAGTACTGGTTACCAGGCAGTTGGACTGGTAAGATATTGATGGATTAGTAGCCCTGGCAGGATCTACACTATGCTTTAAAACATTTTATAACAGTAGTGACAACTGTTGGTGCCCAAGACACACTCCATATACAGTTTTCAAGCCCTTTTCAAAGTGTCACATCCTGCTTGGTGTAGATCTGGCCCCCGTTAATACAAGGATTTCTAACTGTCTCTGGCCAGATCTACACCAAGCAGGATATGACACTTTGAAAGGGCTTGAAAACTGCATATGGAGTGTTGTTGTAAACCATTTTAGAGCAGTAGTGTAGATCTTGCTTCTGTTTATGAAGGACAGCCCTTCTATTCTGCTGCCTGTCTCTGGTGAATCAAAGCACGGAGTTAAGAGGTTTGGATTGGCTCCAAAATGAGCCGTGCAATTTTTCTAATGGGGTGGTGGTAGGGAGGAGCTCAGTTTATTTCTCATCTGTATAGGTAAGGAAATTAAAATGGCTTTTAATAGTGCTGTGCTGAGCCCTACTCCCTGTTTTTGGCAATGTTTTCTCTCCCTGCAAAACAGGCACTGTTTTTTCTGCCTCTTTTGCAGGGAGGGGGAGAATTTCAGAGAAATTTTCTCCTTGGGGAGTGGGACAGCATTTCCATATACCTTTTTAAAATGTAGCCAGATGTTTAGGGGTCTTCTTTCTATTATTATTATTATTATTATTATTATTATTATTATTATTATTATTATTATTATTATTATTTTATTTTAAAAAAACCACCCCGGCACTTGGAAGAGCCTGGCTGTTCTTCATGAATGCCTATTGGAAACCATGTGAACTCATCCTCCCCAATAGGTATTCAGGAAGAACTTCAGGGCTCCTGCAAGTTCCAGGGGTGCTGTTGTTGTTGTTTTTTTAAAAAACTAAACTAAATTAGAAGACCCCTCAAAACTTCCTACACTTAGAAAGGTATGTAGAAATCCTGTCCCCTCTCCAACCCTCCAAAGCCTCAAGCCACCATTGCAGTTAATTGTTGTAAATAAGTGATAAAGAAACATACAGTCTTACATTTCCATAGCTGCTCCCTGTGATGTTCCCCTGCGTTAGACTGTGTTGTTAAGTTTGATATAAAGGTTTATTAATAAGTATGATTGAAAAATTTAAAGGAGGTACTCGCTGTGTATTTGTAGCAGATTGGTAAATATAAAGCTATGGAGGGGGAGTGAATGCCGGATGGAAGGAGAGTGCTAATTGGATGTTGGTATGGAGCATCTGGATTGGCTGTGAGAGAATGGGAGGAGTAGGACTGTGTGAGTATATATGCCTCTGCTGACAGGACAGAAGGGATGAGTTTTGGATTGGAGTTTGGAAGAGAGATTGAGACTGGAAGGGTCTGCGTGCTTTGTTGTTTGTATGGATTAGTATGTGGGGAAGGGAATAGTGTAGCCTAGTAGGGGCTGAGTAAGCAGGAGAACCTGAAGATATATTGTGAAACGTTTAAGAGAACGAACTGACTGAAACCATTACGCATTATGCTTTATAACCGTTATGCTTGAGAACTGAGGAAACCTTTAAGCTTTTGTACCTGCATTAACTACTTGTCAATACATTACATTTAATTACAACTGGTGTGGTCCTTGGAGTACCTGGTAAGGGTGCACCAACTTTAAAATCACTTCACTGGCTGCCAATTAGTTTCCAGGTGAAGTATAAAGTCTTGGTTATTAGCTTTAACGCTCTACATGGTTTGGGTCCAGGCTACCTGCAGGATCGCCTTCTCCCATACAATCCGCCCCGCACACTCAGGTCGTCTGGGAAGGGTTTACTCCAGTCAGCCAAACCTAGGCTGGCAATTGTTACCCAGAGGACCTTTTTTTCTGCCACCCTCAGATTGTAGAATGGCCTGCCGGAGGAGATTTGTCAGCTTAATGCTCTCTCTGAGTTTAAGACAGCTGTAAAAACTAGTCTCTTCCTGCAGGCCTACCCAGATGAATTTTAAACCTAAGAATTTTAAGATGTCTGATTGTTATTTTAATATTGTATTGGTTTTATATGCTCTGTTAATTAATTTTATGTATTATATTTTATTTAATGTTGTTCCCCACCTCGATCCAGAGGGAGAAGTGGGTAATAAATAAATAAATACATTATTATTATTATTATTATTATTATTATTATTATTATTATTACAGGTCTATGGTGGCAGCAGAAGGGAGAATTTGGGTTAAGGGTGCTAAGCTGTATAGCTGTGGGGCCTAAGAAGAGAGAGAGGCATGTCACAGGGATGGTTGCAGCAGTCCAAACCACTTGACACCTGCACCTGTGCTGGGTCCTTTGGTTGAGGAAAGAGTAAAGCAGCAGAATAAGATGGGAGTCGTCACACTCCCCATTTTGTCTTCCTAATCAGCAGGCAAGTTGGGTTCAGGGGGTTCCAAATAATTGTTCAGCCATAGAGGTCCCTAACTAGGCAACCCAGTGGAGGTTGGTGGCTCCAATTTCGGTGGGGCTGTAAATCCATTCCAGCTTTCAGTCCAAAGCGGCCAGAATTCTAAAGTTGCTATCTGAAGTGCTGAACCCATTTTGGGGCTAGGGTTCCACACCTTGGAGAGCTCCTTTAAAGTTCTGGGTTGTTCTGACTAAAACCCAGAATGGAATCACAGCCCCATTGAATTCAGAGCCACCAGCCTCCACTGGTGCAACCCTATGCATGTCTGTTAAGATGTAAGTCCCACTGAATTCAGGCAAGTGCATTTAAGACTGTAGCCCAGGTGATATTGGGTGAATCTGGGTTGTTTTGTGCATGAATGCAATAATTGTTGGGGGTTTAGTACACTGGGGGGAAAGGCTGTAAAATGAGGAAAT